>NC_056732.1:1179740764-1179865764 GCF_019279795.1 Protopterus annectens
GCCAAGGCCTTCAGGTAGTACAACATTACGGACAGACTGGGCCAGAGTATAACAATCAATCAACTGTAAGTAATGCAGATGTATAGTCCAGCAGCCTCTAATTACACTTTGTACTCAATCCCTAGTAGGAAAATACTTAAGTTGACACAATGGGCTGCATCTCTTACATAACAGTGCATAACTGAAAACATCACAATCACACTGACAAACAGAACTGTCTGTATGGCAGTAAGCACTAGGCCACCAATGTTCCCAAGGTGAAATGCATGGTAATGTACAGCCCTGTACATAAGGCAGCTTACTACCAATATCCCTCACTTGTAACAGCCTAGGTTATATATGGTGCATACCCCACCCCTATAGACTGACTTACAGGGGCATATAACACTGTTACGTACACTGACCTCTGGACTGCAGAGGGGCACAAATGTTTTGTGCATCTGAAGCGCACATATATATGGAACCTACCCCACAATATGTGTGGCGGCCACAACAGCACTGGAATGATGGCAGAAATGGCAGCACGACATAATCACAGACCACTACATAACAACCCCTTATTGCATGTCATATGGACAAAGTCGGGTATGTAGGTGGAGGGCAGATGTCAGAACATAGGCCCATATGTAAAATAGTGTTGTCATACACTGAGTAAGTTGCTGGTGTTACAGAATAGTCTGCAGTATACCCTTAGTCAGGAATATGAAGTCAGAAACACAAATGGATGTAGCCATCTACTGATAGCACTCAACACACACAATGCCAGTGATATATCTGACACAAGACCTGCATGGTGGACAGACAAAACATAACATGCACACCTCTGGCTATCATTTGGATAGGCCCACAGTTGAGAACTATGCAGACATACTGCATTCCATGTTAAACTAGTAAGTACACACAAACCCTGTAACACTGGTGCTATACAATGCATATAACAACACTACCACACTCTGTCTGTTGTTCTGGAACCTTATACAAATATGTAGCTGGCCTGAGTCTGCCAATCCTGTTGTAAGAGGTATTGCTACCTACTGTCTGTAACACTACAGCCCACACACAGGAAGGATGTCCTCCATACAGGAAAGGTAAAGGGACCATGCCCATATGATGTAGGGATATATAGTAGTGGGTTGCCATGACAGTAGTAATTGGAAGTACTACACAGCATGCTGCATGCAGGTAGCAAGTGGAGGACACTGGTTGGTGAAGAGGCCATCACCTGATCATGTGCATCACCTACAAAATCCATGCTGCAATCTATTCAAAGCAGCTCAACCCATTTACTGGTGAGAGTCAGAGAGAGAGAGAGAGAGAGAGAGAGAGAGAGAAAGCCAAAGCCAAATAATAAAAAAAAAAAAAAACAACAAAAAATAAATAAATAAATAAATAAAACATACAACCTGCAAACAACCCAGAACAGGCATCATTCCCTCAACGGGTATGTGAAGTATATATGCATGTAATTGAATGTAGTACTTGGTCCATAATAATGGGATAGATGATGTGGAATGATTTATATGTGCCATCAGATGTTGTTGTTGTAATGAAGTCCAGCTGAACACCTGCTATGGACAATAGTGTCTGTCCCTGTGGGTAGTGGGCCATACCCATCAACTGTGCAGATCAGTACTGACTGACAAGATATAAGCCATCATAGTATGTGTTGTGTAATGGAAAATGTTTTTATTAATGTGGCCAATATTTGGTGGTGGAGGTAATGCCATTATGATGGGCAAGTGGGTTCCAGAGCCCACCACTTGCAGGACACTCAGGCTAACATGTAATGCAGCATTCAGAAATGCCATAGGTGTGTAATAGGCTTACCTGCAATATGTCCCTATATATACCACCTAATGTTAGGCTGTGTCCACATGTGGCACCTGTCTGTGTTGCAGCAAGGCAGAAGAGTGCTGCTGTGCAGGAAGGAGAGTTAGAGAGTGAGTGTGGGCCTCATGTCTGAATGGACCCCATATATATATATATATATATATATATATGTATGTTTACAGATATACAGACACGTATATGTACACACACACACACACACACACACACACACACACACACACACACACACACACACACACATATATATATATATATATATATATAAACACATAATATATATCTACACACACACACACACACACACACACACACACACACACACACACACACACATATATATATATATGTGTATGTCTATATATATATACAAACACACACATATGCATATAAATACATGTCCCCCAGTTTTGCATCACAGTGCTGAATGCTATGTGTGAGCAAACATCACACATATCAATACACACACACACACACACACACACACACACACACACACACACACATATATATATATATATATATATATATATATATATATATATATATATATATGTATATACACAGCAGTAAGTGTGTGCTACATGGATGGTTATGTCGCATGTGAACCCCATGTTGGGACCACATTGCCCTTGTTTGTGAAGGAGGGATTGGAAATTTGGGGAAGGATAGCAGCTATATTTGTGGAGGTGGGTTGGGTGGAAGATAGAGAAGGCAGCCTACAGGGGTGGTATATGACATATGTGGAGGGTAAACACCCTGGATGTGGAGTGTTGTCTGCGATGTGGAAGCCCCATGAGCCCCCATATGGAAACAATGGGAACAAGGCCCCCACCCATTGCCAGTCACAACATCAGCTTCACAGCCCTGAAGATGCCTGTGCTGGAGGCTGAGCAGGAGGAGCATGGGGACCCTGTGAGTGTGTACTGAGGGCCTCAAGGTGCTGTAGCACATCCCCCAAGTCTCTGTGGAGCTCCCTATGCACCAGGCCCTGGACCTGGCCATGGGTGATTGAATCATGTTTGTGTGTGCTCCTGGTGAGGGGACACCATCCCCTGAGGTGGTTCCAATTGAAGGTAGTGCAGGACCAGTAGATGAGGAGGCCCCAGGGTGGGTCTCACATGTGATGTGGCCTAGTAACATGGCCAGATGAGGTGGGAGAGGTGGTTCTGCTGGCAACTGTTCCCTAAATATGCTATTGTGTCACTGTTATAGAACATATGTGGGTAGTAATAGTCCACACATTCCCGGATAATGTCCAACAGCATGCATAAATATCCCCAATAACACAAAACAACAGATGTGCAGCAATCACATAGCAAATAGACCACATGCATATATGGAACCATAGTGGCCCTTAAAATGGCATGCAGATGACATTGCCCATAACAGGCGAGCAGTGATAGTGTCCCCACAGAGAACATGGCTACAACCACATAGGTATTCTGTAGCCATGCCTTTTGAGTTGTGTGATCAGATTATTGCTGCAGATATGGTGTGGGAAGACAGAGATGTGTATTAAGAACTATGATAACCTTTCTGCATGAGTTGCTCAGACCTGTTCCTTCTTTGTGTCTTTCAGGCAAGATGTCAAGTGAGAGACTTCTGGTCTATACAGCGGAGAATGAGGTCATCATCACACACCTGGTGCAGCACTACAAGATGCTGTTTGGCAGAACAGCCCATGAGCAGCAAGAGCGGACTGTCCTGTGGAACATTCTTGTCCACAGGGTAAATGATGTCAGCCTGCATAACCACAGTTATGAGCAGGTCCGGCATCATTGTACTGACTTGCTTTGCAATGCCCGTCGGCATGCTGCTGCAGTCAGGGGGGCATTCAGCCCCCCTTGACACATGTTGATGAGCTCCTTGTCAGCCTCGGGGCACCTGCCTGCCTGCACACACAACAACTGGTGGACAGTATAGTAGAGGTGTATGCTACCCACACACTAGCAGAGGAGCATGCAAGTAAGAACACAGGGCACATCAGTAGACCACTGCTGCATATCCATCCGCATCTGTACAGGTAGATCATGCATATGTGAGATGTCATATATATAGCCTGTTGCTGCTTAGTAGTAATAAACAGATGTGCATAAGCTGTAGTATTGTGGGCTTGTACTGTTGATGTACTATAATGCTGCACCCAGCCTGTACCAATGCCACAGCTGTGGCTCCTGACATCACATCTCTCACACACTTATGTAGGTCCCTCTGGTATACCTCCAAGGCAGCAGCCATAGCTGGTGAGTATGGTTTTTGTTCAGGTTTGCCAATACACCGGTTATGTTATGGCTATGGTATATTCCATGCACACATTTAACACACCTACCCATAATGCATGCCATACATGGTCATGTATTGTTACTGTTAACTGCACTGCATCACAGTGGCCACCATGATGGTGTATCTGAAGGGTATGTTAGACTGCAGCAATATAACTAACATCCTGTCATTGCAAAATGTGTGCACAGAGATGAACATAATGGTGGGACAAATGGCCTACAGTAGGGACATGTGTGAAACCTCACCCTTATACAGTGCTACAACAGTGTATATACCAGTATTGCAATGGCAACTGTTACAGATCTACACTAAGGCATATCATAATATTACGGTCCACAACCCTACAACCTGCAATGTAGTCCCAACATGAGTAATGAATGTGTAATATGGAATTGTAGGTTAGGGCAGCAAATATGGGGAATACATACCTTCACAAACACTGGAAGCATATGTGTGCACACACTCCAGATAAAATATAATGGAAGCAGCTGTTGAGGTACTGACTGCATGCATTTGTCATGGAAATGCACCTTTCAGCAGGTACACATCCCCAATGTCACACCAAGTATTGGTCTGCTGTCCAAGATGTTTGGCCATCATATGTGCACACTTACCTGCAACAGAGGCAGCCCTGGCTTGCACACATCTTACGTGACATGGCATGGACCCCATACCCAACAGATAGCACTCATGAGCTGGACACTTAGCCATAACTCACCATTGAATATACCATTGCAAACAGCGCAGACAGTCATGTGTGTGGCAATTATGTATGGGACAGGAATGATGTAGGAAATAAACAGATGGCCATCCAAGACAGATGATGTCACAAATAGCAAACTGGTCATGCAGGCTGCCTAGTAACATGCCACAACACTGAGGGGGTTGCAGGAATGTCTAGCAAGTGCTGGCTGTGCAGTACCCATGTCAGCAATTGCCTGGACTCTGCAAATGTGTGGCCTATGGGTTAGGGTAATCAGATGTGATAGTTGTACCACAGGAAACATCAGCCAGGCCTCTCTACAGGTAGCATATGCATAACAGAAGAGGTCCCCAAATTGCATGCCTTGCAATGTGTATTGGTGTACCAAGACCACATTGGAAACCTACAAACAGTATCACGTAAGATACATGTGCTGCCCAACCAATGCCTCACCCCACCTTAGGTTCACCATCCTCATCTGTACCATGCTGGTGTGAGTGTACACCTGTATGTTTGCCATTCATTATCTGGGACTAGGCTTTTGGGGCACTGCAAACTGACACACATGTGTAGGCCATAGTTGGCAAGCATCTGCAAAAAAGCTGAAGGTGGAGAGGGGGTGTCATCATGACACAACAGTGTACTGCAGCAGGGATACAAAGGATGCTATGAATGGCTGTATCTGCACACAGGCAGGGTCAAGTACTGTGGCAGACTTAACCCTGACTCCACAGCAATAGTAATGGCAGTGTGTGAACTCCAAGGGATGTGCACATGAGCTGGCCTTGCAATCATGCAGAGTTGGGGGGCATGTGTAGGGCAGACTGACTATATACTGGCAAATGCAGATGGCCCATGCTACTATACCCTGCCAGGAATAGTGACTGCTGTAGTACACATAACAGCAGGTGCAACAAACCATCATGATAAGGGCATGCACACATATGCACCCAGGGAGTGTATGCATCCCAATCAGCATCAGCACAACTAACACATTTGTTTGACATTGCATTTGACTGTAAAGGACATATGTCACATATCAGGCTCATATAATGTTAACATATGCAGTAATGTGGTCCCATGGCATATCAAGGAAGAGGGTGTCATATCAATAAGGGTATGTACACTCCCCATAGCCATGGTAAGGTTTGACTATTGTCAGTGTAATAGTATTGTATTGCTCATACATGCACCGCTGATGATGACATCTGTAAATCAGACATCAGGCATTCACAAATGACATCTGTCCACATATCATCCCAGGTATGTGTTGGACAAACACATAGGGGCTGTGAGTGGCAGAGTAGACATAACTGACACAGTAATACACATTCAGCAATGGTGTGTACACCTGTGAGTTATAGTGCACAGTACATGGCAGGGTGCTGAACAGGTGCACAGCAATATTGTGTACATGGGTGCAGTGTTTTCCGGGGGAAGGGGCAGCACCTACTAACACAGCCCATGCATCACACACATGTATACTGTTGCTAGCATGGATTGACTATAGCTGCACTGCATGCTTTTGAGTACCATATGTTATGCATGTTGACAGATGAGTATTGGGAGTTCTGTGTGTAATATCATCATGCAACCTCATCTGTAAGTGTGAGTCTGTGTGGGGGGATGAGAGGTGGGGGGTTATTTTGTCTGTAAGTGCAATCTAGTGGAGTGGAGGGGGGTTGATGCATGTAGGATGTGTGTGTGTGTGTGTGTGTGTGTGTGTGTGTGTGTGTGTGTGTGTGTGTGTGTGTGTGTGTGTGTGTGTGTGTGTTTGTGTGGGTGTCCATTCATGCACATGCATGATTGTGGGGTTGTTTATACAACACTATTTCCCTTTGGAATCCTGCAGTGCATGGACATGGACTGACACATGCGACACCAAGCATACTTGTCTGTATCATGGAACATGCATTGGGAGGGAATCTAGACACCAGGTATACTGTTAAAATTGCAATCAGCAGAAAGGTGAAAGACTACCCACATATGCAGCACTGCAGATTCAATTGGGAATTACTAGACAACACCAGTGAGTGTATCCAAATATTACTGTTGTCTACATAATAAGTTGACTGAGCAACAGATCTTGGATCTACTGAGCAATAGTTGCATATGCCACTCCAGTGCGTGACATTATTGAGTGGCCGTAGTAGCCCCTAACATATGGGGGCCATGCTCATGATGTCCAGATACACCCAGGATGAACACTGGAAGACAGCAGTTAGTCCTTGTAAAACCAACTCCAATCAAGTCAAATAGGTAATGGAGTAACAGGTCATGTTTTTTAATCACTTGTCTAGGCAAGAATGATAGGTCAATGATTGGTATTAATGAGCGTGAGTTTCCAAGTGTGATGCAGGATGGGGAACTTATGTGAATAAACTTGGGACAGTCTGTAAACTCAGGGAGAGGTAGGTGTAGTGTGTGTGTGTGTGTGTGTGTGTGTGTGTGTGTGTGTGTGTGTGTGTGTGTGTGTGTGTGTGTGTGTGTGTGTGTGTGTGTGTGTGTAGGTGTTTGTGTGTGTGTGTGTGTGTGTGTGTGTGTGTGTGTGTGTGTGTGTGTGTGTGTGTGTGTGTGTGTGTGTGTGTGTGTGTAGGTGTGTGTGTATATGTGTGTACTGTTAACTCATTACAGCCGATTGAAGTCTCCAGGCATTTCTGTGGTAACCTCCTACAGCATCTCTAGGCATCAAATATTGCCTGTTCATATTTTCATTAATACTTCCAAAACCATATTACATTATTACATACAAGGTATCAGAATATTTTATCTTGAAGCATACATGATGGAAAACACAACAGTATTGATATGTGACCTCTGTCAATGAGAATTTGTTAGAACTGTAAGGTGATACCTTCATTTTTTAAAGGCTGAAGCCACACCCACTGGGAGTTAAAGATGCACACTCAAAAGAGCTCTACTAGAGGGAATGAGTTAAACAATGACATACAGGTCTTAAAGTGCATTTCTTGTTTTCCCCTCACAGGTGGCGAGGTTGGCCAGGGTCCCTTCTGCATGCAATCTGCTGTTGGTGTCCATACAGATACTGAAAATGATGACAGGTGTTTTGTGGCACAGCCAGGTTTGTCAGAGGCCGAAATTGTGCCATCGTTTGACATCCCCCTGTTATCCACCCCATCCCCGCACACAGTCACAGTGCCTATAGAAACCCCATCACCAGTGGCCATAGCAGAGGTACAGTTGGCAGATGGTGACAGTGTAGTATCTATAGCATAGCCGGATGTCCAGCAGGGTACCATATAGGCAGATATACTGGGGTGCTCATGGGAGGGCCGCTGGTCATCGTGCCCCTGGCAGAAGTGCCACATCTGGTACCACCAGATGCATGTTTTAGGCTGTCATAGAGGTGCAGGCATGTATGGAATGATACATCAGACAGGGTCTGAGGCTGCAGAGGGCTGTTTTTTCATCTGTAAGTGACAACATCTGTGATCTTGCTGGTTCCCTCCGTGATTATACAGAGGTCATGTATAGATGGTTGGGTGAGTTGGTAGGCCTCATTGACCATGGATTGACTGTGCTAGAGCATGTGGTGGGAGTGGTTCAATGGCCATGTGGACATAGGCCAGCAACTCCAACATCTGGCAGTTGACATGGACGTGCAAGGACACCAAGCCACTCCCGTAGTGGCAGTACAAGCCGCAGCACTGCAGAAGGGTGCTGTTCACATCACACCAGAGCAGGCCACGTGCACATTGCCCTGGCCAGTCCCAGGAGGGACCTGGTTCCAGGGGACATCTGTCATCATCAGGGGAGAGTAGCACATCGAGGCCTGTACCTGGACATGTCCAAGGAACCCCTGGAAGGCATAGTCCACATGTCCATGTCTAGAGGTGGTGAATTGCACACCCTGCCAGGTATAGTCTGCAGCTGTCCAAAAACACCTGTATAGGGCAGCCACATGGCAGAATTGTGTGCATGCATACCCACACACTATACGAACACACTAAGGGCAACCCCATACATACACACACCACATTACCATGCCCATTTCAACTAATTACACCCCTCACCCACACACATAGTATCAAATGTATGGCCCACCCTCAGTCTCTGGCAAACCAACAATACACCCTGTGCATATGATGATACCTGTGCCACATCCCTGTCAAACATAACATCGATGCAGGGACAGGTTAATATGGTTCTGATGCACACGGTGACTGTACAACAGTGTACCAATGTACTGCAGTGTAACATGTTGTCAGGAGTAGTGTTTAAGCCATACATGTCAGGTAGTGTAGCTGTCCAGCAATGATGCATTATAGCTGTTAGTAACACTAGGTTATTGTGGTTTCCATAATGTTATCCATTTGTGTCATAGGTGTACATGTGTCAGCAGGAGGATGGTCTGCAGTCATATTCCACAAGGGGTATGGCACTGTGGTGACACCATGGCTGTGACATATCTGAGGTAAAGCTGAACACGTCACAGGTTTGTATAATAGTTATTGCCTGTGCCACATGGACAGTGACCCACTGGGACATGTATAATCAGTAACCTGATGTAGACCCATCCACATACATGCACACTCTTACTTGGCAACACTGGGACTAGACCCGTACCTAGGTATGCAGTGCTACTGAACTGTGTGGCTTTCATTGCACACACCACACAGCATTTAGGGTGAGGTGTGTTCCAGGTTACATGTTACATGCAGAACATCCCCAGACATGTACAGTATGGTAATGGGGTATGTATTGGTTGTATATGGACAATATGTAGTGTGGCATACCATCATATACACATTAACAGACACATAACAGGCAGACACACATCTGAGAGACCTGGGCCTATCAGTGCACACAGCACATGCATAACTGGGCTGGATTGTGGTATCAGTTACCTATATGGTTTATGGTAACAGTGGTCACCATACAGTGGTACATGGGACATATACCAGGTGTACCATGGTGCAATGACTGTGTACACAGCATCTACATTCCACAGTGGATATTGTACTCATGGGAACCCATGATGACACTCTGACATACCCACCATCACACATTGCCCATGACTGGGATACAACCCATTGTCCATTCCAACAGTGGTACTACAAGGATATACATCTAATGCACATGCCACAGGCAAAGTAGGGTGTTGCATTGTCATGCCTCACCTATGGGCAGTAGCAACACTATCCATACTACTGTGTGGCAATGCATATTGTATTAGGAGTATGTGGCCTTAGAATGCTGTACCCTACAGATATACAGACATGCACACATGCACACACTTGCCAGAACTCAATGGGTATCCCATGCCTATCGACCCATTTGTACAACACTGTTCTGCTGGTACTGCAAGGCTCATGTCGCCATTATGGAGAGGAGCATTACAGGGTACATGTAATGTCCAATACAGCAGCAGCCACATCTGACTATGACAATGGGTGTTGTGGTGGTTGTGAAGGCCCTCATGATATTCCCAACTACAGGGGTACTAACACACAGACACTGCTATTCTCATTAATGCACACATACATGTGTCAGTACTGGGATGTATCACTGCAGGTGGTCATAGGTGTGTACCTGGCTATTGTCCATGGAGAGATGGGATGTGTAGGGGATGTGTGTACAGTGGTATCATGCCACCTGCCACATGGTGACCATCAGGGTGAGAGTGACATGCATCAACCAATCCTCTGGGTGCCTCCTGCAAATGGCCACTGAGGTGATCCAGTTGACATGTATGTAACATGTATTACAACACATGATTAGTGTCTGCGATGGAGATCTGTATTCAAGCATGTTCTGTTGACTGTAGTACTGTATTGGAGGTACCCATGGCATATGGTGCGCACAGGGTGTTGTTTCCTATATGTGCCAGTTATAACACAGCTGGGCAGACATGTCAGTGTCAGTCAAGCATAGGTTGCCTGTATGTATCCAAGCTGGATATCTGCCATCTGCACATCTCTACAGGGACTGACAGATATCAGCTTGGCAAGTAGCTATGAAGTAGGATGAATGTGTCGACAGATAAACGTTTGACAATATGTATGCCATTACTACATGTTGGAAGCCCTCACTGATATGTGCTGTACAGATGGTAGTCTACAGTTACATTCCACATGTCATCATTATCCAGTAGGGGATATATACTGTGACACAGCTCACACACCAGGAACATGACAGTGAGGCCTCAGAGTCCAGCTATGCCTGCAGGTGTGCTTGTTGTCAGTACTACATTTAGCACTCTACTCTTGCCTGTGAAAGCACTGTCAACAGTAGTACCGCCATGATACACTATATGCCAGTGTGACAGCACATAACCCGGGCTACTACTCTTGTATGTAACACATTCACATGGATAACAGTGCTGTACAGGTTTTATGTACTTGTGTGTCCCAGACATGACACCCACACCCCTTGCTACTGTAATGACAACACATAGACACATGTATTGTACATGGCATTACATACACTTATTACAGATGTCATTATCCTGCTATGTTATCAGACTGGGATGTGAGCACTGGTTACCAGGGCTGAGCCATGCTTAGCAGGTGTCAGCATTGCTGCAATTTAACAGCTAAGCAGATTTGCACACTGGTAAGCAAATCCTACATGGTGTAAGTGCCCGTACGTTTAACAGTAGCTTAGCACTGCTTAGCTTCGTGCAAACCCGCACAAGCTTGCATAAAGCTGCTCAAAACTGCCTTAACCACTCTGTATCCAGCAGCCCTAGTTCTGCCCAGCAACAAAATAAACAGCACTTGCAGGTATTGAACCCAGGACCCTGTACAGTATAGTGACAACAGTCAACCACTACACCATGACAGCTGTGGAAACAGTTGTTGTTTTTCCAATATATATCTGTCACTACACCTATTGAATAGTATTGTATAATTGTTTTGACTTCCACAATCAATTGTGTAGTACTTGTTATTGGTATTACTGTTGCATCACATATGTTGTTATATCTAAATATACATATATCAGATGCAAACAATGAGATACATCTGGGAAGGTAAACACAACCGTGATGTTTACACATGACAGGAATATGGATATAAACATATACATTTGTGGATATATATCTACATGTACATACACATATATATTCATACATATGTATGTCTACACATCTGTATAGTGCATCATATATATGGCCATTTGTAGATCTCTTTCTGTGAATATATATATATATATATATATATATATATATATATATATATGTATATATAGATATAAATGTATGCACATCCTATGTGTACAGATATACCTATTTATGTTGCTATATATGTAGATATCTATAACTATATTTGCATACATATCTAATCAGATATACTTATTTATGTCGATATATATGTAGATATCCATAACTATATGTGCATATGTATCTATATATCTGTATATGTGTAGACATATATTGCTGTGTATATGTATATATTTGAGCGCTTATATGTATATCTATCTATATATATATATATATATATATATATATATATATATATATATATATATATATATATATATATATATATATATATATATATATATATATATATATGTATGTAGATATGTATATATATATATATATATATATATAAATATATATATATATACATATATATATATATATATATATATATATATATATATATATATATATATATATATATATATATATAGATACATACATATATGTTTACCATATGTCCAGAACATGGAGTGGAGTCCTACCTCAGCACCAATAGTCCCAACATCTTAGTGCAAGGGGATGTTATGTAAGTATTGCAGGTATATATGTAGATTGTTGTTACTGTAACAGGGGTTGTCTTAACAGACATGTTGTGTGTGGGAGGTCACATCTGCTTTTGACATGTGCGCCATTGGCTACTGACAGACATCCTAAGGACATCATAGTACAGTACCACTGCTAGCACAGTAATGATCCTGTGGTCTACAGCAGAGATATGACCAATATATGTGGACAGTCTGGCACTCTGTGGTCAGTCTGGAGGTGTACACAAATCCCCTTCATGTGAGATATGTGGACCATGCCTCAAAATGTGGATGTTAATAGCCATGTACATGGGTATATCAAGTAAATACTGGACTACATATGCCCACACAGTTTATATATTCACACACGCCAGTCTGTCGTGACACATAATACCTTGTGGTGCAAAGGTCACATGGCCACATACTACCCAGTAGTTAGTGACATACATCTGTACAGAATCCCACTGCTTTGTCATAAATAAACAACAGTTATGGTGGCCTGGCAGCAGTATGTCTTGCAAATAACTGGACGTAACAGCACACTGGGTAATTACACTAGGCTGCTAGGCATGTCACAAAGCACTGTGCAAACTGCAGGCAGACTGCCAAAACACTGGAATACATTTTGTATGGGGGAATACACATGTACACATAACTTGGCCATTCTGCAATTATAGCAGGCTCTACATGCAAGTCACAGCAGAGAGTAACAGACACCTGTGAGAAAGTGCATACCCACAACCAATGTGAACACAGCCACAGCCACATGTGGTATGCAAGCTTAATATGACACTATATGGACTGTCTGATAAACACCATCCTCATATGTGCCACTCACACACTAACCCTACATACACTGGGCATGATACAGTGTGGTCCAATGCCTGTCTGGGGTATGGGACATGTGTGTTTCTGGCCCTACAGACATGTGAGCCAATAGGGTACCATACACTGGAGCAGCATGTAACATCAGATAGAACAGGACCCAGAACAATGGCATCTACCACAGTCTGTGCACAGCCCAAGGTACATATGCACAATACACATACTGTCGACAATCACCATAGGTACACAGACCCCAGTACTGTGCACACAACTGCAGAATGGCCAAGTTATGTCCTCATAAACAACCCCTACTATATATAACATGTCTAGCAGTCTGATATCTAACTGGCTTGTTATCAGGTTTGATGTCAATAAATTATGGTGTACAGAACATATGCACCTCTTACTGCATGACCTATGTACAAAGGTTGACAGACTTGTGGCTGGAGCGACAAACACTGGCTCAATATTGGCATGTTGCTGTGATAACCTCATACATTTACTGTTGTAACAGGGTTTATTGTGACATATGTCCTATGAGGGATATGAAGTCAGTAACTCTCATGGCTGTCACCATGTACTGACTGCAATCCTCACACTATGCTTCTGCAGTTCTCAGATAGGTGTTCTGTAACGAACACAAGAAAGTAAAGGCTTTTGTTGTTCATTATAGTGATATGATATTAAACTATATATATATATATATATATATATATATATATATATATATATATATATATATATATATATATATATATATATATATACTTTTATTCACTGAAAACACATTTCACTGAATTTCAATTCACCCTCACCAAATCGCTGAAAGCACAAATCACTGAAAACTAATTTCACCGAATCACATTTCACTGAATGTAAGTACTGTTGGGCAAATAAAACATATATGCCCTTGTCCCCACTGTAGTGTAATCCTAGAATTAGTGTCTATAGTTAGGGGGGTAGGGGGCATAGCCCCCGACCTAGCTTGTTTTCATATTTATGAATCCCATTTCATTGAAAGCTAACAGTATAAAACCAAAAGTAGGTGGGAGGCTATGCCGCCCACACCACCCAATATGGGGGGCTGTGCCCCCCTCACCCCCCTAACTATATATACTAACTCCAGGATCGTACTACAGTGGAGAAAAGGGCATATATGTTTTATTTGCCCAGCAGTACTTATCAGTGAAATGTAATTCGGTGAAATGTGAGTGGTTTGAAATTCAATGTAATATGTTTTCATTGAATGAAAGTAGACCCATATATATCTATATATATATATATATATATATATATATATATATATATATATATATATATATATAAATATATATAGGTTTACTGACATAATGTTGAATATCATAATGTCTAATAGTCATTTGATTGAAAATAACATCTCAACCCAAAACATTGATTTATCAAAATGTCTACAATCATTTAATTGAAAAAGCAATGAGATAACCCCTACTATTTTGCAGGTGGTGCATAGCCCCCCTGCCCCCCACACCACTACTTAAATATATCAACTCCGAGATTGCACTACAGTGCAGAAATGGGCAAATTCGATACTTTCAACATTGTGTGTTTAGACTAATTTTATTTCAGCATTTTGATCATCAATATAGTGCATTCAACCAATTCAGTTTCAACCATTTAGCATTCAACATTATGTCGGTAAACTACATATATATATATATATATATATATATATATATATATATATATATATATATATATACAGAGAGAGAGAAAAAAATAAATCTATACACTTTTTGTTTTTATTGACCGGGACATTCTAACTGGGGCTTTCTCCCATTTTCCAAGGAGGCCTGGGGAGAAAATATCCACAGGTAAGAATAAATATATTATATGACAGAAAAAATATAACATAATATAGACAATGCAGTGACTTAAATGAATATCACATTACATAGGATACTGTAGAGTACCTTACATATACATTTGGGCTATTGAAAGATGAGGTAGTTGATTACAGTGAGATCTGATATTTCAGAATAGTTAACTTATCTTTTGATAATTTAGTTAGAAAATGTAAAGATGGATAACACAGGAAGGAAAGAATTATAATGGAGGATGTAATTAAAGAGATCAGAAACTCTAGCAGAATACTATATATGCAGAAGGTAGGATACGTAGAAGGCATGTATGAAAGAAATAGATGTATCTCTGTAATACATATCTATACGTCTGTATTTGTATATATACAGTACCTACATATATAAGTATATGTACAAATATATGTATATATATATATATATATATATATATATATATATATATATAGGATCCATACGTATGCACAAACAGCAATTTCACCGAAAGTGAGACTGCCAATCATACATTCGCGAAAGTTCTTTTCACCGAAAAAGCACTTCCACGAAAGTATGATAAAAAATAGGGGAAATCAGTGGGGAATGACTGTTGCTGAGATCGGAGTACAGTAGGGATAAGGGAATATTCTCTTTTCCCCACTGTAGTGCGATCTTGGAGTGAGAATATAAAAGTAGGGGGGTGTGGGGGGTGCAGGGGGGCTTGCCCCCCCTGCGTAAATGTTAGTTATATGTTTTTTGTTTTTTATTTATTTATTTTATTTTGTTTATGTTAGGGACTTTAGCGAAAGTGCTTTTTTGGTTAAAAGTGCTTTCGCTAAAGTGTGTTCGGTAGATGTGGATTTGGACTATTGAATTTTGTTCAGTAGTACGAGATCCATATATATATATATATATATATATATATATATAGTGAGAGAGAGAGATGTATGTGTGTGTCAACTTATTTGGTTGAACGTTGTCTGTAAGGTTAGTGGAATTAGTATGAATACTGAAACTGAAACTATTTCCAGCAGCTTCTGAATGAAGAAAACCCCACATAAGCTGTACTCCTCCAGAAACAGCCTACAATGAGAGAAGAAGAGGAACCAACCCTAGAAGAAGTAAGAACAGCACTAAGGAAAATGATGTCAGGGAGAGCAGAAGGCTCAGATGAGGTCACAGCAAATATGATAAAGATGCTGGGGGAGATAGGGAAGAAATGGCTCCTGAGGGTACTAATAGCAATGTGGAGAGAAAGGTGTATGCTAGATTATTGGAGAACAAGCATACTCATGCCAGTGTACAGGAATAAAGGGGACATCCACAACTGTGGGTAGTACAGAGGTATCAAACTCCTATCGCATTGCATGAAAGTTCGGGAGAGGATGATTGATAAATGAATACACAAAGTAGTAGAATGTAGATGGGAGATGAGCACTTCAGATTCAAATCAGGATGCACCACAACTGACCCAATGTTTGCAGTGAGACAGTTACTTGAGAAGAAGCTAGATATGAGGAGAGAGTCCAACTGGAAATTCCTAGACTTGTAGAAAGGATATGACAAGGTCCCAAGAAAGCTAACCTGGACAGTACTGCGGTGGTTTGAAATCCCAGAAACATTGGTGGAATTAGTACAGGCTATGTACAAGGACCCAATGACTCTAATATGAATAGTGTTCGACCTCACAGAAGGGTTCCCAGTGGGAGTGGGTGTACACCAGGGTTCAGCTCTGGACCACATTAGCACACAGGTTGGATGGGGCAGATCAACAAAATTGCTGTTTGCAGACGATGTGGCATTACAGGCAGATTCTGAGATAGAACTTTAGCAAAGAATGGAGAATGAAATGCAAAACTGAATGCACATAGGATGAAACAAAGCACAGATAAGACGGTGGTAATGACAACAAATTGGGGAAATCAGAAGAAGCTGAGAACAGAGATAGAAGTGAAGATAGTGGAACAGGTAAACAGCTTCAGGTATCAGGGAGGGGTGGTTTAGGGGAAAGCAAGTCTGAATGAAGAGGTCAAAGCTAGAATTAGAGGGGCTGCAGCCAACTGGTATAGAGTGTCAGATGTGGTCTATGACAGGAGAATGCCAAAGAAGCATAAAGTAAGGTATACAAAACAGTGGCTCAAACAGTACTACTGTATGGTACAGAAACCTGGGCAGTAAAGGCAGAACAGTTAAAGAAGCTAGAGGCAATGCAACCAGTTCATGTTAGGCAGAGCCCCTCACTGACTCTCTTCAAGAGAAATCTTGACGAGTGGATGGGAGATCGTAGGTTTACCCCGGGGCTCATCTCTGTGTCACTACCAGACAGAGGCACAGTAAACTAATTCTATTATGTAAGGGGTTCTTCACTGTGTCACTACTAGACAGAGGCAGAGTATTCTAAATCTATTTCTGTACACTTTTGTACCATTACATGGGGTGGCGAAAGCCACATCACTATGGCTAGGCTTATAAATGCCCCAGGGCAGATAGCCTACTACTAAACTATGAAACTATGAAACTATGAAATGAAGTCCCTGAGAAGGGTGGTAGGATGCACACTGTAGGACAGATGAATAAATAAGGACATAAGAGCAGAAGCAAAAGTAACTCCAATTGCAGAAAAGATCAAAGAGAGCAGATTAGGGTGGTTTGGACATATGTGCAGAAAAGCAGAAGACAATCTGGTGAAGAAGATTTAGAACAGACAGTAAGAAGGTAAGAGGAAGTGAGGATGTCCAGCAAAGAGGGATTGTATGAAAGCAAAGCTGAAAGAGTCAGGCATGAGTGTCAAAGAAGGCAGGTATGTGGCACTGAATCGAGAGAGCTGGTGACAGTTAACACAATATCCCAACCCCATGTAGAAAAAAATGGGAAAAAAGGGGGCTGATGATGACGATGACTGAAACTTTCATTTGTAATGAATTGTTGGGGTATACTATGTTGGTGAATTAGGGTTAGAAGGGCTAGGGAAAGAAATAGATGATGTGTTTGAAGTATGTGTGTGTGTGTGTGTGTGTGTGTGTGTGTGTGTGTGTGTGTGTGTGTGTGTGTGTGTGTGTGTGTGTGTGTGTGCATGCGTGTGTTTATGCACATGAGTCTTGTTTAGTTGTACTGTTAAGGAAAAGTGTTTATCACCCTGATGTATAGGGTTGGCATAAGGGCTGGGGTAAGATTAATTTAGCATGCATGAGTAAGGTGATTCTGGCATACGGGCTGGGGGTAAGATTAGTTTTAGCGGGCATGAGTAAGGTGATTCTGGCGTAAGAGCTGGGGGTAAGATAAGAAATTTTTTGCATGCACAAGTAAGGTGATTCAGCAACAGCAGTGTGGATAGAGAGATGTTTCAGTCTGTAATTATCTGCCTCACCTCAGACCAAGGCATGGAGTATCCACTATAGGTAAAGGTGGAAGCAAGCATTTTAAGCCATACTTTTCACAAAGCCTAAGGCTGGTTTAGGAACTCTGTATCCCAACATATGAAAACTCAGCAGTGTCTGCTGTGCAAAAACAATGTGATAAACTTGTTTTACAAACTCCTACAGATTCTCAACTCATTTACTGTGGAGATGCCCATATGAGATCACTCAACATTAGAAATTAGTGTGGAAACCATTTTTTGCAATGCTGTAGTTTCATCACATATCTGCTGACCATCTTGCTCACACCCAAGTTTGGAGGTGTCATCATCTAGGCAGCCACAAAGCTGCATTTCTGTCTCCCACTTGCATTACTGCTTCAGCAAGCAGCAGGAGATCTGCTTGTCCAACTCACCAACTGAGATTGGTTTAACTCCTGGATTAGGACATGATGGGTAGCCTAATCATCTAGCCTCAGGAGGCAGGGCCTGCTACCAGCCCACAGGAAACATAATACTATTATAAGTTTTCCACAGCATTAATCCTGCTATAATCTCTACCATTGGTTGTGATACTGACACCACATCACTTCAAGAAATTCATTGTCTCCACCAATGTATGCATGCTCCCACACAGATGTCCCAGATGCCCACTAAGGGCTGCCATCACCACCTTGGAATTCCATGTCCCGTGGTCACTGAGTTTCTTACAAGCCACTTAAATATCAACATGGCCAGACTGGAAATTCCTGCTGCCTGTATCAGGAATGGGTGAACTGGTCATGCTGCTCACTCCTATCCCACCCCATGCCACCTTCATCAGACATCCAAGTTGATAATCCAACCCAGGTCTCCTTAGTCATAGTCAGAGGTTTATTCCTCTATGCCGCTGGAGCTTTTACTATGGGGGAAATCATGGCAGACAAAAGACTCTCATTTTTCTCAGATTACCTAACAGTTTTGGGGAATTTAACATTTGTATCATTTAAACATTTGCAAGGCACATTTAAGTTGTTTCAAATACCCCAGATAAAACATGATATGAAAACCTCAGACTTAAAAGGTCTTTTTAAAGGCAAATCCACTATCATATTAGGCACAATGTAGCAGTATACACAATACACTCGTGCACACGCACACGTGTACATACACACACACACGCACACACACACACACACACACACACACACACACACACACACACACACACACACACACACACACACACTCGTGCACGTACACACATACCAAATAATACACATTAAAGCATCAAATTACAATCACTCTCTTTTTAGTTATAACACTTGTTTTTTCTTTAGAAGAACAATAATTTTCAGCAATAAAGGATGCAGAATATCTAAAAATACATTTGAAGTGCACACAATAGTTGAAGCATGCACGTTTTATAACAATAGTTGAAGCATACACATATTTTTATAACCACCTCTTTAAATTGCTATGATGGCTATTGCTCCCTGGCCATAAGTAAGACCCTTGCAAATAGTGTCACCTCTAATGTAATCCCTGTCAGCTCTATGGTGCTGACACACCACACATATTCTGGGGATGTCATGAAGTAAATGTTATATGGGGATAATAGCAGATTTGTCTTGCAAGATATTCTTTATGGACTTGTATTAATGCATGATGTGTGAATTTTAGTGGAGTTTCGTCAGACAGATGGTCTTACCTATGTGCACCATCTCTGCATCACTGGTTGTTATAAGTATTAGCTGTTATTAGATTATAGATTATAATCAGGAATGGAAGCAACCAGCTTTCAAAAACAGAGAAAAAAAACTACTTATTTCATACCTTGAGAACAAAGAGCCATTTTTCTAAAGAACAGAGCCCAACAGAGCACAACAGAGCACGTGTATCATGATGAGCACATTGCCTTTCCAGGCTAGATGCTAACTTTGATTAAAGACTGTAGTGCGCATAACAACAAACTTTCTGAACAAATGTGGTAATAGAAGCACTTACTCCTCTACTTAGGAATGTTACTACCACAACAAATGTTGACATTTTGCTTAAATGTTGTGCATAATAACTACACAGACCAGGAATCATTTATTTGGACTGATAAGCTCATAGTTACTTCTCTTGGTGTATTGTATCTTATTTTTCTCATAATTCAAAGTTTTAAGCTTTCAGTTGTTAATATAGTTATTTTTATATCTTTTCCATCAAGAAAAGATCTTCCATCTTTTATGCTTTACTAGAAAGGCTCACCCAGACTCTGCTTCACTTTGCTATGAGGGAAAGGTTAGTTTGCTTTTCATTTGTTGTATTACTTTACTGCCTTTTTCTATTTTGAATACTGTGATTTGTTTTTTTTACCTTGTGTTTTAGTTGTATTCTGCTTTTAATTGCATATTAAAACTTGAAAAGAGACTACAGCTCTGTCTCTTGTGAGTCAAGCAGAAATATTTTCCCCACCCTCCCACACAGTTACTGTAGTGTTCTTAAACACCACTGTCTTTCTAGTTGCCTTCCCCTTATGTTGATTTGACCATATATCTCATTTCTTCTCTGTTTTTACTGGCTTGTGTGAATAAGCACAAAATTATCATTTTGTGAAATCACTCCCCTTCAACTATTTAAATGTATTGGCCATCCTGTTGTATTCCATAGTACCAGAATACAAAAGTGACCACCCCTTTCAATCTATCTTGCTGTTTTAAAAATAGTGACTCTCCACTAAAACTTAACTTTTTAGACAGGTAAAACTTAAGTTACCTGCTTTCACATCTAACTCCTCTAGTGCACACTGCAGTGTTTAGGATAAACCATTGTTTTTATCTTACCTTTATGCATCCTCTGTGGCTAGCACTTGCTTTAAAAACTGCTAGAAAACACTAGGAAGTCTTAAACTGATACAAACACTCAGCTCTTCATGTTAATAAGGAGAAATTAATCATAGGCACTAAACAGCCTATAATTGCAAAGTACCTTGCTAAGGTAAGACAAAACAGCTCTTGTACTTACAAAAAAAAAACACCACACCAAGCATGTCCAAGGGTCAGCTTCCAGTGATTTCTCCTATCCATGTGGTGAATCTGGGCATACTGGGGCAATGCAGCAATTGCCTCATGTACACAGACAACCTTCTCCTCCTTCCACCCAACACTACAACCTGCGAAAGATGCACTAACATAGCCAAACTGGAAGCAAAGCTCTCTCCACCTAAGATTGTGCTAGACAGTCAAGAGGAGAAGGTTAACACCTCCACTATACCTCAAGCAACAAATAGCCCTTCTATACCCACACCACCAACACCCACAAATAGCAACACTAAATGCACATATGTGGAGGCCCTTAACAGTAACCTGCCTAAGAAACAAGGACCTCTGAAGCTGAAACGCAAACAAACACCAATCACAACCAAAGTGTCACATAGTTCACAACACCAGTGTGCACCCAACAACAGCCACTAAGGCAAGACAACGTACCCAACACTTTAGTCATAGGTGACTCTATACTCAGGCACACTGATGTCCCACTCGCCAGGCTGAACAAGGAGCAAATTACAGTCAGCTGCCAGTCGGGTGCCAGGATCTGCCACATAATCCATGCATTCAAGTCACTCCACAACAAGTACAAATGACTATGTTATTGTCCATGTTGGAGTGAATGACTTGAGACGTACCTCCCTCGACTACATGAAAAGAGACATGGAAGATCTCTCGGATCATGAGGCCCAGGCAGGTATGACCCTAGCCCTGAGTAGCATCCTGCCTTCATCCAGAATGATACCACAGTATAAGGACAAAATGATTGATTCAACAATTGGCTAAGCTTCTGGTGTCATTCAAAGGGGATCCAGTATCTGTCTGCCTGGGACAACATGATCAACAGACCATGATGCTTTGCCACAGATGGTCTGCACCTGCTGCCTCTGGGATTCAGGTTACTGGCTAAGGCTCTTGCCACCACTATAGTGCCTTTTTTAGGCAAAGTTCAAAGGACATAACCACCACCGTAACAGGTACAAGCATGCAAAATCTGAAGGTAATGCTACTCACTGCTAGAAGTCTAAACCTCAAAATGCACTCCCTCGAGGCACTCCTAAAAATGGAGAACATCGATATCTGTGCAGTAACTGAGACCAGGTTTAAGGCTCCAGAGAGCACCCCTGCAATACCAGGCTACAACTCTTACCAGACATTTCGGCCACCAAATCAGGACCGAAACACTAAAGGTGGAGGAATGTCCATATTCACCAAGGATATTCACAACACCAGGCTAGTTGCCCAACACAATGCATCTGAAATTCTCCAGGTGCAACTAACACTAGGTAAGACTGCAATCCAAATTTTAGCTTGTTAAAGATCTTCCACCATGCCCCAAGATTCTCACTACACCTTTCTAAACATACTGGAAAATATTAAGCTACAACCAAACACCCTAATGCTGGGTGATTTCAACTACCCTGCCATTAATTGGGAAAACTACTCATGTACCAACACCTTTGTCCAACGGTTCTTGGAATTCATAAATTCCAATGCCCTGGATCAACTAATCCTTAGTCCCACCAGGAGATCCAATATCCTACACCTGGTCATTACCAACATGAGAGATCGATGCACCACATCTATGGTTACCCCCTCATTGGTCAGGTCTGACCATAAGCTAATCACCCTTGACATCCACATCACACCCCCCCCCCAGTAAGGAAACCTCCGTATAAAACTTCTCCAAAGTCAACTTCATATTACTCAAGTCAGAAGTGACAAACTTCATGACACCCATGTAGACAAGAACTGAAAGTTCAACTGCTGAATCCTACACTAAGGCACTGTACGAGCACATCGACTCATGCATGAATCGTGCCATCCCCAATAGAACCAAGATGCTCTCCTCCAAAAAAAGGAAGCCGATCTGGTGGTTCCTTGCCATAAACAAACTTTACAACAAAAGGAAGAAACCATTGCAGAAAAGGGGAAAATGCCAGGATGCAAAAACTCCCTTACCAGCCTCAGTAAGAAGCTGAGATCCTTCATAAAATCCTCCAAAGCTAGTTATGAAAATAAAATTGCTAAATATTCCAAAGACAACCACAAGACATTCTATAGTTATGTCAAGAATCTAAATGGCAATGCTCAGATCTGCTCTGAGCTACAACAGAATGGCATTAAATATACTGATCCCAAGGATATTGCCAATATCCTGGCAGATCGATTCAGTGCAAACTTCTCCCCCATCTCACCCCCCTAAAGGGCACATCTCAATAGCGAAAGATTGCCAAATTCCAGTAATAATGGCCACACAGGTAAAAACGCACTCTCCAAAGCTAAGAATACAGTATCCATGGGACCAGATGACATCCCAGGCTGTGTACTACATGAACTACAAAATGAACTGGCACCACACCTAAGTGTCATGTTTAATCATAGCCTCACCTCAGGCTTTATGTCCACTGAGTGATGCACAGCTACAGTTATACCACTCCACAAGGGGGATCCACCTTGGATCCTGGGAACTACCACCCCATCAGTCTGATGAGCCTGATCTGCAAGGCCATGGAATGTATTATCATGGAACTAATATACAAAGACATTGGCAACCTTCAAACACTGGACCCCACGCAGTTTGGGTTCGTGAAGGGACGATCTTTTCTCCTGAACCTGATTGACTTCTTTGAATCAGACTTCAGAGCTGTGAACAAGGGTAAGGTGGTCCACACAGCCTATCTGGACCTCGCCAAGGCCTTCAACACCATCCCCCACTCTGGAATCATAGATAAACTTACTAAGCTGGGCATTAATCCCTATGTCACTCGATGGGTTGCCAACTAGCTTACTGACAGAACCCACACTGTAAAAGTAGCCAACTCCAAATCCAGCTCCAGACAAGTGACAAGTGGAGTACCTCAGGGTTCAGTCCTGGGACCACTCTTGCTTGGCATCTACTTCTCTGAAGTACAGGCCAATACTAAGGGACTCTGGCTAACAAAGTTTGCAGATGACTGAAAACTGGGAGCCATTACTGAATCCCCAAATGATGTGGATATTCTACAAAAGGGCCTTACAGAAACAGATGCTTGGTGCCAGAGCCATGGGCTGAAGCTCAATGCCAAGAAATGTGTAATTATCCCCTTTGGGAAAAAACATGTACCCATGAATTACCACATTGGTGGCAGTACACTAAACACCGAAAGTGTGATAAGAGACTTAGGGACACAGGTGGACAGTGGTCTCACCTTCGATAACCACATCGCCACAACAGTCAGGAAATCCTTCTATGTGCACACCTCATCACTAAGGGCTTTTCATCCAGAAAAAAGGAGATCATTGCCCCACTGTACTCATCCCTCATTAGACCCATTATAGAATACAACACCTCGTTTGGTATGTACCTCTCAAGACATCTGCAAAAACTGGAAAGGACTCAGAAATACCTCACTAAAAGAATCATAGGCCTAAAGCAGATGCCCTACGCTGACCATCTAAAAAACTCCACTTATACTCTGTCACATATCATCTACTCAGAGGCCATCTCTACTTAACATACAAGGCCATGTCAAACCCAGAGCTGTTGGACATGCTGCACTTAAAGAAATCCCAATCCCTCAGAGACATATGCTCCAGTTATCTAAACCTTGTTATCACAATGAGCAAAACATGCTGGAGGGATAGGTTCCTTACCCTGAGACTCCCCAGACTCTGGAATAGACTGCCCATACATGTCAAACAGAGCACCTCTTTGGCCATCTTCAAAAGGAACCTTGATGATTGGATGGGAGATAGGAAATTCATCCCGGGGATCACATCAGTCGCCCTGCTAGACAGGGGTTCAGGGAAGTAAATACTGTGGGAAGAAATAGTCAGGGAATTGTTATGGCTAGGCTTGTATAGGCCCTAGAGCCGATAGCCTAGTACCAACCTATGATCCTATGCAAGTTTATTGCATGTAACCACCTGAAGTAAAATTCTAATAAGATCACCTCTTTATCTACATCTTTTCCATAGTTTGCTAAATGTGGCTTCTTCAATACTCTTCAAAATCACCCATTCCATATCATTCTCACAGGGTACTATACACCCCTCCCTTTCATCCCTGCAGTTCTTTTCACCTTCTGCCTCATAAGAAGGTGCAATGCTTAGGTGCTATTAAATCCAGATGAAAGTCAGCCATGCCCCATCCTCTTTGGACTCATGTAAGTTTAGGCCTCTTCTTGGCAATCCTTCTACCATTGCCACCCCACAGACATTTATCACAGCATGTCTGAAGTTTGGCAACTATTATAATGCAGAGCAGGTGTCAACACACTAAAAGACCATAGGTAATATCATCATCTCAGTTATGTTTATTTATCCTACCAACATATTTGAAGTTGGCAAATCTGGAATATCAAATAGGTATAATTTTTCTTATCGTGCCTTCCTAAGTTTCTTTGTTGTTAAATCCGAAGTATTTCACATTGACATTTCTACTCAATATCTCCTCTTTGGCAGGTTTTGTGGATTCTCTTTTCTGAGTAATACTTTATTTAAGCACTTAAGGTGTAGTTCTGATCTTCCAAAGTCACAGCAGTTCTCAAAGAGACCTGCCTGTTATTAATATAAAATAATTCACAGAAAGTTGAAAATACATTGCTCTAGCATTCCCCCTCCAAGCATGCTGTAGCTCTCTGTGTCAAGATTTCCATGAATACCAATAATAAATTAGGCTAGGCTAGGGAACATCTGACTTTTTATCTACTTTCTTTGATTGTCTATTATTAATGATTAACATAATTCAGGATCTCTCTATATAGGATTTTAAAGATCTACTAAATTTCATATACAGACATCAAAATATAGGAACAATACTAGACAAGTGACTGCAGTGACCATAGAATGCCTAGCCATATGCACCTTTGTGTAGACATATGTAAATGTTCTTTCTGCACTTCACACATATTCATATCTCTCCAAACAGCCTTATAACAACCTGAAGAAAACCTGCACCTTACCAAGTGAAATACGTTATATCCTATGTATATGTACATTACCTAGTACATTGTGCACTCACAGTGACTTTCCTCTGGCTACTTTCTTGAGTAAACACCTTCAAGAATACCATCCTATTCCACATGATAAATTTCCCAAGACATACTGCTAGCATTTTTACATGCAAATTAGTTAAATAAATGGTGCAGTAGTTACCTAGCTTTCCTTTGTCCTGGCCTAGATATGGAGGAAGTACTAACTACTCTAGTCCAACTAAAGGGATCAAGTAAACATATAAGGACCCAAGTGGTCAATAGCCTAGTATACACTTATGAACCTATATCCCTATTCAAGTTCAACTTGGACCAATGGATGAGTAATCAGAAATCCATCCCTGGTCTGGCTCTTATGTTTCTAATTGACAGGGACAGTCTGTAAATCATCCCTTCTGTAAATCAAGTTTATGGGTCACATTGGTTTGCATGGCTAGGCTTATTATGGCCCTAGTGGTTGTTAGCCTAGTATACACCTATGAACATTTTGTCAGTTTTGCACTTTTTATGATGTGACAGATTTGATTCAACAATTATGTGCCTCAGCAAGAAAAGTTTACTTTTAAACCCATCTTCTTAAACAACCTACATTATTCTCAGTTTCTTCAAAGCCTTCATGATTCCCCCTATTCCATTCTTCTGCCCAGTTCCTCTAAGTCCTCTTTTTTCAAAATGAGACCATTCATATTGATTGGTAAACTTCCATGTAGAAACCCTCTGTGGTGCAACTAATGTGTGATTCATCATGAACCATATTAACCTCAGGTCATCTATGTAATGCAATAAAAATTCTTATCTTTTGTCTATGTTTTCAGGCTAATAATCTGCCTCATCTTGCCTTTCAGTTTTAGCACTGCTTTAACCTTTGCAAAACTTCTAGAAAACAGCCCTCATTATCCCCCTGTCCAAACAACCTAAGCCTCAAATCACATCATGCTTTCATCCTACTTCCATCCAATCCACTCTTGGCAAGATGCTTCAAAAAATCATTCATATCCAGTTCTAAAATATATATTCCACAAGACCACATTCTTGCCCTTAAGTCGTATGGATTCTGGACAAGTCGTAGCATAACAATGGCATTTTGGTGCCTAACTGAAGACATTCTATTCAACATGGACACATGTAACTTGACAGCAGTAATCTTCAATGACCTCACAAAAGTCTTTGATCTAATCAAACACCAGCTCCTCTTTCTTTCTCTCTCTCTCTTCAGAACATTGTCATAGTAACACATCCATCACATAGTAGCAAGGCTTCATGCAGAACATATTTTTCATATTAAAATTAGGCTCTTTCTTCTCTCAGCATATACATCTCTCAATGGTTTTTCATGGCTCCTCTGCTTCTTTTCTTCTCTTCTCTTCTTTGTTTTTATTAACAAAACTACCGCATGATCTCCATACTCTAGAACCCATCCTCTATGCTGATGACATGGTAATCTTTAGTTCTACCCACATCCACTGTATAATCGAAACACAGCTACAAAAAGAACTTGAGTCCCTCAATGTCTTCCTCATTAACCACAGACTAATATTTAACCCCTTATAAACAAAAATAATGTTATTTGGCACCTCCCAAAAACTTACAAAATCAGCAAAGGCACTCACTATCACTAAACTTTGACATTTCATCTGCATATTTAGAAATCAAGGGAAAAGGTTAATTCACTTCCCTTCTGGGCTAAAACAAGTCACCCTACTCATTCCACCACATCAGGACAGCTATAGGTATAGGTGTCCTTCTGGCCCATCTTGAATATAGAGTACCCATAATAGCCACAGCCTCCAAGAAAAACCTATTCATACTACAAACTATTTAAAAACAAATCTTGTCAATAACTCACCCTCTCATGACCAAATACACTTCTTCCCAATCAAAAAAGCTCCCAATGCAACAAAGAATAGACCTGCAGCTAGGCTCTCTCTTCTTCTGACTTCTCCAGTCTAACACACTCCCATCACAAGCTACCGAAAGTTATACCAAAAACTCAAACTCTGCAACCCCATATGCTTCAATCAAATAACCCTCCCCCAAAAAAAAAAAAATAAAAGGCTACACTGTACTATCCACTCTTTCTTCATCCTTGCTCCTAAATATTGGACTCTACCCTAGTCTGAAGGAACTATAGTCCCATTTCTCCACCTTCAGATGTGAGCTTAAAACATTCCTCCTCACTAAATCAGACTGTACTTGCCACTCAGCAGATCATATCATGTAAGGGGTTCTCAACCTCCAGCCGTTCTCTCCCCCATCTACTAACAACTCTTACCTCCACCTCCCACACCCTCCACTGTCTCTCATTACCCCACACTATTTCCTTCATGATGTAAACCTGAAACATAATCATATAAAATGGTAAAATGTATATTTATTTAATAATTCTTGTTACATCTATTAATTGCTACTATAGCAGTTTTATTATATGTGGTTAATATCCGTCCTGTTTTTGATCATTACAGCTTACTGCCTCCCAGTTCTACTTTTTCATTCTTTGTGAATTATTTCATCCAGGCAGAACCTGCAAATGATCAGTTGTGTGCACTACCCTGATAAACAACTGTAAAATAACAATACATAAAAAAGCAAATATTGAGATCAAAACCTGAGGCAAAGGACATACCTTAAAAGCATATGTTATGGTGTTCAACTTTTAAAATAAAGAGCAAGATACAAGTGCTGTGGCAAAAGAAAATACTCAAACTTTCCTAAATAATGCAGAAATTTTAAAGTTTCATTACAACTACATCTAGGTCCAGCTCCCATGGAAGTTATGCCTATCCATAGAACATCAATACATGAAAATTGTGAACTAAAATACTCAAATAAAAGGTTATGAAGGCACATTAAAAGGACTTGGTGTAGTTATTTGTTGGACAGTCAAACTTCTCTAAATGAGCAAATTAATGCTTGCAGTCACTAAACCAATTTTGATACACAGGTGTGTATATACATTCCACTACTCACGCACAAGACCCCCTACAGCAAAATCAGTGCTGCATCCATCTGTCCCTCAAGAGCCAATATAATTTTCTGGTTATCAAATACTCATGCGCATGCATCACTTTCCTATGGCGTTCACCATGAAAAAGAAAAGAAACGAGGTCACATGCCTCTATCTGCATGTGCAGGGAAATAATTGCTATTTTTTTTAATAATTTTTCTCATTAGAATGCTCAGTCAGAGATGTGGCAAAAAAATGAACCAGGAGATAAATAAATGAGGAAAAGCATGCTGCCGAACAAATAATGACATTGTTACAAATAAGAGAAAAAGCACTGTCGCTCATTAATCAAGAAAAAGTATTTTGCTAACTATGAAAATGTAACAGATGTAGATTTTCAATGCAATATCACTATGACCTTATAATTAAATTGTACATGTAAATTTTAGGAAGGCTGTCAATACAGTGCATTGTTACGGGGAAAATAAAATATTAATCGTGAAAAAGAGATTTTATTGTAGTAGATAATAACACGTTCAATTTATCTTAATCTTCAGATATGATTATATTGGGCTTCAAATGTCACACATTCTACCTTTTTAAGTTTTTACTAAAGCGAGTGGGCGTTCGAAAGACATGCATTGAATGGGCGTGCCTTCGTTGAAGGTTGGGCGTCGAACTGGCAACTCGACACCATAAAAAACAACTGCCAATCATTAGCGGATCAGAGTTCTGCTGTGGCGACCCCTAACCGGGAAAAGCTGAAAGACAAGCAACAACAACAACAACAACTAAAGTTACAGGAACTGTTGTCATACATGTTGCTTTACCTGTTCTCTCTGAAGGTTTTGTTTTTATTCACAATAGATACCTCTGCTCATGTGTCGCAACAACTAAGACGTGCAATTTAGAATGAACAGTGTTTCTAATGATGCAGGTAAAACCTTATACTTTTCTACTTATTAAGTTTTATTAAAAGCAAGAAGCATCTGACAGTTTCACTTCAGCAATAAAAAACAAAAATGTTGTTTTAACACATTACAGGATTAACTCCATAGTATGGATAACATACTGAAAGTCTGCTGTCATTAATTTATGAGATTAGGAGCCTCTACTTCAAATGTATTGTTGAATATTGTTAAAAAAAGACCAGCATGTCAGTCAAATGATAACAAAAGAGGTATTCTATAGTTATCTGATGTATGTTAAAGCCTTAGTCAGTTAGAAAACAGAACAGTATAAGGCTATCAGGAAACTTTCTGCTAATTTTAAATTAAAAAAATTCAAGGAGCAAACTTATTTTTTATTATTGCTGAACTCTGCTGCATTATAATTTTTCCTTGTCATAGCTAAAGTTGATACTTGGAAAGGGAAAACGAATCAAATTAACTTTCTGGTATATTTTGTAATTAAGCTTACCTGTCAAAGTACACGTGGGTATGGATTTGTGCGCATTCTTTTATGCATATTTATGTATCTCAAAAATCCTATGTAATTAGCATCTCATTGAATGTAACAAAGTGTAAAGTGATGCATTTCTCTGTGAGGAGAAATTCAGTATTGTATTTTTTTATTCTTCTGACTCTTGCATTTATATCTTTTCATTTTGTTCCCCAATTACCTACGTGTTCTACAACTAAAATAACAAAGTCCATGGAAGGTGACATCTGGGATTGGCCAGTGCTTGTTTTCAACTTTCTTTAGCATCTTTCATGAAAAAATATCTAGGGAATTTCTTTTCCAGATGGCAGTCAGTAGATTTTATCACTGTGTTCTGCTATAAGGGATGATATGGGTTTCTTGCTCACTGCCACACAAATTCCCCTGGTAGCCATTTAGTCTCTGTTTGCTGCCAAGGATGACATATGTTGGGCTGTCTCACTCCTTTTAGATGTGCATAACGACAGCTCTGTGGGAGGTATTCCTGTATTTCACTTGAGAATGACTGGAACATCTGCAGTACTTTAATGCAGCTTTGGAAATTGCTATACATGGTTTTACAGACATTACTGGCATTATGCTGAGCTTACCCAGGAGAGAAACAGTAATTACGTGCCAGTACTACAGTTAAATGAAAGAAGAAGAAAAAAAGGACTGAAGATGCCTTCTTTAAAAAAATGAAATTCATGGAAATAATGACTCAGTGACTTTTATATTCCATAATCTCTCTGCGGATTTCAATTGTTTTTTTTTTTTTTCTAGAGTTTCATTTTCATCATAAAAGTAACAAAAGTGGTTCTGCTCATTTAATTGTACACATCTTCAGCAAATGTAAATTAGGAAAGGCATTGTTTAATAATTTAGTTATCTGATCTTTAATAAAAATATGCTAACCAGCAATAAACAACCAGTACCAAAACTAAGTGACACATATGTTTTACATGGGAACAGTGGAGCACAGGATGTCCAGCACTGAGTGCTGGAATGTACATCCTAGCGTAAGACAGGTAGAAGTGATTCTTGAACAGAGTCTGGGCACATTCTAGTGGCAAAGTGACTGGTTACACCTGGTATCCAGGCATGGTATACATGGAACAGTGTTCTAGTACAGAATCTTAGGTGTCGAAGATGCTGTCAGAGGAGGTCATTAACCTGCACAAGGTATCTTTTTGTGATGTTGAGTACTCTTGGCTTCACCAGGAGTGATGCAGAGATAGCAGGATTTACTCTCAGCAGGGTGGTAGGCATGGCAGTGGACTGCTACAGAGCACACAGAAAATGGCGTCTATGGGCATGTGGAAAGGAGTTGAATGTTAAACAGCTCTTGTTTACAAATTAGAAATGGTTAATGACTTTTGCTTACAAGCTTAAAGCATAGCCAAACTGACAGACTAGTCAAGGATACTGGTAGTTGGATGACAATGCCCCCTGCTTTGGCCACCACATTGCATCACTAGGACAGGAATCCTTCTATCCAGCACAGCTGATAGAGAGTTAGAGTTGAAAATAAGAATAAATGTCCACAGCAAACCTAGTCTTACCACATGCTGCCCAATAAAGTTAAATCACAGACTATACTATGAACAACTAAGGAAATCATCACTTTAGTGAAATTACTATCATATAAATTTCTATGTCTCTCAGTACTTTTACACTCCACAAGATTTATTTATTTTTAAAAAGGAATCATAGAAATTTTTACTTTGCATTATTGTGCTTCCAATAAGGCTCTGTTTTATCAAGTTTTATGTGGACCACTGATAAATCTCCACTAAAGGGAGTATAAAAAAACTTAAGAAAGCCTTTGTAAAACAAGTCAAATTAATTTAAAGATATTTAAAATTTTAAAACTTAGGCACCAAAAAAAAAAAAACGGCAAATTCAAACAACTTGAATGTTAAACCACTAAAGCAAAATTGGTTAACAGCTAAAAATGTAAAGGAGGAATTTCTACCACCTCACCTACCCACACAACCAATTAGATAGACCCTGGTGACAAAGCTAGAAAGAAATATAAGGGACACTAAATACACACACTCATTTGAAAGGGCAACAAACCAAGATGAAAGACTAGAAGAAGAAGAAGAGGACACAGAACATTTCTAGACAAACAAGACCTAAACAAAGAGGGGAAAAAGCCACTTTGTGAGATTGCACTGGAACTTAACAATGGAGTTTCCATCTGCATGTAACTGTTCGTTTTACTGGATTCATACTTCTGATTTTAACTTCATTTCTTAGATATTAGGTGTCCAGTAGTAATATTTCTGTTGATTCTCATGCTGGTTAGGTAAGTCTGAACAAAAGGTTTTACATCTACAAAGTATAATCTGAATAGAACAAAAAATATTATTTGAAGCCCTGTAAAAGCAGGTGCCACTTACTAGATGCATGTTTCTATTTTTAATTAAACCGATGCACATTCAAAAACAAACAAAATTTTAAATATTATTTTTGGCACCAAACAAGAAAAAAGGGACAAATTCAAATTCAGACACCTTGATTGACAAATCATTACACCTTGGGTTACATTTTTAGATGTTAAAGAGTTTGTTCTACCAAAATGTTAACTACTATCTCATGGCATTTTAACAGTATATTTATACATTGTATGTAATATAATAGCACTACGTGGATATCTGATCAAAATACATAGTGTTGTTCATTTAGAACATATTAAAAAGATTTGGATGCTCAAGCAACATTAAAGTGGGCACTACTTTGAAAAAACAAATTCAAATGGCAAGCTGAAGGACGTTTTATCAACAAGAGATGTCTTATTATGGTTCAATCTTTAGTTCAATCCACTGGCTTAAATGCTAAGGAGTTTGTTCTACCAAAAGGTTTACTGGTAAGTTGTGCTTCAGTTTTATGGACAATGTATGGGTTCCAATAGCAACATACAAATCACTAAAAAGATGTTCATTTAGTACATACTGAAAAACTATCTGCATAATTAAGCCCCATAAAAGCAGGCTCTGTACTGAAAATAGGAATGCAATTCAGCTGAGTCTCTAGCTATCCCTTCGGGACATATATATTGTTAAGCTTTCAAATATCAGACTTCACACAACAATTTATATGAGAGTAATAATTAATTATTTAATAACCCACAGTTGGGGAATTAGGCACTCTTCCCAATTAATAATCTTCCACACTTTTTATACATTCAAAATAATCAATACCAAGATATTTGTATCATATAAAACTGTCTTGATCAATCAGGAATATACACTACAGCATTATTTTTGCTTAGTATTAGGAATCATACAATACATCAAGCATTAGATATACAATGCATTGATAACTTGTTTAAAGTAAGAATCTATGGAGAATATATGTAAGATTTTCTAAATTAATGTCAAATATGTATTACGTAAATCTTTGTCAGCAATCTATGGAATACTCTATTGTTCTGTTAGTCCCTAAGACAATTCTCTGTTCATAACATTCAAAAGGCAACTAATGCATTCTTTATTCTGATACAAGACTTCCCCAGCAGCTGTGTACTAAAGGTCACTTGTCAGCAGTTTTAGCTTTGTAATCTAACATGCTTTGAGATAAATCTGACAAACCCTACCCTGTAGTTCAGTAAATACTGAATACATTTCTGCTTCTCTCAATAAGCTCATTTTCACTTCTGATTTTAATAGAACATTTGAATTGGTATGCACACACTCCCCCGGATTTACTAATCTTCCGTGTAAGACTAGATTAGTCTTGCACGGAAGCGCCAGTGTAAGAGTATGATGACAGCACACCATGCATATTAATGAGGGCACGCTGCCTCTACTCTAAAGCTTGCACGGATCGTGGACAAGTTTAGGGGGCGTGTCGAACTGCCGAGCAGTCCAAATATCCATGCCCTTGCAATGAAGAAATGCCACAACTTCCATTTAAATAAGCGAGTCCGCTCACATGTGTACAATGTAACACTACACTTCCCCATATGTTAAACAACTTACAGAATAAAAAATAAAAATAATTTTTTTTTCTTCCAATATAGCTGCCTGCAGTTGCATGGGTTTGCCCGGGTTTGCCCACTGCTTAGCTACAGTTACAGCAGCTGAAACACCAGAAGAGGATAATAAGAAAAATATGTGCACATTAAGCAGCATAGTGATGGCGAAGTGGTAAGAGCCTTCGCACAGAGAGGAGGCATTCCTGGTTCAAGTCCCACTACTGCATGTTCCATTTTCTGTGGGAAATCTGTATACAAAAACATTTCCTGACATTTTTTTATGTATAAGCTTTGTAAAAAGCATTGAAATGTTAAATGTAGTAGTGCATGAATTATATATATGAAGGTGAAATGTTTATGCATTCTGAGGCATGTGTACCCTATTTTAAGCAATATAAAGAACTGCTAACCACATGTTACCAGTATTGAGCATATTTAAATACATTTGCACGTAGCTGCACACTGCACTAATCAGTGCAACGTCTTTGCGCGTAGCTGCACACCGTGCTAACAAGCGCAACGTCAGGCAATGTCGGACAACGTAGGGCAACATTGGGCAACGTAGGGCAAAGTTGGTTAAACACGCTCACACCTGCTTTACTGTTCCTTAACCAGTCAGGTCTGCACAGCAGGAAAATAAAAAGCAGTGACAGGGCTTGAACTCAGGATACCGTGCACTATAGTCACAGTACTGAACCAGTAAGCCATGATAGCATTTCACAAACATGCGCTTTCAACAGACACATATCTATCAAAGGGATTTTAAACATTGTTAACATTAGCTAAGCAGGCGTGCCCACAGCTGAGCTTCTCCAAAACTGGCCAATCACAAATAAGTGCGGGAAATGAGGCATATTTAAGCTCCACAGGTGGGAATACTTGCTAACTGGTTGTAGCTTCCTTCTGCAGTCAGCATGGCTGGTGTAGGTGAAAGCACTTGATTTAGAGTGCAACGCTGGGGCATCTAGGAGTCCAAAATTATGGTTTGGCTCCTCGTCCACAAACATGAGGAAAGACTCCTGCAGGGCCAGTACCAGGTTACCCATTATAAAATGGAGGCCTGGAACAGTCTTGCCCGTGATCTCACCAATGCCACTGGTGTTCCTTGGACTGGTGAGCAGGTCAAGCACCATTATTCTGACCTGAAGCAGTGTAGGGGGGATGAACTGGACCGGAGGATCCAGGAATCCCGTATGATGCCTAATGCCCCGGTACTGAGTAAGTAGCCATTGTATTAAATAGTTAAGAATTGCCATGCTTGTCTATACTATGGATAGGTATGTCTCAATATCACTGCATTTACTTCACAGTTGCAGGTGACCGGGCTATGAACCTGCAAGCCCATGAAGATAGGCTACAAAGGCTGCGTCATGAGGCAGGTTAGTAATTATTCTGCATGTACTGTTATACAAAATAAATGAGAGAGCCTTCCAAAAGTCTTTTAACCCAATAAATAAAGGTGTAATAATCTTTTAATAAATGTATGATTCATGGAGTGTGTCTGTGTCATTTTCTTTGATATGTTGTTGTACTGTTGCATTCTACAAATAGTAGTGTTGTATTAAGCAGTGTCAACCCACACTTGGGTAGGCCCATATAACGTGGATGAAGGGAGTGCCAGTAGCTTGTATGCATATGTACAGCCCTCAACTGTTGGTTCATGGCCAGCATGTACAGGTTAATCTGGCACATGAGTAGCTTGGTATTGTGTTCCCCAGAAATGTCAGTGTGCTGTCAGAAATGTAGGGAGCTGTCAACATATAACTGATACTTTCACCTGAACATATGTAGATAATTATATGAAAGTAGAGCTGCCAGTGTACCATCTTAGCAGTAGTATGTGTGAGCAATTCTCAAAATATGTTGCAGTAACATCTGCATCTTGGACAATTTGTATGTAAGATACAGCTCATGTATATAATTATCTAGCAAAATCCAATTGAACAATATAAGGACATCTGGTAGTGTAATAATACATGTAAGGGACATATAACTGCAGTTAATAGGAATGTAGTGAAAACTAGAAGGATATATAAGTTGTTAATTGAGCTATCTTTTTCCACCCTACTGTATGTGCATAAAAAATGCAATTCTACACCTCAATCGGTACGTGTAATCTCAAAACATTTGTTGGGACATATGTCCTATTGGTTTATAAAAATTTGCATTTATTTCTATGCATGTGCTCTGTTAAAATACCACAATATCGGTGGCCTGTTACCATCAATTAAACCTGCATGCTGTTGCAATGTCCACTATTGTTCTATATATTCATGTGTTATGCTTGCTTTTCAACTGTTGGAAATCTGGTGTGTTGGTTTAATGGGAATACTTCTGCATGCTGTTATAACTAATTTGGAAAGCTGTTGACTGTTACTAACCCATATCTTTAGTAAACTCTCCAAAACATAGTTCGTATGGGAAGGCAGTCCCAGTGGACCCACCTGTCCCACCTCAGCTGGCCATGGCACCAGCAGATCCAGTGCCCAGCCTGGAACCTCCTCCTCCATTGGCCCTGAGCCACCTTCGGGTGGAAGTGCTGCATGGGATGGGGCTTGGCCCCCCCGTGCAAGTGTGGGCGGAGAGGCACCTATCACCCTTTGTACGGTTCGGGCTGTGGTGCATAGAGAGATTGAACATTCTGTTGCAGAACCTCTACACCAACTTGAGGCCCGAGTGGTGCAACTCCTGGGTCAGCCTGCCCCTCCTATACAGCCCCCAGCACAGCCACCTTCTGGGCCGTGAAGGTGCCAGTGGTGACTGCCCATGGGTGGGGACCTCAGTCCCACTGTTTCCATCTGGGGGCTCATGGGCTTGCAATTTCCAAACATCCCTCCCCAGCAAAGGTGTTCACCCACCACATGTGTCATATACCACCCCTGTATGCATCTTGTTTGTCTTGTCTGTTTACCTCCTCAACCTACCTCCCCAAATATACCTACTTCCCCTACCCCACATTCCACTCTCACCTGAAAAAAAAAAGGGCAATCTTTTCCCAAAAGAAAAATTATGCCCCATACATAGCTGCCCATTTTGCACATATGTCCACTGGACACATGAAATGTTATTTAACTGGCATTACAACATACTTTGTTGTCCTCATCCCTCTCTCAAGGGTTGAAGGGTTCATATCTACCTCCAAATTTATTGCATATTCACAGCTGCTGCTGTTGAAGAAATGGGCAGTGTTAGAAAAATATGTATTAGTAATATGCATGCTTAGTGCATTCAAGGTTTAAAAGGGTTAATACATTTATTTTGTTCACACTGCATGAATCTGCACAGCTACTAGAGACATTCCAATCCTGTTTATGTCATGAAAATATGCGCAGCTATGATCTGCTTATGCCATGGAGATTAACAAGAAGCATTTGATTTCTGCTAATGTCATGAAAATAATAAGCAGTGTTTCATTTCTACTAGTGTGATGAGACTTAGCAAAGAGTTATTGATTTTCTGCTTATGCCATGAGAAAGTACACAGCGCTGAAGCTATTGATAATGAAAACAAAGGCTGCTTGAAAGTATAAACCGTAGTCAGCATTACTTGTACCTAAGCTAGAAATGTACCTTGAATCTAGGCAAAATGTAACACATATATATTCGAACTGCACAATTGAAGAATTGAACGATTGTGGTGGGCTAAAAATAAACCCCAAGGCCAGGTTGTTTTTCTCAAATGTTTTTGTAAATCAACAATAATCCAGTCATGTCAGCAGGAAATCTAAGTAACATTTTCTATGTAACACATAGTGAGTTTTAAATCTGAACATGTCAGCAGGAAATCTATTTAACATTTTCTGTAAAGTAATACAGAAAGCTGTGTTTAACTACGTCAACAATAGAATAGTAAAATTTCATAGAACTGTATAAAAGTAGCATACTGCTCACTAGTAATTTAGACAAATCATTCTGCCTGCATGCTTTGTCTCCTTGCTGCAAGTTAATAAAGGGTGCCATACTTGAACCTTACGTGAATTGGTCTTTAAAGTTTTTTCCTTTGACAGATTGGTCCTTCAGACCAGAACCCTCTCTTCACCTCGGATCAGATGGGCCAGGTGGTTGAAACCGTACGGGGAAGAAACCAAATCAGTTCTTCTTATTTGAAAAGCCCTCCGACTGAATTGTCGTACAAAAGAGGCCAGACACTTTCTGATCTGCGACTGAAGGACGGATCTCCGTGAATCAGATGATCAATCACATAGGCTCAGGTAAGGTGAATCTACTTTTTTCTGTTTTCTGTTTTAGATCATGGACTAGATTTGTATTGCTTTTGTCAAGACTGTATTTTACAAGTCAGGGACAGAAAAGATTACTGTCTTGTCATAGATCAGGAGAAACAGAATAAGTAGGCAGTCATTCTGAAGAGACTATAACAAAATCAGTGGTACCACGTTAAAATTAAGAGAAGTTGCATAACGATCAAAAGGGTAGAACAAAATGGGTAATAATTGCACAAAAAGACCCCAAAATCCACCGTTAACAGAAGACGCAAAATATATGCAGTCACAGCACGCCGACAATATTAAATATTATTCAAAATGGGTTAATAAATATGAATTTGACGGAAAATTAGAAAAATCCTCGCTTATCAAACTTGTCAAACAGCTCAAAACCGATTCCAAAGGTCGGGTAAAAAAGCAACGTAAATTAGGAATTCCTCAGGCACACAGGTGGATTGAGGAAGTAAACCGTAGGGAACAAAAGAACAAAAATTCAAAAGCAATGTTTTTGGACAAGGAGGACAATAACTTAGTAATAGCATCAGCACCTCCGCCTCCCTTACCAGAATATGAAGCAAGTGAACAGGTTAGTCCACCCCCACAATATCCTGTGGTTACTGAAGAAAGAGGCATTATGAAAATAAAACCATATATTAGAGATCCCATCGGGACCAGGTCTCGAACAAGGGCAGGTAACTCAAATGAAGGCATTGAGTTATAGCAAATGGTTAAGAATTCACGATCTATGAGTGAAGAAGAAATATGCCCACTTATAGAAGTACCCAACCCTCAGGCAGGTCAGGACAATCAGGACCCAACTATTTTAGTGTATAGACCTTGGATTCCGGAAGATATTCAGAAAGCCACTGAGGGAATTCCCCATCCAAAAGTTAATTTTAGAAAATTTTCAGAAGATTTGAAAGGAATGAGGCTGAGTTATAAGTTAAATGGAGAAGAGGTAGAAAAAGTAGTTAGACAAATTGTGGGGCCAGATTGGCACATGATTAGTGGCAACTGGAATCCCCGTGATGCTGCACAAAGACCCCTCCCACATAGCAGCACAGAATTAGACAACAGAGTAAAAGGTCTTACAGACCACATCTCTGAAAAATGGAAGCCTAGGGCAGACTGGACTTGCATTAATCAATGCATCCAACAAGAAGGTGAAACTATTGACCGGTATTATGCCAGATTATTAGAATGTTTTAATAACCACTGTGGAATGCAGGTTCCTGAAGATCAAACACAAGATTCCCCATATGAACAGCAGTTAAAGAATGCATTTTTAAAAGGCAGTATTGCACCCATAAGCAGTTTTATTACAAAACACATGGTAGATCATCATACAAGCAGGTTACAGTCATTACTTGAATATGCTAGGCATGCCGAAAGGCATTTTAATAGTAAAAAGAAAAATAAAGCTCAAGTATTTTCTGTAGAAGATGGAGCAGAAGTTTATGTAGTACAGTCTGGGAAAAAGGGCAAGAAAAATGCACAGGAAACAAACAATCTGATCAACGATCAGAGGACTTTGAAGGCGAAAGAAAAGGGGTGAATGTTTCAAATGCGTAAAAGGGACACTTGGCAAAGGATTGCAGGAAAAACAAGAAGGCAACCATGGAAGACAAGGAGGGTGAGGACTGACTATATGGTAGTCAGGAATCACTAGAAGGGGATAGCAAAGAAATGACAAATGAGAATGTGATAGAGGGAGTAGAGGATGTGACAGAAGAGATAGAGGAAGTGCAAGAAGTTAGTGATAATGAAGAAAATGAAATATTAGACCTAGCTTTATTGAGCTTGGAGCTCTATTTAGCAGACATGAAACCAGAAGTTACACTCTTGGTAGAAGGAAGGGAAGTCAAATTCTTGTGTGACTCAGGGGCATCACAAACGCTGATACATCCCTCCAAACTACCAGAAAACACAGAGTCACCTGATTACATACTGGTAAAAGCAGCTAATGGACAGCTGTATCGAGCCCTCTCCGTAATATTGCAATAACTGATCCAGTTTCAGGATTGACTCAGAAAAGCAAAATTGTTGTTTCTGCAAAATGCCCAGTAAACCTCTTGGGCAGAGACCTCATGCAACTATTTGGTATAGCAGTAGTCCCAACCATGCAGGGTATGGAAGCACAGTGACAAATTGATACCTTTGCAGTGCAATCGGAGGGTGAAATGTTTTATTGGTACAGCCAGGACTTGGTTACGACTGGTCCAGGGACTGTGACTGAAGAATTAATGAATGTAGCCATCAGCAAGTTTCCTTCCCTTGACATTGATAAGTAACACCTGTTGCACTGTACCCTGTATTATTGTAACACACCAGAACCAGATAAGGAATATGAGCAAGAATTGTTTAAAAATCATGCAAACAGATTTATATTATGTAATCTGTACTGGGACACAGAAGGGAACAGTGTAGCCAGCTGTTCATTGCCCCAGGAGTTCTTTACACTTTATAAATCTAATCGATTACCACATGTTAGCTTAACCAAGAACAAAAACATAGAATGGGCAGACCTAGGAGAAAAAGTCATGAGATGGGAGAAACAGACAGAATTAGAACTGTCAGAACAGGGAATACAAATACAGAAGTTGAATTGGATAACTCAGACCCACCCAGCCGTGCACTTGCAGTCTAGCAAGGACAGCTGATTAGCACTCCTATTAAAGGAGGAAGAGAATGCCTTACAGAATATACCAGAAACTCTCTGGTCAACAGGAAAATCAGATGTAGGACTTATTCATACAGTGGGACCAGTAACTATCACGCCAAAGTCAGCATTTAGACCACAGAAAAGACAGTATCCCTTAAGAAAAGATGCAGAGGCAGGAATAAAGCCTATTATAGCAGCCTTACTTAAAGGGGGAATACTGGTAGAATCTCCAAATTCACCATGTAATACACCCTTATTTCCAGTTAAAAAAGCAAATGGAGAATGGCGTATGGTCCAAGATTTACAAACTGTAAATGATTCAGTAATACCAAGGGCACCTACGGTGCCAGATCTACACACCCTGTTGAATGATTTAAAACCTCAACAGAAGTATTTTTCTGTGGTAGACATTAGCAATGAGTTCTTTTCGATACCGATACACCCTGACAGCCAGTATTGGTTTGCATTCACATTTCAGGGGAGAAGGTATACATATATGCGACTACCACAGGGGTATTGTGAAAGTCCAACAATATTCTCACAAGAAATGGCAAGCAACTTGGCGGGATTCACCCCACCAAGAGGCAGTCAGATTTTACTTTATGTTGATGACATCTTGCTGGCGGCCCCCACCCAGCAAGATTGTAGAGAAGATACCATAGTGCTATTACGATTCTTAGCTGCTGAAGGACATAAGGTAAATAAAAATAAACTGCAGCTTTGGAAAAAACAAGTCAAATACCTGGGATATGTAATATCCAAGGAAGGTAGAACATTAGATGAGGATAGAAAAGTAGCAATTTTGCAAGCACCAAAACCCACTACCAAGAAGGAAATGATGTCCTTCCTGGGTACAACTAATTTTTGCCGGAGCTGGATTCCAAACTATGCCTTGGAATCTGCACCTCTGACTGACCTGATATATAAGAAGCCTATGGCTGCACAGGATTTGTTACAATGGACACCAGAGGCAGAATCTGCTTTCTGCAAACTGAAACATTTAATAGCGTCCTCATTAGTTCTGGGATTACCAAACTATCATAAACATTTTTTTTCCAAACTGTAGATTGTAAGTAAGGTTATATGACATCAGTGTTAACACAACAGCACGGGGACAAGCAATGCCCCATTGCTTACTATTCATCACAACTAGACCCAGTGGCACAGTCCTTACCCCACTGTGTACAAGCAGTAGTTGCAGCTGCAATGGCAATACAGGCTTCGGCCTCAGTAGTCTTATTCCACCCTCTCACTTTGAGAGTGCCTCATGCAGTCGTGATTATTTTACTACAAGAAAAGATGGCATATCTTTCCCCTGCTAGGCATCTTTCCTGTATGACTATATTGTTGAGCCAACCTCACATGACAATTGAGCAATGCACGGCTTTGAACCCTTCTACTCTGTTCCCGACCCCTGCAGATGGCACACCACACCGCTGCCTGCAGGTAACTGAGCAAAAGACACTACCTAGAAAAGATCTCACGGATGTCCCCTTGGATGATGCCGAGGTGACATACTATGTGGATGGTTCGTGCAAAAGGGGTCCTGCAGGACAGAACCTAGTAGGATATGCAGTAGTTTCTGACACTGAGATTATAGAAGCAAAACCTTTACCACACAACTTATCTGCACAGGCAGCAGAATTGATTGCCTTGACACGGGCATGTACCTTAGCAAAGGGTAAATGTGTAAACATTTTTACTGACAGCCAGTACGCTTTTTCTACTGTACATGTTTTTGCACAACAGTGGAAAAACCGAGGAATGATAACATCTACTGGCAAACCTATAAATCATGCACAGTTTATTTTAGATCTTTTAGAATCTATTCAGTTACCTCAGAAATTAGCTATTTGTAAATGCACAGCTCACACCAAGCAACAAGATAGGATTTCAGAAGGTAATGCGAGAGCCGATACAGCTGCAAAACAAGCAGCTACATAAATATTTCTTTTAAATGAGGAACTACAACCTTCTGAGATTTTTGACTTAGAAATGTTAAAGACAATGTAGACACTCTCTACACAAGCTGAAAAACAAAGATGGGTAAAACGAGGAGCAATTCTCGAAAAGGGGCTGTACATCTCTAAAGAAGGGAAACCAATACTACCATCTAATTTGTTTAGATATGCAGCTTTGTTGAGCCATGGGCAGTGCCATGTCTCAACAGGGGGGATGGTACAGCTGGTGAACCAAGTGTTCACAACATACGGATTTACAAACTACTCTAAAAAATTTTGTTTGATGTGCCAAATTTGTAACAAACATCATGCACAAGGGGCGTTAAAGCCCAAGCAAGGAAGTTTCCCTACACCACCATATCCATTTCACACTATCTGTATGGATTTCATAGAATTGAACAAATGTGAAAATAAGAAGTATTGTCTTGTCATTGTAGATATGTTTTCCAGATGGGCGGAAGCCTTTCCAACCAAAAATCCAGATGCAGCCACGGTGGCAAAAGTACTTGTCAAAGAAATCATCCCTAGATTCGGCATTCCAGAAAGGACCTACAGTGACAATGGTACACACTTTGTAAACCAAACCATACAGCAGTTAAGTAATCATTTTGGTATTTCTTTAAAAAATCATTGTGCATACCATCCGCAATCTGCAGGGCTAGTTGAGAGACACAATGGTATATTAAAGAACAAATTAAGAAAGTTAATAGCTGAGACAGGAAAGAACTGGCTATATTGTTTGCCCCTGGCACTGCTGAGCACGAGAACTGTTCTTACTGCAAAAGGATTAACTCCTTTTGAAAAACTATTTGGAAGGGCTTATTATACACCCCAGTGGAAACTTCTCATGTCCTCAGACCAGGAAGCTGATCTTACACTAGCTGAGTATATGAGGAATTTGTTGAATTCTAAACATCTGTTGCAGTCAAATTCTGTTTCAGATAAAGAACAAACCAAAACATCGGAAGTGGTAGTGATCCCCGGGGACTGGGTGTGGGTGAAGAATATAAAGAAGAAAAACTGGTCATCACCAAGGTGGGAAGGTCCATACCAGGTGCTTCTTTCGACACCCACTGCAGTCATGATAGCAAAGCGAGCTTCGTGGATCCACCTGATGCACTGCAAACTAGTTAAGAACTTTGAACTGGACAAAAATCTTACCTCTCCATCGGGGCCCTCAGCACAAAGTCTGGCTACAAAGGGGGGTCAGATCAATAGGACTGATCCATCTCAACCCCAGTGAAGAAACCATCGGTGCTGAAGGTCCTATTAGGGCAGAGAGTAAGTTCACATGTCAAAAGCAAAAATGATAGAATCCAGAAAAATCCAAATAAAACTATTCGGAAGAGTCGGAGAAAACAGGAATGCAGAACAACCGTTTCCTCAGAAGTATTGCATAATCATCCTGTTGAATGTACTAGTGACAATAATCTTTTTGTTGTGGACATCCCTTTTCCCAGCCACACAAACTGAACTGAATAAGCGTGGAGAGTTGCACGTAGAGTGGCACCCAAACATCAACACTTACCAGGCAATCAAATATGTGTATGATGAGACCTTCAATGTTTCGAATTGCTGGATTTGCACAGCTTTGCCAACGGCATACGGGGGGTTATTGTTAACTTCAGTCCCCCTAGGAGCCAACAAGACCTGGGAAAATTTAGTCTATGATGCATCAGATGTTACATCACAAGATAAAGTAGCATTGCACTTGTCTGTTCGACAGAAGGGGACTGTGTGTTTTTACAAAATTGATACAGTTCAGGTGGATTGGAGCAATTGCAATGTGACTGTTCCCTATAGATGCTACAATAAAACTGACAGCACAGGTTCCTATTGCAACACAAGCTACGATTCATTTTTTGAACTGATGCATAGGACAACTGATGATGTAAAACATAATGCTGACCTCTATAAACAACTGATTATAGTTGACAAAAAAATGTTTCATCCAGAGCCAGGACATAGTAAAGTTACTACCAAAGTAGAAGATTGTTATTTTGTATGTGGTAGGAAAGCATGCAAGTGGTTACCTGAGAATTGGTCCAGCAGTTGTTATTTGGGGTACCTGGTTCCAGCCATACGACACACAGCAGTTTTGCCTCAGGGGAAAATTCGGAATGTTCGATGGGAAATCAAAAAACCCGTCAACCCAGTGGGGCAAATCAATGCAGGCTGGAAAAACCATCATGCTATGAGCCTAGGGAAAAATGGACTGTCGCATATAAACTTGGGTGATACTATCATCTCATGGGCAGATGTACTGCCAGCATATGGAGCAACGGAATCAATCTGGGAACTGAGAAAACTGTTTAAACTTCTCGAAATAATGAGCAATGCAACCTTTTCTGCTCTAGAATTGGTGACTGATGAACTGACTGCCATGAGAACTGTAGTGCTTCAAAACCGAATGGGTCTTGACTTCACCCTAGCGGCGAGAGGAGGTTCTTGTGCTTTAATCCAGGAGGAGTGCTGTTCGTATATTCCTGACCACAAACACAAGATAGACACTCACCTTGAGGTAATTCAGCAAGTGTCGGCTATGACCAAGCCAGGACCAAATCCATTGACGGACTTTTTCCAGAGACTGTTTGGGGGGTGGGACAGTATCCTGATGAACATCCTGATTGCCATCTGTGTAGGAATGATCCTGCTGGTGGTATGTGTTTGCTGCTGCATCCCCTGCATGAAAAGACTGATTAAAGACTTTATAGACATGTCAGTTTCAGAAACCTTATACCAAGGTGCTGAACTTGAAGAATTGTTGAAAAATTGAAAATGCTTTCATAAGTTTAAACTGAATGACTCTCTTAACTGCAAATCCTGAGCAGGAAGAGGTTAGGGGAAGAAAAATTGTTTAGGGTTATTTTGAAAGTAGAATAAAAGTATTAAAAGGGGGGAAATGTTAGAAAATATGTATTAGTAATATGCATGCTTAGTGCATTCGAGGTTTAAAATGGTTAATACATTTATTCTGTTCACACTGCATGAATCTGCGCAGCTACTAGAGACATTCCAATCCTGTTTATGCCATGAAAATATGCGCAGCTATGATCTGCTTATGCCATGGAAATTAACAAGAAACATTTGATTTCTGCTAATGTCATGAAAATAATAAGAAGTGTTTCATTTCTACTAGTGTCATGAGACTTAACAAAGAGTTATTGATTTTCTGCTTATGCCATGAGAACGTACACAGTGCTGAAGCTATTGATAATGAAAACAAAGGCTGCTTGAAAGCATAAACTGTAGTCAGCATTACTTGTACCTAAGCTAGAAATGTACCTTGAATCTAGGCAAAATGTAACATATATATATATATATTAGAACTGCACAATTGAAGAATTGAAAGATTGTGGTGGGCTAAAAATAAACCCCAAGGCCAGGTTGTTTTTCTCAAATGATTTTGTAAATCAACAATAATCTAGTCATGTCAGCAGGAAATCTAAGTAACAATTTCTATGTAACACATAGTGAGTTTTAAATCTGAACATGTCAGCAGGAAATCTAAGTAACATTTTCTGTAGAGTAATACAGAAAGCTGTGTCTAACTACGTCAACAAATGAATAGTAACATTTCATAGAACTGTATAAAAGTAGCATACTGCTCACTAGTAATTTAGACAAATCATTCTGCCTGCATGCTTTGTCTCCTTGGTGCAGGTTAATAAAGGGTGCCATACTTGAACCTTACGTGAATTGGTCTTTGAAGTTTTTTCCTTTGACAGGCATCTATGGACCTTCCCTACACCTGTCCTGCACATCCCGAGCTATTTTCCATACTGTCTTTCCCTCTTTGTGCCCCTTTTTCACCACTTTCCTCTCTCCCCATTTTTCTTTTCTTTCAAAGAAATTAGCATGGGGTGAGCGGGAGTAAGCAACATTAAGCAGTAGTGAGCGGGTATGCGCAGGTTTGCACTTGTTTGCGCTTGGCTAAGCAATGTGGAGCATTGTGCAAACCCACGCAAACCTGCTTACAGCTGCTTAAAAGTACCTTAGTCACTCTGTATGTGAGGGCCCTTGTTCTGCTCAGGAACAAAATAAAACACCTCTGTAAGTCTCGAACCCCAGACCTTGCACACACTACACAACATGAAGTACCACTAAGCCGCAGTAGATATACATCAAATTGGTGCTTAAATAATTAAACCATGCATCAGAATGAGTGAATATAAAGTATAATTAGGAATACCATACCACACAACTTGTTCTGTGGATGTTGACCAACAGTTGTGGGATTACATTACATGACAGTGATAAGAGAAGCAACCATTCTAGCAGGAAATAATGTCACACCATCACCTTACAACCCGACACAGTATCACAGCAGGGCAAACACTGGCATATCTGTTTAGGGCAAAGGCCATACCTCTCAAATGTCCATAATTTTCAGGGATGTTCCTGCTTTTGACCCACATTTTAGCTCTGTCCTTCTGAATCCCTCCTAAAACTACTGACTTTTGACAGAAAAGTGGTGAATTACACTTAAAGTATAATGACAATAATTAAGAGCTATACACTTCTTTTACTTCAGAAAAGGTGTATTAATTCATATGCTCTGATTCTCTCAATGTTTCAACTAATGGCACTAATATTTTAAAAGAGTCTCTGATTGTCCCTTAAGTTTTCTTGACTTTTCTCTGATTCTGTTCAAATTTGTACCTGATTGGTTGAGAAGTCTGGCAGAGGCAGAAACACAGAGGCATATTAGCCTTTCTGCTGTTACACACTGTGCAAATAGCTTTGGAAGGAGTTTTGGAAACATAACCTTATGTAGGAATAAAACACTGAAATACAAATGGATGTAGCCATGTACTGGTAGCAACCAACTGTAAGAATGTCATTGCTCTATTGCTGAAAAGACCTGTGTGGTGCACAGAAAAAAAATAACAGGCTATTCCCGGGCTATCATGTGGATACGTCCACAGTTGTGAGTTACACAGACAGACTACATGCCTTGATAAACTAACATATACACAGCAACCCTATAAGTCCAGCAAGATAAAATCCAGACAATACTACTTACGCTCTCTGTACTTCTGCAACCCTACCCAAATGTAGAATATTCCTGTGTGTGCAGGGTCTACTAAGGATGTAGGTTAGCATACTCACTGTACTGAAATGTGTCCAGTTTTTCTGAGCAGCTCATGGTAATGTCAACACTAAAAAAGCACAAACTGTTTAGAACTGTGTAAATGAATATTCACAGTATAGCAGTTCACAAACAATTCTTGTGCCAAAGGAATCCATCTCTATAACTAGCTTTGTATGGCAATTAATTGTAACAGTTGAAAAGAAAGTACATCTTTCCATGTATCTTGGGGTAGCATTTTGAGGGGTGAGTACATTTCTACACTGACAAGTGGGTACTGGAAGCAGCAACATTAGGTCTGAGTACAGAATGTAAATCTCTGGCTGCACCCCTGGCTTCTGATATAAGAACTATACCAACCTTCTGTCTTAAACAATGATTTCCACACCAAACAAGGATAATCTCAATCTTGGAAAGCTGAAAGGGCCACACCTACATGAGTCAGCAATTTATAGTACTGGGTTGCTATGGCAGTGATTACTTCAATTACTACACAGCAGGCTGCATGCAATTAGCAAATGGTGGGCACTATTTGGTACAGAGGCCATTACATGTTCATGTGCAATTCCTACAAAAGCAGGCTGCAATCTCTGCCAACAAACTCAATCACTCTACTGCAGACACTGACAAAGAGAGAGACAGAGAGGGAGAGAGAGAAAAGGAAAAAGAAATATTACCAAATTATACAAAGGAAAGGTGCATGACACATATGTATTTATTGGCATGTAGTAGATGTTATTGAAGAATAGTCTTCATAATGTGAAGCATTCATATGTGGCAGCAGTACTTCTTTCTGCACAGATGTTCTGCTTAACTCCTGCTATGGACAATACTGTGTGTACCTGTGGGCAGTGGGACGTACCTGTGAAATGTGTAGCTCAGCAGTAAATGTCAAAGATCTGATCCATGTTATCTGTGTTCTGTACAGTAGTGTGGCCAATGGCTGTTGGGGGGATTAGCGCTGACATTATATAAACATGGGTGTGAGAGAACAACACATGCATGATAGTCATATTAAAGTGTAGCTTAGCATTGGCAAGTGCTGTAGCAGTCTAGTATGCTTATCTAGCATCTGTTGCCATATATAACCCCCTAATGTTAGTCTGTGTTCATATGTGACACCTGTTTGTTTTGCAGCAAGGCCCAACAGTTCAGCTGTGAGGTCCAGGGACTTACAACAGTGTGGACCATGTTTGTGTATGCCACACACATACAGAGAAATATGTATGTGTCATATAGATTCACATCTGTATATGTGCATAGAGCTGGGGACATATTGCAACTGTTTGCGAAGGGGGGAGATATATATGTTGTTGAAGGTTAGTATGTGCATATTTGTATGTAGGTTTTAGTGTGTGACGAACAAGACAGCATACAGTGCAGGTATGTGACATGTGGTGGTTAAACACTGTGGGTGGTTCGTTCAATTTGCAATGTTGAAGCCAGTAAGGCCTGCTAAAGCTACCTGGGCTGTGAACATCTTCAATGCATTTACCCCAAGACTGTGCAATGTTATTACATTACTGTACACCTTACATCCTTTGTATAATTGATATTCTCACTAAGAAAGGTGAAATGTATATATATATATATATATATATATATATATATATATATATATATATATATATATATACATATGGATCCCTATCACATGGTTGACAGGCCATATGATCGACTTTCATTTGGTCGACAGTGCATTTGGTCGACAAGCAGTTTTATGTGGGGGGCTTCACCCCCCCACCCCCACCCCAATGTAGGGGCTGTGCCCCCCACACCCCCCCTAACTATATATATGAACTCCAGGGTCACACAACATTGGGGAGGGGGGCAAATCTGCCAAATGAATTGTCGACCAAATGAAAGTCGATCAAATGGCTTGTCGACCATCTCAGGTAGACCATATATATATATATATATATATATATATATATATATATATATATATATATATATATATATATATATATATATATATATATATATATGTATATATATATATATATATATATATATATATATATATATATATGTATTTATATATACTCATACACACCTACATCTACTTGTTGCAATAGATTCTCTGTACTGTTTACTGACTGTGATGTTCAATATGTTTGTGAATACATCAAAGATATGTATCTGTGGGATAGCTTACTGGGAAACTGTTTATGTTATGGTATTCTGGGTCCTTGCTTTGATACTAGCAAAAGATGTGGATTCTGTTGCTAGGCAGAACAAGTGCTATTGCATACAGTGTGATTAAGTTCCTTGGTTTTAACTAGGGTGTGTCATTGGAGGCTAAAGCACTACATCTATGATTATTGATTGGTACCGATGTTGAATGCAAATCCTGTGTGTACTGTAGTACTAATTGAAGCTCTGGGCCTGTACAGCAAAGTATGGTGTATGTCCACATTGCTTGCATCCACTGTTTTGTGTGGTCCCTGTATTCATCACAGATTACATTTCTCAGGATTAAGGTTGTGTAAGTACTAACACATAATACTGTATAGTACACACTGAAAGCTTATCTGGGTTGTCATACCTTTGTGTCCTGTAATTATGTCTGATGTGTGTGTGGGTATGTCTGTAACATGTCCTTTGACATATGTGTGGTAATACATATAACTGCATATCTAGCAACATTCATAGTGTACTACAGCAGTATGTGACCTATATTCCCAATTGTGCACATATTTTGTCCACGGGTTTGACATTAACAAGTTGTGTGGTATAATATTAATACATTTACTGGATCTTATACTGATTGTGATGGATGATATATTTCTTTACGCATCAGCTTGATGTATATCTGCTGTGGCTAGGTGGTGCATCGTGTTGCATACAGTGTGCCAGGTACTCTTGTATAGTCTTATATAGTGATTTTATTTTGTTGCTGTGCAGAACATGGTTCATTGGATAGAGAGTGAGCAAGGCAATTTCAAGCAGTTGGGGGGTGAGCAGTGATAAGTGGCAGTTACAGTGTTTCACTCTCGGTTAGCTTATAGGTTGTTAAACTTTTATAAGCTGTGCTTACCCCTCTGAAAACCCACTTGCAACTGCTGAAATGTGCCTTATTCCGTCTGTAGCCCCTGACCTTTGTTTTGGCTAGTAACAAAATAAAAAGCATTTACTAGGAAAAAACCCACAACCATTCACATCACAGCATACGTGATTTGCCACTAAGCCATCTCAGATATACATATCATTTATGTATTCACAAACATAACATCAAGTACAATCATACAACACTACAGAAAATGTACTCCAACATGTAGATGTAGATGTATGTGTGTGAATAATTATTGTAATCTGTGCTCAGGTACAACATATTGTATTATGTATGTAAGTACATATATATATATATATATATATATATATATATATATATATATATATATATATATATATATATATATAGATAGCAGTTCAGTGATATCTGTACTGTATAATGTTAAATGTGCCATATGACTTGCTCAGACATATTTTTGTATTTTTGTCTTCCAGGGATCATGGCCCACCACAGGAGTCCAAGCTACAGTAGGGCTGAAGATGATATCATCACTAGCATTATGATTCAGCACTACCATGTACTGTTTTCACGAACTAGCCAGGACCAACAGGAGCGTACTGCAATGTGGCAAGATCTTGTCTGCAGGGTCAATGAGGTAGGCCTACATAACTGCACATATAAGCAGGTACACCACCACTGCAGTAATCTTCTCCGACATGTCCATCAGTGTGCCGCTGATGTGCGTATGGAACAGTTTGCAACAGGGGGTGGTGTTAGCATCCATCCCCCCCTCACCAGAGTGGAGGAGCTGCTCATGAGCCTGGTGACACCTGCCAAATAACAGCAGCAGCAGACATACACCATGATGGAGGTTGGAGCCACCCAGCAAGCACACATGGAGCATACAGGTAACATGGCAAATCTGTACACTACTGTTATCTGTATTGGTAGATCATGCATATGTGAGATATGGAGTGTGTCGTTCAAAGATGTGGAGCCTGTTGTTGTGCAATACTGATCATTTGGAACATAATCTGTAGCCCTGTGAATGTAAACTGTTGTTGTAATGTAAGATTTCAAACACACAGTAGCAATGCCACTGTTGTGGCCACTGACAAACTGTCTCATTTCTATGTAGGTACCTCTGGGGTGACGTCAAGGCAGCAGACACATGCTGGTGAGTGTGTTCTACATTTATTATTGGAAATAAAAAGTGCATGTCATAGTTAAGGTGTAGGCCATGTACACATGTAACACACCTACCCATAATGCATGCTGTGCATGTTTGGTGTAAGAGCACGCACATCTCACTAATGTGATTAGCAGCCTCAAACACATGCAATACCCAGACCATCTCAAACAAATGTGGCTAAACTGTAGTGACCATTGAATAGGCACAGCTGATACTCAACATGCACATAACATGCACATCTATGTCACACACAGAGCATTTTAACATGCTACACATAAAGGATACCCAAACCTTCTGTAATGACACACTCCAGTATCCAAAATCTCATCCACACATTACACATAAAATACTAGAGGGGTAGAGGCTTATCCTGGGGCATTTAAACACTCTGCAACACACTACACATTCATGTCAGAGAATGCTCCTTATTGGCCTCCTTACAAAATCACATAACAACTGGTTGTGAAATGGTGAATTTAGCCAAGGTAATACAGTTCCGGCACAGCATGATTTGTGCTGGTTTATGAAACATTTGTAGCCTTGAGTGACCACCTGATGTCTCATGATGATGGCCTATGGTACTATATCCCATCCAGTTATTGTAACCACAGTACTACACATAGCCGTCATTGCTGCACACCACAATGATGTGTGTGTGCACAAATATGCACCTCTAAACAGTATGTATACCAATCACCATTTGCACAACTGACACATATTTGTCTTGTGATGCTATTGAGTGGCTAGGTCATATGACACATATTGGGTATGTGTACTGTTTAAATATGCAGTCGTGTTTTAGCATGCCATGTCATGGATGAGAATGGCATGTCCACAATATGATCTACACTCACCATAAGTACCGTACATTGGGTATGTGGCCGAATGGTATTCTATCAGTTATCCATGCACCACTGATGATGTTGTGTGAATACTCATGATGCATGTGCTAAAAACATGTCTACAATTAACACATGTCCACAATTATTTGCTAAAGACACAGAGGCTGTAATCAGCATTGGATACCTATCTGACACACAGATACACATCCAGCAATGGTATGTACACCTGTGAGTTATGGTGCACAGTACATCACAGGGTTATGAATACCTGCACAACAATGTTGTGTCCATGTATGCATTGTGTTCCAGGGGGAGGGCCATCACCGAATAACAAAACACATGCATCAAAGCCATGTATACTGTTAGTGACAAGGATGACTACAATTGCACTGCATGCTGTTGAGCAACACATGTCCTGCATGCTGACAGGTGTGATATGACTGTTTTGCTTGTGATACTGTACTCCACCATCACCTGCTATTGTGTATGTTCTGTGATTGCTGGTGTTGTTTGTGTCTGCTTTCGAGAGGAGTGCGGTTTTGTGTATGTGCATGTGTTCATGTGTACATGTGGTCTGAAGTCATGTTCAGGTCTTTAAGCGTGTTTCCTGTTTTCCTCTCACAGGTGGTGAGGTGGGGTTGGTTCAGTACAGCAGGGAACCTGATGTCACTGACACAGACAGTGATCATGAAGATAGGTGTGTTGAGGCACAGGCAGGTTTGTCAGGGTCTGTTGCTGGGCCACCAATTGACAGTACACAAGTCTCCGCTCCATCCATGTGCACAGTCATACTACCTATACATCCATCATCACCATTGCCCTTAGCTGAGGGACAGTGTATTGTTGGCACTAGCCAGGACAATGTGGTATCTATGGCACATGTATAAGGACACAGCAGCCATAGCCAGATGTCTGGAACGGTACCACATAGGCAGATGCTCAGGGGTTCTCATCAGAGCACTGCTGTTGATCATGCCCCTGGCAGACGTGCCACACCTCTTTCTACCACACGCATGTTCCAGACTGTCATGGAGGCACAGACACAAGTGGAGCGGTACACCAGACAGGGGCTAAGAGCACAGAGGGCTCATTACACCACTGTAAATGACAGTATCCATGACCTAGCAGGTGCCATATGTAACTACACTGAGGTCATTGATAGACGTTGGGGTGAGATATTGGATGTCCTCCACAATGTCATGTCCATGTGTCAGGACAGTGCGGGATGGTTGAGACGCTGACGTGGACATATGCCAGCAACATCACCAGCTGGAGGTCACCATGGACATCCAGCAAGTCACAGCCACTCCCGTAGTGCCAGTACCAGCCCCAGCAATGTTGGGGGGGCTATCCATAGACAGTCCTAGCAGACCACGTGCACGTGGCTCTGGCCAGTCCCAGCAGGGACCTGGATCCAGTGGACATTTGTCAACCTCTGAGGATATTACCCAATCTGGATTAGTACCTGATACTGTCTGTAGCACCCTTGCCTGGCACAGGTTCCGTATCCATGGCCAGAGATGGTGATCTGTAAAGCCTGCCAGGTACAGTATGAAGCTGTCTCACAAATCCCTGTATATGGCAGCCATATGGTGGAACTATGTGCATGCAGACACACACACATAAACCAGAAACCTAGGGCAAACACATACCCGCACACATGGCATCAACATTGGCCCATAACAGTACTCATGGCCCTCACACACACACTCACACACACACATGTCGATTGTATGGCTCAGTGTAGGCCTGTGGCAAACCAACAACACACCCTGTGTATATGATGGCACCTGTGCCACCTCCTGTCATCTGTAACATTGATGCAGGAACAGGCTAACATGGTGCTGATGCACAGGGTGACTTTAATAAAGTATAGCAATGGTTAAATGTGTAGCATGTTGTCAGCAGTAAAGTGTAATGATATCCTTGAAGGTGTAGCTGAGCAGGCATGATGCATTATATCTGTAATTAGCAATGTTGTATTGTTTTCACCAGTGTTTATTCCAATTGTGTTTTATTTGCCCATGTGCCACTTGGCTGATGTGTGTAGTTGTGTCAGCATGCATTATGCAGTGGACAGTAAGTTTGGGGTGTGTGCAACACAGGTTTGCAGGTGTCCTTTTGTGAACATGGTGGAGGTGCACTGTGTGCATGTACATGCATATTGGACACATGGGCAGGGTGACATGCCCTGTACTGGCCAGTGTTAACACTCCATAGTTTCTATTGGTGACCAGTATGCATTGTACTACACACATTTTGGAACTTGAGTATGCATGTGTGTGTATGACATGGGTTGACACTGTGCTGTGGGTGATGCTGTTGCTGCTATCTATCATTGGTTTGCATTACTAAGGTTAACACTGTCCCAGCTGCATAATCCTTTCATAATGTACACTGTTCACCTACAGGGTTGCATGGAACATGCTATTACAAACACAAGAAATACTCACTTATACAGTAAAAGTGCATTAGTCTCATGGGCTGTTGCCATAAACTAAATATATAATAGAAGGTGTGAAGTTGTACCAAAAAAGAGTTACATACCAAGAAGGGATAACCTCTCTGGTCAGTATGATTGGGAAAATACAAGCCCTCATTAATCATACAAGGCAAGCTTTAAAATACAAATTGGCAAGGATTACAAAGACAACACTAAAGCTTTCTTTAGTATTGTTTATAATCTAGAGGGGAAATCTCAGATCGGGTCAGAGTTAATGTAAATGATCACAAAGTAGACTTATCTGAATGACATTACCAATATCTTGTCAGACAGTTTGAATGCGGATTCCACTTCTCTGTCGTTACACAAGGGCCACATTTCCAGACCTGAAGAATGTAAAACCTGATGATTCACAGACACTCTAGTTAAAGCATCTCTTTACCAAAGTCCAAACCACAGTGGCAATGGTACTGGACAGTGTCCCTGGCTGTGTCATACACAAGCTGACATATGAAGTAACCACTCACCTAAACACTCTGTTCAGATGTAGCCTCTATACAGGCTACATACTTGTGGAATGACGCACGTTAATGGTGTTCACAGTCCACAAGGGTTGAGCTACAACTTCTTCTTCTTCTTCTCCTTTCGGATACTCCCATTAGGGGTTGCCACAGTAGATCATCTGTTTCCATTTCTTCCTGCCCTCTGCATCTTGCGCAGTCACACCATCCACCTGCATGTCCTCTCTTACCACATCCATAAACCTCATCTTAGGCATTCCCCTTTTCCTGTTACCTGGCGGCTTCATCCTTAGCATCTATTTCACAATATACTCTGCATCCCTCCTCAGCACATGTACAAACCAACGTAATCCTGCCTATCTGGCTTGGTCTACTAACCTTAAAACCTGGGCTGACCCTCTAATATACTTATTCCTAATCCTATCCACACTCATCACACCCAGGGCAAATGTTAACATAAAGTGATTAAGGGTAGAGCTACAACAGATCCTGGAAACTCTCACTCTATAAACCAGACAAATGTTATCTGGAAGGCTATGGAACACAGCATTATGGAACTCATTAACAGAGACATTATGAACCTGCAAACACTGCACCATACCCACTTAGGTTCTCTAAAGGCCAGATCATGGCTCCTACACCTAGTAGATTTCAAGCCAGTTAACAAGGCTATAGGTGAGGGAGGGGAGGTCCAAACATCCAAGCTATAGCTCACCCAGCAATTCATACCCAACCCACATTCTGGTATTATACATAACCTCAAAAGACTGACCATAAACAACTGTTAGATGACGGATTGACAACTGACACACAGATGTAGGACACACAGTAATATTTGCAGCCTCCATGTACAATTCTATGCCAGTAACAAGTGGTATTCACCTGCACTCAGTCCTGGGACCACTCCTGTTTGGCATATAGCTTTCTTAGGTACAGGCAAACACAGTATGGACATGTCTGCCCACGTTTGATAAAAATACATACTGTAGGCTATACTTTATTCTCCAGATGACACACACATCCTCCAAAAGGGTATCATAGAGACAGATACCTGGTGTCAAAATCATGCTGTAAAGCTATAAGCCAAAGAAAGCATAGCTATCCACTTTTAGAAAACAAAGTATCCCCATAGTACCACATAGGTAGTAGCCCCCAAAATGTGAAACAGGTACTAATGTGTTTAGTCATCTCTCCTTTGATAATCACATTAACAAAGGGTTTTGGAAATCCCTCTGTGGAGCACATAAGCAATAAAGGGTTTGCATGCAGATCAACAGAGGTTGTTCCACACCTATAATGATTAGTCATCTTTATCAGACTTTGCGTGCTTTGAAACAGGATTCAAATATACCTCAAGCATAAACCCTCACTCACAGTCTTCAATAGAAACTGTGATGAGTGGATGTGAAACAGAAGGCGTAGCCCAGGGATCACTGCAGTGGCTAAGCTTGTCACAAGCATACAGAAGTAACCTAAGGTCTGGAAAGTGCCAGCACATTCTGGCAAGGCTAACAGATGCTTTCATGAAGAAAGCATAGTACCCACCTATGAAAACATTGAGGTCACATATATGTATATGGCTTTGCCCCACAGCTACCTTATATGTGTTATGCACATACAGTTGTCATTGTGATATGTCATACACTAGAAAAATCAAAACCCACTCCACATTGACCAACGGTGTCACACACCTGGAACTCACACACAGTTAGCAAGTGTGGGATTCAAACTCCTACCTAACTACATTATGATACTACAGCAGTACACATTCACAAGACACGCTATACACATTACCAGGATTTCACCTTCTCACAGGTATATTTGTAGGATGGTGACATCATCATACTTGACAAAGATGAGCATATCACTTTTAAGGGGTATGAGTAGTCCCCAGAAGGTTGTTATTTTCCCAGGAAGAGATAGACAGACACACACAGTTGGCAAGTGCAAGATTCAAACCCTTGCCTAACTACATTATGATACTACAGAAGTACGCATTTCCACTACACGCTATACACATTACTGGAATTTCACCTTCCCACAGGTATATTTGTAGGATGGTGACATCATCAGACTTAACAAAGATGAGTATATCACTTTTAAGGGGTGTGAGTAGTCTCCAAAAAGGTTGGCCTCTCTCCAGGGAGAGACAGACACACACACTTGGCAAATGCAGAATTTAAGCCCCTATCTAATTGCATTATGATACTACAGCAGTACACATTTACACGATGCGCTATACGCATTCCTGGGATTTAAGCTTCCAACAAGTATATTTGTAGGATGGTGACATAATCAGACTTGACAAAGATGAGTATATCACTTTTAAGGGGTATGAGTAGTCTCCAAAAAGGTTGTGCCCTCCCAGGAAAAGACAAACACACACAGTTGGCAAGTGCAAGATTCAACCCCCTACCTAATTACATTATGATACAACAACAGTATGCATTTACATGACATGCTATGCACATTACTGGTGCTTCAATTTCCCACAGGCATATTTGTAGGATGGTGACATCATCAGACTTGACAAAGATGAGTATATCACTTTTAAGGGGCTGAGTAGTCTCCAAAAGGTTTGCTCCCTCCCCAGAGAGAGACAGACACACACAGTTGGCAAGGGCAGAATTCAAACTCCTACCTAACTACATTATGATACCATAGCAGTATGCATTTACACAACGCGCTATACACATTACTGAAGTTTCACTTTCCCACATGTATATTTGTAGGATGGTGGCATCATCAGACTTGACAAAGATGAGTATATCACTTTTAAGGGGTGAGATTAGTCTCCAAAAAGGTTGCTCTCTCCCCAGGGAGAGACAGACACACACATACACAGTTGGCAAGTGCAGAGTTCCTAATCCAAACTAAGTACTTTTTTACACTTCAGCAAGCAATATGGAGTTACAGGATGCAATACAGACATTACTCGCTGACAGTTTGCCCAAAGGGGTTATTTCACATTTGCTAACCTCAGCAGGCTTATCATACTAGGTGTATTGTGAGTGTATAGTATGCATAGTTAGGCCATAACCATATCATATATGGGTTGATGCACCACATGCTGGCACACACAGGGTCAAACTGGTGGCTAAGCTCTGTCAACCAAATACTGGACAATGCAGTCAAGAGGAGTAGGGTCATACAAGCACAACACCAACAGTCTCACATAGACCTACAATATAAGCACCAGCAAAACACACAAATACACATTACCATACCCGGAGAATACAAATATTAATCTGAAAAAGAGATAGTGTCCTCCTAAGCAGACAAGCAAGCAACATGTACCTCCAAGCACATGCCAGAAAACACATAATACACCAAAGCAGTGTGCCTCACAACAGGCCCTAAGGCAAAACAACATACCCAACACACTAGTAATAGGTGACTCCATAGTCAGGCACACAGATTTTCCACTCACTAGGCTGGACAATGGGAAGGTTACTGTCAGTTGTCTGTCAGGTGCTATGATCTGACACATAACACAAGCACTTACATCACTCCAGAACAGGTACATATATGACGCAGTCTTTGTACATGTCAGTGTGAATGATCTGAGACATACCTCCCATTACAACATGAGAAGAGATATATATAGTAGCTCTATGATCATGTAGCCCAGGCTGGTATGACCCTGACCTTGAGTAGCATCTTACCTTCACCTACATGATACTGCAATATAACAGAAAGATGATAAATTTCAACAATTGGTTGAGCTTTTGGTGTCATTCAAAGGGGATCCAGTCTCTGTCTGCCTGTGATGACATGATAGACAAGCCTCGTTGCTTCGCTAGAGATGGTTTGCACCTGTCACCCCTATGCTTCTGAATACTGGCCAAGGCTCTTGCTGTCCCCATATTACCTTTTTTAGGCAAGGCACAAAGGTTCATAGGTTCATAGGTAGGTACTAGGCTATCAGCTCTGGGACCTATACAAGCCCAGCCAAAAAACTACCCTGGCTTTTGCCACGCAAGAAAATTATTTTCCTGTGCCACTGTCAAGCAGAGCCACAGAGGTGATCCTGGGGTGAATTTCCTATTTCCCATCCAATCATCAAGATTTTTCTTGAAGAGTGCTAATGAGGAGCTTTGTTTGATATAGATAGGTAGTTTATTCCAGAGTATGGGAAGTCTCTGGGACAGAAATCTATCCCTCAGGCATATTTTGTTTATTGTGATGACAAGGTTTAGGTCCCTAGAGTGTGTAGCTCGGAGGGATTGGGATTTCTTTAAGTGGAGCATGTCCAACAGCTCTGGGTTTGATATACCTTTGTATGTTAGGCAGAGATCACCTCTGAGTAAGTGATATGCAATGGAGTAAAGCTGGATTTTTTTGAGACAGTCTGTGTAGGGCATCTGTTTGAGACTGGTAATCCTCTTTGTGAGGTATTTCTGCAGCCTTTCCAGTTGTTGTAGATGTCTCGTGATGTACATACCAAAAGGGGTGTTGTACACTATAATGGGTCTAATAATAAGTGATGAGTAGAAGGGAACACTGACCTCTTTTTTTCTGGATGAGAAACCTTTTGTGATGAGGTGTGCCATGTAGAAGGATTTCCTGACTACTGTGGCAATGTGATTATCAAAGGAGAGACTACTGTCCACCTGTGTCCCAAGGTCTCTTATCACACTATTGGTGTTAAGTATACTACCACCTATGTTGTAGTTCATGGGTACAGAGTTTTTACCAAAGGGGATGACAATGCACTTTTTGGCATTGAGCTTGAGGCCATGGGTTTGACACCAGGCATCTGTGTGAGTGAGGTCCTTTTGTATGATGTCCACATCGTTAGGAGTTTCGATTATGGCTCCTAGTTTGCAGTCATCTGTGAACTTTGTTAGCCAAAGACCTTCTCTGTTAGCCTGTACTTCAGAGAAGTAGATACCAAACAGGAGAGGACCCAGGACTGAACCCTGTGGTACGCCACTTGTCACTGGTCTGAAGTTGGATTTGGAGTCTGCTACTTTCACAGTGTGGGTTCTGTCAGTGAGCCAGTTGGCAACCCATCTTGTGACATAGAGATTTATACCTAGTTTAGTGAGTTTATCTATAATTCCAGAGTGGGGGATGGTGTCGAAAGCCTTGGCAAGATCTAGATAGGCTGTGTGAACCACCTTACTCTTGTCTATGGCTTTGGTAACTGCTTTAAAGAAGTCTATCAGGTTTAGGAGACATAATCTGCCTTTTACAAACCTGAACTTGGTGGGGTCCAGAGTTTGGAGATTATCAATGTCTTTGTTTATAAGTTTCATGATGATATGTTCCATGGCCTTACAGACCAGGCTCGTCAGGCTAATGTGGTGGTAGTTCCTGGGGTCAGTGGTGGCTCCCCCCTTGTGGAGTGGGATAACCATTGCTGTGTGCCATTCAACAGGCACAAAACCTGAGGTGAGGCTATGATTGAACATGGTACTTAGGTGGGGTGCCAGTTCGTTCTGTAGTTCATGTAGAATGCAGCCTGGGATGTTGCCTGGTCCCATGGATGCTGTGTTCTTGCCTTTGGAGAGTGTGTTTTTTACCTGTGCAGCCGTGATTACAGAAACTTTGCATTCTTCCGGTATAGAGATCAGCTCTTTAATGGGTGAGAGGGGGGTAAAGTTAGAACTGAACCTATCTGCCAGGATGTTGGCAATATCAGTTGGGTCTGTATATTTAGTGCCATTGTGTTGTAACTCAGAGCAGATCTGAGTGTTGCCATTGAGATTCTCAACATAGCTAGAGAATGCTTTGTGGTTGTCTTTAGAATCAGTGGCTATTTTGTTTTTGTAACTAGCTTTGGAGGATTTTATCAGGGATTGCAGCTTCTTACTGAGGCTGACCAGGGAGCTCCTCCACTCATGGGATTTTACTCTCTTTTGCAACAGTTTCTTCCTTCTGTTGTACAGTTTGTTTACGACAGGGGACCAGCTGATTGGCTTCCTTTTTTTGGAGGATAGCATCTTGGTTCTGTTTGGGATAGCACAATCCATACACTCATGTAAGTGCTTATAAAGTGCAATTGTGTAGGATTCAGTAGTCATAACTGTATTGTCCATCTGCATGGGTGTCATGAAGTTCACCACTTCTGTCTTAAGAAGCATGAAGTTGGTATTGAAGACATTTTTTACCATGGTTTCCTTAATGGGGGTGGGGGCAGAATGTGGATATCTAGGGTAATTAGCTTATGGTCGGATCGGACCAATGAGGTGTTGACTTCAGGTGTGGAACACCAGTCACTCAGGACAAACCAAACCCCGTAACCAACACAAATAACTGCAAAGTGAGCTAAGTGCTACTCATTGCCAGATGTCTCAGCCTCCAAATGCACACACTCGAGGCAGGTCTCAGTATGGAGAATATTGATATCTGTGATATCTGTGCAGTAACTGAAACCTAGTTCAAGGCTCCAGAGAGCACACCAGCACTACCAGGATACTACTCATTCCATACCTTCCAGCATGAGAACCTGGATCATAGCACATAGGGCAGGGATGTATCCATATTCATCAAGGATACCTACACCTCTCTCTACATCCTTTCTACAGGATATGTACCCATAGAATGTTGCACAGCAATGTTCTTCCCACACCACAGGGGTGGGGCCACAACAGACCCATGGCATTCCCGCTCTATGAGCCTGACAAGTCTGATCTGCAAGGCAATGGAGCCTGTCATAATGGAACTCGACAATAAAGACATTGGGAACCTTCACACAGTTGAGCACACCCAGTTTGGCTTCGTCAAAGGCAGATCATGCCTCCTGAACTGGGTGGATTTCTTTGAGACAGTTACCCAGGCTACAGATGATTGAAAGGAGCTCCACATAGCCTACCTATACCTTGCTAAGGCCTTTGACACCATTCCCCAGTCAGGTATCAAGATTAACTCACAAACCTGGGCATAAATCTATACATTACAAGATAGATTGCAAACTGGCTCACAGATAGATCCCACAAATGAAGAGTTGCTGGCTACATGTCAGACTCTAAACCGGTAACAACTAGTGTCCCCCAGGGTTCAGTCCTGGGGCCCCACCTGTTTGGTATATACTTCTCAGAAGTACATGCCAACACAGGAGGGTTGTGGTTGACTAAGTTTGCTGGGAACTGTAAAGTGTTTGCCATTATAGATTCCCCAGATGACACAAATATTCTCCAGAAGTAACTCTATGAGACAGATGTGTGGTGTCAGAATCATGGCCTCAATGTGAAAGAATGCATAGTAATCCCCTTTGGGGAAAACAAAGTACCCATAAACTACCACATAGGTGTTACCCCCTAAAAAACTGACGAGGTAATAATGGATCAGGGGACACAAGTAGATAGTCATCTTTCCTTTGATAACCATGTTACCAAACTGGTTAGGAGTTCCTATGTGGCCCACCTAATCAACAAAGGGTTTGCATCAAGATCAAAAGAGGCAGTGGTGACCCTCTACTCTTAAGTCATCAGACCCATCATTGAGTACAATGCACCATTTTGGATGTACTCGACTAAGCATATCCAGAAGCAGTAGAGACCACAGAGGTACCTCACCAAGAGGATTACTGGCCTCAAACAGTTGTGTTATGCAACACAACTGGTAAAACTAAATCTGTTCTCCATTGCGTACCACCTACTCAGAGGCACACTCTGCCTAACATACAGAGCCATGTCCAACACATAACTGTTGAACATGCTCCATCTATGGATAACAAAATTGAGTCACACTACACACTCCAGGGATATGAACCTCATCACAACAATAAATACAACATGCTGGTGGGATAGAGTACCATCCCAGAGACTTGCCTTACTGTGGAACAGAGTCCCAATGTACATCAGACAGAGCCCCTCGCTGACACTCTTCAATAGGAACCTTGATGAGTGGATGGGAAACAGACAATTCATGCCAGGGATCACATCAGCAGCCCCACTAGAAAGGGGCTTAGGGTACTAACTATTAGAACTAGGGCTTAGGAGACTAACCAGTGGGGTGGTGAAAGCTGCACAACGTGCCTAGGCTAATATATGCCTTCGTGAAGATAGTCTACTATATACCTGTGAACCTATGTGACAGGTACATGTCTACAGATAGTAGATGTGTACTTCATTGTACAGTCATGTTGTACAGCAGGCACATGCACCACATACACTGTAATGCTTACAGATACCGGTGGCTATTATGTACAGTGGGTGAGATGCGCACCTCATGTCTTTTGTGCCATTGGGATGTGTGCTGGGTGGGACAGTCCTGGATGGCTCCCTGTCATGGTCACCTTCTTACACACATCTCTGCCCATCCATCTTTGGCTTATTATACTGTGTTCCCCTTACATATATAGGTACATAGGTAGGTAATAGGCTATCTGCTTGAATGCATATATTAGTATGGCCAGAGTGTGCAGCTATCACAACACCTGGGGTTAGTTCCCTATGCCTCTGTGTAGTAGAGTTGATGAAGTGATCCATGGTGTGACAGTTTAGTTTCACATACACTCATCAAGGCTCCTCTGGAAAAGTGTCAGTGAGGGACTCAGCTTAATGTAGGTTGGGAGTCTGTTCCAAAGCAATGGAAGTCTGTGAGTTAGTAATATATCCCTCCAACATGTTCTTTTTATTGTTGTGATGATTATATCCCTAGAGCATGTGGCACAGTGAGCTTGGGTTTACTTCAGATAGAGCATGTACATCACTTTTGCATTGGACATGGACCTGTCTGTTGGGCAGAGATTGCCTGAGTAGACAGTATGCAACAGAGTACAGATTGAGTTACTTCAGTCTTGTTGCATGGGGCTACTGTTTGAGGCCAGTAATCCTCTTGTCGGGGTATTTCATTGGTCTTTCCAGCTGCTGAAGGTGCCTAGTCAGATTCATCGCAAGTGTGTTGTGGTACTCTCTGATGGGTCTGATGACTGATGAGTAGAGGGAACCCCCTTTGACCTACATGCAGACTTTGGCAATTTGTGGGAACACATAGCATGATTTTCTAACCACTTTTTGATAGTAGAGATGACTATCCACATGTGTCCATAGATCCTTTATTATTACCTCCATATTTAGGGTGTTGGCACCTATGTGGTATTTGTATGACAGTAGCTCGAGGTCATAATTTTGACACTACATCTGTCTGACTGAGACCCTTTTTAAGGATGTCTCTGTAGTCCCAAACATCGATTATGATAACCTTTTTGCAGTCAACCACAAACTTTGCTAACCATAGCCCTCGTGTGTTTGACTGCACTTCTGAAAAGTATACACCAGACAGGAGGGGTCCCAGGACTGAGACATGGAGGACAGTAGTTACTACCAGCTTACAGTCCAACAGGTAGACCGCAATTCTTACCTTGTGGGTTCTATCTGTGCCCCAGTTGGCAATACATCAGATGACATACGTGTTTATGCACAGGTTGTTGATTTTGTGGATACGACATGTGTGTGGGATGTTGGAAAAGAGCTTTTCAAGGTCTATGTAGGCCATGTGGAGCTCATTCCATTCATGTATGTCCTGGGTAACTTGCCTTGAAAACTGTCTAACAGGTTTAGGGACCTTGATTTGCCCTTGACCAAACCAAAATTGGTAGGGTTGGGTGTATGCATGCTCCCAATAGCTCTGTTTATGAGTTCTATAATGATGGACTCCATGGCCTTGCAGATCAGGCTTATTGGGCTTATAAGACAATATTTCCCATGGTCTGTTGTACACCAACACTTGTGGAGTGTGCCAAATGTTACTGTAACCCATTCAACAGTTTAATATCCTGTACAGAGGGTGAGTCTCAACAGACTGTTCAGGTGCAGAGTCTGTTTGTTTTGGAGTTCACATATGACACAGCCAGGGACACCATGTCATCCCATAGACCCAGTGTTTTTAGGTTTGGATAGAGCTGTTTAACCATTGTATATGTGATTTCTGGGTTTTCACAATCTCCAGGTATGTTAATGGGCCCTTTTGTCAGGGAGAGGGCGGTAAATATGTATGAACATGTCTGACAAGATGTTGGCAATGTCAGTCATGTACATGTATTCATTTACCCTTTGCACTAACTCAGAACATATATGAGTTTACATTGATATTTATGACATAGCTAAAGAAAGCTTTATGGTTCTCTATGGAATCATTGGCAATATTTTTGGCAGAGCTTGGCTTGGATAATGTTAGGAGTGCTCATTGTTTCTTGATGATACTGATCGAAGATTTATTGATTTTCTTTGGATTTTAACTTTCTTTTAACAACTTAAGTACTTGTATTACATAGTTTGATTATGACAGGGATCCAATATATTATATGGGTCTGTTTTCATATCACTGTGTACGCAAGGCAGGATTGGTGAATAGTGACATGTGTCTGGAGTAAGAACTGCAACTGCCAGATATGTGTGGCCCACTGCTGAACTCAGACATCGCCTAAGTGTGTGAGCATGCCCAGTATGACCTTTCAGTATATTGTTGACTGGAATTTACTAAATTTATTTGTGTGTGAGCATGCCCACTATTGGGCATATATACTATATGTGTGTGAAAAATCAAGTTGTTTTTTACTTCAGGGCTCACCTTTGTGTTGTACATTAACAGGAAGCACGCTGTGCCTGCAGGACTTCCATGAGTTAATTTGCATAGACTTAACATTTCTACATACAGGGGGGACAGCTATTATTTGTACATTTCTACCCGGGGGGGCACACCTGATTGTTACTGTGGGTGCACATAGGATGAGGGGTACACCTGACACTTATACACGTTTGCTAGGCCTGCACTGCTATGTCATTTACTCAATTTCAGTCTGTACTGTTGCCTATCGTACTGGCTTGAGGCGGTTCTACCTGACTTCGTCGACAGCTGAGAAGACCGACATCGGAATCCGGAGCTCCAGAAGATCGAAAGCGAAGAAGACCGACGCGAATCGCGGGTTGCAGAACATCGACAATGCAGAAGACCGACACGACGGATGACAACACCAACGCCGAGGATGCCGACATGGAAAGGCTGTGAGTATGGTAGTGACGGACGTTAGGGTGCGAGGCAGGTAAGTGTGAGATTGACGGTCTGTGGGGATAGTGGGTTAAGTGAGTTAGGGTTAGGGGCGATAGGGGTTTAAGTGAGTTAGGGTTAGGCGATAGGGGTGGGTTAAGTGAGTTAGGGTTAGGGAGCGATAGGGGTGGATTAAGTAAGTTAGGGTTAGGGAGCGATAGCAGTGGGTTAAGTGAGTTAGGGTTAGGGAGCGGGTAGGTAAGTGTGCGATAGTGACGGACCTTAGGGTTAGGGTAAGGTTTAGTGTGGGCTTGTAAGGATTTTGGTGTGCTTGTGTTGTGTGTGTGGTTTGTGGAATGGGGATGTGTTTTGTTTTGTATGGGGTTTCGTGTTTGTGTACCGTCGGTTATTTCGTTGTCGGTTATGTGTGGTTTCGTGTTTATGGACTGTCGAATATGTGGTGTCGGTGATGTGGTTGTCGGTGTTGTGTGGTTTCGATTATGTCAGGTAGAACCCTTGAGGCATACCACTGTACTACAGACCTTAACTTCCAATTACATGCATATTAGTTTGTGACTTCATAGCCTACCCAACCCACATCACACTGCCTGGCCTGCTGTTATCTGTCTGCATAGGCCTTGGGGGAGGTTACCCATATGCCTCTTCAGAGGGCATGATACAGCATTTGTTTGTGTTTGTGTTTGTCTACAACTGTCCTGCTGGCTGTGACTGTTAGGTATGTGACCCCCTCCAACTGGTATGTGTGACTTAAGCTGTGCCTGTGCCAGTAAAATTCTATCATGTCTTAGTGGTTCAGTACTATGACTATAGTAGACAGTATCCTGAGTTCAAGCCTTGTCACTGCTTTTTATTTTCCTGCTGGGCAGACCTGACTGATTAAGGAACAGTAAAGCAGGTTTGAGCGTGTTTGCTCGACTTTGCCCGACTTTGCTCGACTTTGCCCAACTTTGCCTGACTTTGCCCAATGTTGATCATCGTGGCACAACGTTGCCCAATTTTGGCCAACGTTGCCTGACGTTGCACTGGTTAGCGTGGTGTACAGCTACATGCAATTGTATTTAAATATGCTCAATACTGTTAAAATGTGCTTAGCAGTACTTTATATTGCTTAAAATAGGATACTCATGCCTCAGGTGGTGCTGCAGGGCTGCCTATGTCGGATGCACATAGTACACTCCCTATTCATGTTTGAAAAAAGGTAGTGTCAAGTTACGCATCCCTTTTACTGTATGTGTGAGTCAGAGAGAGGTGTTATTTCCAGGGTTCCTACTGAGTCAGTGTATGTGCTATGTGTTGCCTCTTTGCCAAGGCCAGGGCATACTGGGCACGCCTCCTTCTTCCTACTGGGGCAGGCTCAGGTTGTTCCTCCTCTGAGTCACGCTGTGCCTGTGCAGGCCTTGGCAATGGTGGGGGGCTGTTTGGCCCTGCCCCATGCTGTTCCTGCTGCAGCTGTTTCCGCAGGATCATATTGTGTAGCATAGCACATACCATAACAATTTGTGTACATGTAGTTGGTGAGTACTGCAAGGCTCTACCAGATGTGTCCAGGCACCGGAACCATGACTTGAGCATCCCAAACACATGCTCAGTTATGATTTTTGTTTGTGCGTGTGCCTCATTATGGAGTTCTTGTTTAGGTGTGTGCATTTCTGATGGGTGTCATCAGCCATGGCTCCAGTGTGTATCCAGCATCCCCTACTAGGTGAACGTAGGGAATGTCCCCATTGGCAAATAACTGATACAGCTGGATCAGAGGCCAAATGTGGGAATCTTGATAGCTTCCAGGGCATCCAGCACACACATTCATTATTATGCCCTGGGCATCGCACACAAACTGTCAGTTGATGGAGGGGAATCTCTTGCGGTTGATGTAGACCTAACCCCGCTCACCAGGTGGTGCTTTGATGCATATATGCGTGCAGTCTATTGCACCCACTACCTCAGGGTTCATAGGTTCATAGGTTGGTACTAGGCTATCAGCCCTAGGGCCTATACAAGCCTAGCCATAACAATTCCCTGGCTATTTCTTCCCACATTATTTACTTTCCTGGACCCCTGTCTAGCAGGGCGACTGACATGATCCCTGGGGTGAATTTCCTTTCTCCCATCCAGTCGTCAAGGTTCCTTTTGAAGAGGTCCAAAGAGGCACTCTGCTTGATATGTATGGGCAATCTATTACAGAGTCTGGGGAGTCTCTGGGTCAGGAACCTATCCCTCCAGCATGTTTTGTTTATTGTGATGACAAGGTTTAGATCCCTGGAGCATGTAGCTCTGACGGATTGGGATTTCTTTAAGTGTAGCATGTCCAACAGCTCTGGGTTTGACATGGCCTTGCATGTTAAGCAGAGATCACCTCTGAGTAGACGATATGCGACAGAGTATAGCTGGAGTTTTTTAAGGCGTCAGCGAGGGCATCTGCTTTAGGCCTGTGATTCTTTTAGTGAGGTATTTCTGAGGCCTTTCCAGTTGTTGCAGATGTTTTGAGAGGTACATACCAAATGGGGCGTTGTATTCTATAATGGGTCTAATGAGGGATGAGTACAGTGGGACAATGACCTCCTTTTTTCTGGATGAAAAGCCCTTCGTGATGAGGTGTGCCACATAGAAGGATTTCCTGACTGTTGTGGCGATGTGGTTATCGAAGGTGAGACCACTGTCCACCTGTGTCCCTAAGTCTCTTATCACACTTTCTGTGTTTAGTGTACTGCCACCTATATGGTAATTCATGGATACATGTTTTTTCCCAAAGGGATAACAATACATTTCTTGGCATTGAGCTTGAGCCCATGGCTCTGGCACCAAGCATCTGTTTCTGTAAGGCCCTTTGTAGAGTATCCACATCATTTGGGGATTCAATAATGGCTCCCAGTTTGCAGTCATCTGCAAACTTTGTTAGCCAGAGTCCCTTAGTGTTGACCTGTACTTCAGAGAAGTAGATGCCAAACAAGAGCGCCCCAGGACTGAACCCTGAGGTACTCCACTTGTCACTTGTCTGGAGCTGGATTTGGAGTCAGCTACTTTTATAGTGTGGGTTCTATCAGTAAGCCATTTAGCAACCCATTGGGTGACATAGGGATTAATGCCCAACTTAGTAAGTTTATCTATGATTCCAGAGTGGGGATGGTGTCAAAGGCCTTGGCAAGGTCTAGATAAGCTGTGTGGACCACCTTACCCTTGTCCATGGCTCTGGAGACTGATTCAAAGAAGTTAATCAGGTTCAGGAGACAAGATCGGCCCTTCACAAACCCAAACTGGGTGGGGTCCAGTGTTTGAAGGTTGCCAATGTCTTTGTTTATAAGTTCCATGATAATACGCTCCATGGCCTTGCAGATAAGGCTTGTCAGACTGATGGGACGGTAGTTTCCGGGATCCAAGGTGGATCCCTTGTGGATTGGGATAACTGTAGCTCTGACCCACCCAGTGGGCACGAAACCTGAGGTGAGGCTATGATTAAACATGACACTTAGGTGAGGTGCCAGTTCATATTGTAGTTCATGTAGTACACAGCCCGGGATGTCATCTGGTCCCATGGATGCTGTATTCTTGGCTTTAGAGAGTGCGTTTTGTACCTGTGTGCGTTATTACTGGAATTTGGCAATCTTCGTATTGAGATTGGCCATTTAGGGGTGAGAGGGGTGAAGTTGGCACTGAATCGATCTGCCAGGATATTGGCAATATCCTTTGGATCAGTATATTTAATGCCATTCTGTTTTAGCTCAGAGCAGATCTGAGCATTGCCATTTAGATTTTTGACATAGTTATAGAATGCTTTGTGGTTGTCTTTGGAATCTTTGGCAATTTTATTTTCGTAACTAGCTTTGGAGGATTTTATGAGGCATCTCAGTTTCTTACTGAGGCTAGTAAGGAGTTTTTGCATCCTGGGATTTTCCTCTTTTCTGCAAAGTTTCTTCCTTTTGTTGTAAAGTTTGTTTATGGCAGGGGACCACCAGATTGGCTTCCTTTTTGGATGAGAGCATTTTGGTTCTATTTGGGATGGCACGATTCATGCATGAGTGGATGTGCTCGCACAGTGCCTTAGTGTAGGATTCAGCAGTTTCAGTTCCGTCTGCATGGGTGTCATGAAGTTTGTCACTTCTGACTTGAGTAGCATGAAGTTGGCTTTGGAGAAGTTTTTATGGTGGTTTCTTTACTGGGGGTGGGGTGGGATGTGGATGTTAAGGGTGATTAGCTTATGGTCAGACCTGACTAACGAGGGGTGACCATAGGTATGGAGCATTGATTTCCCATGTTGGTAATGACCAGGTCTAGGATATTGGAGCCCCTGGTAGGACTATGGATTAGTTGATCCAGGGCGTTGGAATTTATGAATTCCAAGAACCATTGCGCAAAGGTGTTGGGACATGAGTAGTTTTCCCAGTTAATGGCAGGGTAGTTAAAATCACCCAGTATTAGGGTGTTTGGTTCTATCTTAATATTTTCCAGTATGTTTAGAAAGGTGTAGTGAGAATCTTGGGGTATGGTGGGGGATCTGTAGGGTATTCTGCTATTTGGTGGAAAAGATACATATTGCTGGCCAATGCCTCACGGGAATTGTGGAAATATATGTGGTCACCGACATGTGCTGACATGGCATCCAGGAACTGGTGGAGTACCCTGGATGATGATGCCTGTGAAATCCCCATCATAACACCAGTTGGTCTTTGGAAGGTACCTGTAGCTAGTGTTCTTAGGCCAACAAATACCTTGGTATCTACTGGGATGGGTTCCCCTCTGTTGGTTCTGTGTGTGAGGCATGGCCGGCACAGCTCAACAATTTGCTGTAGGAGGTCCATGTCCACCCTATAGTGCTCCACTATCTCCAGCTCATGTAGCCCCTGGTAGGTTACTCTGGGTCTGTACACTCTTCTGTGTCTCATCACTGTGGGTTGCTCAGCAGCATTCACAACGTCACCACCCTCAGTACCTTGCACACGTTGGTTTATGATAGCAAGAGCAGCCCCTAACATTTTGTCTGACTTAAGCTTTTTAACTTTCCCTCTTTGTATACTGCAGCGTTGCAGAGTTCTTGGGAAAAAAACAGGGGGGGATGCTGTTTGCAGAGTTTAAAGTGCTGGGCTGGGCTAGTCTGCTGCCTGTGTAATTGGCTGATTCTGATACATTTCACCTGGCAGCTCTGCTAGTTCTCCTTGGTTAACTTCCTACTACTTCTTTTCCTTCCTTTTGCCTTTCTGTTTCCGCCTGGGGCAGCACCACGCAAACACGTGCACACCCGCGCACATGCTGTGTGCATGTTTGCAAGGGGTTTCCTATCTTTTAACAGTGTGCACCTTGGGTTTGAGGTTTTCAAATAGGACAACTGTAGGCACGCCTCTTTGCAATCCTGAGCAACTCAGGGCAAACACGAGCCACTGTACTCCAATTAGCTTACAGCCTGTCTGACACACCCCTTCATGATGTCACCTATATTCTAGCCTTATACTCACCTACTCCTAATCTTACACTCTTGGGACATGCCTCACATGCTGGGAAAATTGGGATTCACTATCCTTATCCTCATTTGCATAGGATTGCCTAGTAATGCATGGTTACATCTCTCACACTGAGCTTCCCCCCTTAGCAATCACTAGTCAGTAGCCATGTTGTCTTCAGCCTGACATTCACCTGCATGGCAGAATACACTTTTTAGTGAAAATGCCTATTTTTGGCTTTTTTAAATTATTTTCTTGTTTTTTAAAGAGCTGCACGTTTGTGCGGTGCTGCGCTGCACTTAAACATCAGAGATCAGGGAAAAAAAGTTACACTTTTTATGTTTTTAAACATTTTGCAATGACAATGGCCTTATATTTGGTCATTGGCATGCTTCCTCAACTGTATGCATCCTTTATTTGGAGCTGTCATAGCTCCATTTAGCTATTTGCAGAAATGTACTCCGTTACCAACAGAGTACATTTCTGCGGGTAACACAAATCTTCCACGGACAGGTTAGTGTTTGCTGGATCGCAAATTTACCTCATTTGCATGGCTTTCACCAGCAAATGAGGTAATTTGCATACCATGACGCTGTCCGTGCAAGACTAGCTTTAGCAGCTCTCGTGCACACCTCTGCCAGCTGTTCCTGGATCGCACGGCAGACATATTGTCGGCGTGAGCTTCTACACTCTTCTTGCACTCTGTGCAAGCTTTTGTGAATCCAGGGGACTATCTATTGGTATTTGATTTTAAATAATACTGATTAGAATAAATGTACCTTCACATCCCCCCCATCTGAGGCTATGAAGTAGTACCCATATCAAAATAACTCCTTGGGATTGGACAATATTACATTTCTCCCAATGATTCTGAACTGCATCAGTAGAAATGATGAAACATTCTTTACACTTTTTTCCCTTTATTACATTCACAATTTTTTAAGCAATCATTTTTAAAAAGATGTTTGTGTTTGATTTAAAAGTATATTTCCCTTTTAAAGGTAAGAAAATACAATCAGAATATTCATATTCACAGTCATCAGTAGATTGCTCAATAATACACTCAGTGTTATGAATCTTTTCACATTCCCCCTTATATAGATTATCATAAATTTTTCCAAAATCTGGTATTTCTTTTGGCATGTTAATTATATGTTGATCATTTTATTTCTTAGTCAAGTATTTGCGATATGACATTTTTTCTGGTTAACATTAAATTTAAAATATAAGTTTTAATTAGAAAAAGTAGTAATGCCATTATGAATATTACAAGAGCTATAATCATGAAGAACTTTAAAATATTTATTTAATTTTATTTTACATTTGTTTACCGGGAATGTCTGACTGGGCAAAACTGCCTGTTTTCATTGGAGCACCGGGGAGAAAAGCTCCACACATTAATATACAGAACAATATGTATGACAGTATCATATGCAGCACATAATAATAAATTTAAACAGTTATGCAGTCAATACAAAAATATAAAAATTCAATGACTGTAGTATTTGCAACATATGATGATAATAACTGTACACAGTTATGCAGTCAATACAAAATTTCAAGTGATGGAACACAGTTATACAGTCAATACAAAATTTCAAGTGACCGTAACATTTGCACCATACTGAAGAAGCAGCAAAATGTATATGTGTGGTAAGATAATAAAATAGTCTAGACTCTGTATAAAATGCATATATCAGTAGTCAAACACAATATGATTATAAGAGAATGCTGAAGAAATTACGTTAACTGCATTCTATCAGATATTAGAGGAGCTATTACTTCTCTATGAAGTAGATTTGAGATGGATAAGTGGAGGTAGGGGTAAAGTTTAGTAGAGCTTGCAGGGGTGGGGTCTTTTTGGGATAATAGAGGATTTGGTGGGCTATTGTAAGTTGGTTAAAGGTAAGTAGGTTTGATTGTTTTAGAAAATATATTTTGTGTGGGAATGACAATGGTGGGATCAATAGGATGAGTTGGTGAATTTTGCTATTTTGTTGTAGCAAACAACTAATTTGTTTAGGTCACCTTTGTTTAGATTGATTAGAACTGGGGAAGCAAAGAGTAGTGTGGAGAGTAGGTGCGTTCTTGCAATGGTTGCTCTAGTTTCAGAGGTTAGGTAATTCTTGCGTCTGAAGAAGGCACCTATTTTTTTTGTGAACTTTTGTGATGGCTTGAGCTATGTGCTTGTCAAATTTCATATTCTGGTCTATGATTACTAGAATTTATTTAGTTTGAGTGACTGGTGTGATAGGGATTTTGTTGGATAAAATTATTTTGAATGCTGGAATTGGGTCATTTGCCTTTGAGCGATGGAAAACTTTAGTTGATTTTTTTTAGGGAGTATAATATTAGTTGAGAGTTGGATAGTCAATTTTCTATTGATGTAAAGGATTCTTGGGTGATTTGTTGTACAAGTTAAAGTGAGGGGGCAGAGCAGATTAGTGAAATCATCTGCTTATTGGATCAGGTTGGCATGAAGGCTGGCTTTATGGACATTGTTTGTGAATATGGTGATGAGAAGGGGGTCGAAGAATGGATCTCTGTGGAACACCTACGTTTACAGGGAGAAGGGGGGATAAGGAGTTTTCCCATTTTACAGCTTGTTGACAGTTTGAGAGATAATCCTTGAACCATGATAGTGTGGAGTTGTAAAGTCTGAGTTCAGAGAGCATGGTCAGTATCTTGGAATGAGGAACCATGTTGAATGCTTTGAAGAGATCAAAAAAGACGGCCGAGATGAAATTTTCTTTATTTCTCTGTTAATTTATGGTATTAGTAAAGCTGATAAGGGTGGTGGTAGTACTGTAGTTGGGGCGGAAGCCATGTTGTGTTTCAGTGAGGAGATTATTAGTTAGCAAATAGTTTAGTATTTGGGAATGTACACATCTCTCAAGGACTTTCAACAGGGGGGATAATATGACAATTGGATGGTAGCTTGTTATTTCAGTTGAATTGCCACCTTTGTGTATTGGCATAATATAAGAGATTTTCCATAGGCTAGGAATGTGTTGTTCTGAGACTGACCTGTTTATTAATATGGACATGGAGTATGAGATGGCTTTGGCTACAATTTTGAAGTATTCACTAGGGAGTTTATCAGCTGCAAGGGTAGTGGGTTTTAGCTTTGTGAGATATTTATATCTTATGTTGGTTGGGACTGGTTGAAGGAAGAAGGAGTTTTGTTCAGCTGTTGAGGTTTGATAGTTTGGATAGGTTGCATTAGACCTGTTATTAGCCAGATTTTGAATGGAGTTGGTAAAGTATTCATTAAATTGAGCTGTGATAATGCTGGTGGAGAAGTCTGTGTTAGGGGGTAGGGTACTGTTTTTTTCCAGGTTGGGGTATTTTATTGACAGCTGCCCAAAACACACAAAAATACTTCCTCCCCATCCTGAAAGCAACCCTTTTAGGCATGCCCATTTTGAACTGTGAGTACCTTTGGCATGTACATAACTTGCTACCTTTTGAATCAGTTCTAAATGATTATAGACTTGATCAGAATTATTTGGGATATATGCACAACATTCCATATGGATTAAAGCACACATCCCACCCTTAGACACCAGAGTGAAATCAAGCACCATCCTATGTTGTAATACTACAGTCCGCATAGTAGTTAACTCTTGAGTCACTATATCTGTACTAGAAAATGTTAAACTACTTAATATTTCTAATAGCTTTGATAACTTTCTAATTCCCCACAAAGATTTTACTGTCCCATATGCATGAAAGGTGTCTGAAGCATTAAGGACTCCTTTTCCCAAGTCCATGTGTGTCAAGACTTTAAATTATGGTTTATTGTATTATGCCTAGTCCATGCAACAGATATCTTGTCCAGTGGGTTGGGAATGTCTCTCCTGTGATAAGCATTGTTAATTTTCCCTTTCGGTAAGGTTTTCACATGCCTAACATCTAGAATTACTCAAACAGGGTAACAACATCTGGACCAGTTCATAGGCAACCGAGGATAAGCTTTATCTTTATATATGCAATAATGTCATTTAATGTTCATTTAATAATGTTGCTGTTTTTCTTCTAATCCTTTCATCTGTATTCCAGGTTATATTACTCTTTGCATACTAAAAATGTTCCATTAGTACAATAACAGTTTATTTGACAGCTATAACTTGAGTGGCTCAGGTGTAAATGATATAGGAACATATCTATTATTTTTATTTTTGGACAACAAAATAGCTAAAAAGATTGTATTGGACTGAGAATAAGTGGAATGCCCCAATCAAAAGCTGTAAGAAGATGTGCACAAACCCAGCAATCAGTAATATTTAAAGTTTGGGCATATAAATGCAAAGTCACAATAAAAGTATTAAATTGTGGATACCAATCACGCCACTACACAGAGTTTACTGAATCTGAAAATATTTGCAGCCATGTGTGCATCACAGTGAAAAATGACTGTGTAGGCCTTATTGAGGAAATGATTCAGTACTTACAGGTCTGATGTTAGTTGTGGATGATGCATTTATGTTTCTGGCAGTTATCATTAACTGAAACAAAGTAACAGCAAGAAATAAAATTATTCCTATAATGATAGTTAAATTCCAAGATTTGTTATGCAAAAGGGTTTGAAAATGTTGGAAACATGGTTACCAGGTGAAAGGCTTATTGTGTTGATGTTGTGGATTACCAAAAAGTTGTCCAAATCATCTTCTGAAATTTTGGGTTGCAAGTAATTTAGAAAAAGACCACTGGTTTGATAAGGCAATGTCCAAATCTGCATCAAGTAAAGAAGTAGAATCACTTTGCTGAGTTGTGGTATGAGTAAAATCTGCAGAAATAGATTCAGATTATGTAGAAATGGTAGATCCTCTCACTGGTTCTTCTAGTTTTGTCAAGGGAAATTGCAGTGTGTCTATTTCTGGTGTCTCATTGGATGGCAACAGGAAATTATGTGCCCCTTACAGTTTCTTAGGAGTCATCACTTCCATATGGCAAAGTTTTTCTTGTCTGTTGTCTAGCTCATTTAGTAAATAGTTGCACGGTTCACATGCTCTGAATTCAACAATGTTTTGCTCATGCTCATCACACATGATTGTATCCATCTTGTCTGTGACACATTGACCCAAGTAGTGATACCCTCACATCTAATAGCAGTGCTATTGGACAGAGAACATGGTATGTTCTCTTTCACCTTGGCTGCAGGGCATTTTTCCTGCTATGGGATTTAATATACACCTGATATCCTGGGCACAGGGGGTGTTCACTTAGCTCATCTGACTTGTTCACCAACAATTTCTTCACAAACAGGAACATAAAGATATAAAACATGATAACATAATCTCATCAATATCTTGGAATTATAAATTCTTGGGGAGGGGTATTGCTGGCATTCTGAGGGGATCTACCCATAAGTGTTTCATGTGGAGATAATTTTCTCAATGTACTAACTGCACTTTTAATACTAAAGAGCACTAATGGTTAAGCATCAGACCACATCAGTCCTGTCCCCTCACAGGTCTTGTTTAGTCTTACGTTTACAGTCTGATTAGCCCTTTCTACTATTCCAAAAGCGTGTGGTCTATAAGAACAATGAAAGCTTAATTTAATTTCTAATGCTTTACAAAGTTGTTGTATCACTTTACCAGTGAAATGAGTTCCCCGATCAGATTATATACAACATGGAACACCAAATCTAGGAATCAATTCATTCAGCAATTTCTTAGCTCTGTACTAGTGTCATTTTTCAAACAAGGATAAGCTTCTTTCCAACCAAAACAAATGCAAACAATTACTAACGCATAACAACATTTTAACACTTTAGAAGTTCAATAAAGTCCCACTGGAGGACACAAAATGAACCCTAAGGTCTTTCTATTCATTTCATAGGTGAAAGAGTTGCAATATTACATTTTAAAAACATTAAACATTTATTTACAAAATGCTAAACAGCTTGTTAGAGATGAGGTGTATACCAATCATTTGATATTTGTTATATCAAACCATTCTTATCTATATGACATGGAAGGTGATATGATTTAATTATAGAACTTAGAAATTTTAAAGGGGCTAACAGTCAACCATCCAGGTGGTGCTGCAATGAATCCAGAGGGTGAGTGCACCCATCATTTATCCTCCTTTTTCTCTCAGAATTTTTGACTTGGTTCTGCAATGACAAGAGTTCCTGTAAAGATAAATCAGTATAATTCAATTGCTGCATAAATACAGCCTGGATAGAATATGACAATGTAGCATGTTTTGCCGCATAACTGCAAGAACATTACTTTGGTAATGCTCAAGCTATTGTTTCTGTGTATGGCACATTTTACTACAGCTATATCCTTCAGTAATAACAATGCTTCCAAAAGATTAGTTACAAATTGTGCATTTTTAATTTTTGTTCTGCATGAAGTTAAATAACTTTTCTCTCCCCACAGGGTACCAAAATCGTGTATGATACCATGTGCAGTCAGTATAGTTACTGGTTTATCTTTGGCTAATTTACATGCATTAGTTAATGCAACTAATTCAGGTACCTGTGCTGAAACTTCTCTGTTTAGTTGCCCAGTCAATAAAACTTCATGTCAGTTGCAAGAAGAAAATGCTACCAGTTCACAATTTCTTGTCCTAGACAGGAATCATCTATAAATAAGATACATTTTGGATGTTTCATATAATCTACAAATAAAATAAGTTTTAGATTTTCCAAAAGGCTGTCTTTCAAGTCTAATCTAGGAAAAATAACAGAATTAACAATAAAAATATAAGCATGTGCTCCTTCATTGCTGGCTGTAAGAATTAAAGACTCAGGGTTAAGTAGTGGACACCTCACAATGTTTAATGACAGATCATTTAATAACAACTACTCATACTTTGTGAGTCAGGATGATGACAGATACTGGATTCTCATTCTCATGAATAAGGCTTCTACTGCTACATAAGTCTCATACCCAAGAGGCAATGGACCTGCCATGTTTACAATATGTGCCATAGTGGCCACTGCCCTTAGGCAGTGGGTGAGGGCTGCTGCTACCAGATTTAAGTTTCTACTTTAATATGCAATGGATCTATATCCATCTGTTCTATGTTGCATTAACAGTCCTAAAGCTTCACTACAAAATAGGAGAAAGTATTTAGAATAATCTGTTAAACCTAATGCTGTTGGCTTTGATAACATCACTAATAAAATAAGTGCAGTTTCATGTTTTTCTAACCAAGGCATAGGTTCAGATACATCCTTTTTAATACTTCTAACAAAGGCCTTACCACCTCCACATAATTTGATATCCACTGTCAGCAGTACCCAGTTAATCCCAGAAAAGCAAGCAACTGCTTCTGAGTAGATGGGCATGGTGTAGTTTGGATGGCAATAATTTGAGAGGGCAATATTTGGCTAACTCTGTGTGTTATTACATGTCCCTGGTATCAAAACTGTGGCTTCCACAACTGCAATTTAGCTTTGTTGACTTTGAAATCTAAATCAGCTAGTTTACTTAAAAGAAAAATAGTATTTTGTTTGCAATCATTTATAGATCTTGAGAAAATTAATTCATCGTCTACATACTGAATTAATGCAGCGTTACAATGAAGTTCAATGTTATCTAGTTGTCACTTCATTTCTCTAGAAAATAATGTTGGTGATTCTATTTAGCCTTAAGGAAATCTATTCTAAGTATTCTTGACCTTTAGATGTAAATGCAAAAAGGTACTGACTATCTGGATGTATTGGTATTAAAAAAGCAGATGAAATATCTATTACAGAAAAGGCAGTAGTATTTATAGAAATTGAACTTAATATTGTAACAGGATTAGGTACAACTGGAAATGCTGGTAATAATATTGCATTATTATTGTACATATTTTTTTCTGGTTTCTTAACTAATAAAACAATCATGCCTTGTTGTAATAGTTCAGAAATTACAGGTTTTATTCCTTCTTCTGTTTCAAGTGACAGTGGCTACTGAACTATCATAAGTTGACCCTCACCAGATTTTATCGTGATTCAGACAGGCTCTATGCTATGTATCAGTCCTAACTCATTATCATAAGTGGTCTAAAGCTTTGCAGGAATAATTTGTAATTCTTCATAATCTAACTTTGCTACTGTTTTGTTGTCTGTTAAGAAAAAAAAAGATTATTTTTACTTGGGTTAATTTCATCAAAATATCATTTGAAAACTTTATTTGGGAGATTTAAAAATACACTGTCTGGTGTACAGTGAACTGTACATCGAAGTTTACATAACAAGTCTCTACCTAAAAAATTTCAAGGCATGGAATTCCTACAATAAATGTATGTTTCGCTGTTAACAGACCAGTTTGAACAGAAACAGATTCAGTTTATGGATAATCTGTGGTTACTCCTGTAACTCCTACACCATGAATTACCTTTTCTGGCAAGGGGATATTTTGTGTATTCTCTGAAATAATCATTGACCTAGTTGCTCCCGTATCAGTAAGAAAAGGTATAGAAGTATAATGTACCTTAGGTTTACATAAACACCATCATGACTTACTGATACCAATGGAAACAGTTGTAGATCCTGCCCATGGGTATCCTAATATGTATTCTGCCATTCTGGTGGTTGGCAAGTCGTATTCCATACAAGAAGATTTTTACCATTTTGATGCATAAGTGCCTGCATCTGTGCAGGATTAGTTTTTGAATTGTATTTGTTGTCCTGGAAAGAGACATTTACTTTGCATGTGCCCTTGCTGGCTGCAATTAAAACAAACATTTGTTTTGTATTTCTTGGTTGCTGTTATAAATCTTAGGGTTCATTTTGCTGAGACTGATAAGATCCTGGGGGTGGTTGCATACATGAGATTTTGAACCTTTTAGCTTTACTTCCCCTTCTATGCCCTCTAAGATCAGTGTTACATTGCTACAACTGTACATCAATCAATATCTTCTGCTGTTCATTTTCTTCTTTAATGAGGTTGCAATATTTCGCACCTGCTTAACAATTGTATGCATTCTCAAACTTGGTCAGCTTAAGTATACTTTTTAAGTTAGCCTCTGATCTGTGGTATTAACCCTTCTATAAACGCTGTTGATAACACTATAGCTGCTGCTGCCTCTGTTGGTTCAGGGTGTCCTGAAAATGCTTCATATGCATTTACCATTCTTTTTAGACATTCCTCTACCATTCTGATTTCCTTTTTTTATTATTACTTTAAGTCTGGCCTAGTTTCATGCAGCTGGACATGCTATAGTAATAACTTTCAAAAGATTTTTTCTACTGGCTGTAAATCTAGCATCTTTATGTTTTTGAATATCATCTTCTATTTTAGATTCATCCCATATTTTTCTAATGATATCAGGTGGTGCTGATGCTTTTAATATGACTCTAAGCTCTATGACTGCAGTTTTTTGTAACTGTACATACCCTTTCAACATTTTAGCATATTCGGCTGAGTGCATTCATATAGAAGGGAATGAATCTGCAGTAGTTTGAAAATCTATTGCATTCCATGGTCATGCTACTCTTATAGTTGATTCCACATCTCTATCTTAAGCTACTGCTGATTTTGGAACTTCTCATAATGGGTACATTTGTATATCTGAATCATCAGAAACAGGTGAAGAATCAGATATCTGATCTATGTCTGTTTTCTGAGCTGAATAGTTGCCCAGTGCTCTTCCTCATCAGCTACTATTGGACACTGTGTTATAACATCCTTTACCTTGGAAGCTAAGCTATTTTTCACTTGATTCATCTTATTCTGTGTATTTTTAAATTGGTGACTTGATTTATATGCAGAATATATGGGCTTTGATTTTCCACTAAGTAGCATTAACATTTGTTGTGAGCCTTTCACTAGGTGTTGCTGTTGACATGATCTTGTTTGGTATCCTGAAGTAGAAGGCTGAACTGATGTTAGTGAAATAACTTGTGGGGATCGAACATTGCCATCTGATGAGTTTATCTCTACATTTTACTCTTTTACTGGTACACTTCTTACTACATTTTCAGTTTCTAATGGGTTATTTGGCTGGGAAGTACAACTGGCAGTGCAATCTAGTCATCGTTAGATGAATATCATTCTTGTGTCTTATCTGCTGTATCTGTTTTAAGAGGACCCCCCCCCCAGTTCTATGTTTTACCATTAGCATGTTTTTGCAAAGTACTTGCTGTTCTGTTAGCCACCTGCAGTTGTGCTTTAAATCTAGCTAAATTAAATTTTAATTGTTTAATGATTGAAGCTGGTACCTTATTACCATGTTGCTTAAGTCTATTTTTTACATTTTCTGATTTTTTTTTATCAAATATTCACTTTTCTGGAAATATTTTCAAGTATTCCATTAGTTCTTAGTCCTACCCATCTATGTAAGTATCTACAAGTGTCTCTACCCTTTTTGTCCCACATTTATTTAATCAGACTTCCCCTCTCTGGTTCTTTTACTGCAGTATTATATGCCCCATATCAAAAATATACTAAGATACTACTCTAACATTAATCTCAAATCCCGGTGCTTTTCCAGCAGGCTGAAAATAATACCTAGGTCTTGGTGCTTCATCAGTAGCTGAACTCAATATTCCTGGCACTTTCCCAGCAGAATGAATACTTCTAAAAAAGTGATAAATATTGCAACTATGATTAGATATCCACTCACCCCTTCTTCCTCGGGTGTTATCAGCAGCCACTACTCTGGTGCTTTCCCAGCAGCCAAACACTATAACTATTCACACCTCTACCTGGTGCTTAAATAGCAGCAACTACCTTGGCACTTTACTAGCAGCCAGACATTATGTTTATGTATCACATGCACATCATGATTAAATCGACCCACATTCTACACTTGACACTTCTACCTAGTGCTTAATCTGCAGCTGCTACCCTGATGCTTTGCCAGCAGCTGAACAATGCCCCTATGTATCACATGCACATCATGATTAAATCGACATACTTTCCACACTTGACATTTCTGCCTGATGCTTAATCAGCAGCCACTACTCTGACAATTTACCAGCACCCACTACTGCGGCAATTTACCAGCAGCTGAACATTACAACTGTTCACACTCAACACCTCCACCTGGCACTTAATCAGCAGCCGCTACCCTGGCACTTTACCAGCAGCTGAACACTACAACTATTTACACTTGCACCATTACCTAATCAGGACTATGGATTCTTACATGCCTAAAAATGTATACTTGCACACAGTCTGGAGCTGTGGAGAAACATACCAAATATTAGTTAAATTAATTTTAACATCAGACAATCAAAACCTGCATTCAGTTTATCTTCTTACATGCAGTTTAAACTAAAGTAGTGTTAGTAAAGCTTACCTTATTATTGTTCACTGAAAAATTTATGGGGGAATTTATTAAGGCCGGCCTACACGTTTTTTTTTTTTTCCATGTAGGCATTGCGTCATGCTGCTAACATGGGCACGAACATTTTTAGATTCAGTAAACACTGCTGAGTGGCAAACACAAGCATGCCAACATGGAAATTCCGGGGCATGCAAATCTCCTCATAAGAAGATAAGTTTCATGCAAATGAGACAGGTAGAGCAATCCAGCAAGCAGATAGGAAGCTCTGCAGACCCCATGTCAGCATCCATAGTGTAAATGGAAAAATTCCATGCACAGGAATGTAGACAGACAAAAGGGGTTGTAAAATGTAGATAGACGGAAAGAAATGGCATACCAAGTGCAGAAATGTCAAGTGTGGAATGTATGTCGATTTAATCATGATGTGCATGTGATACATAGAGCACAACTCAAGCCCCAGCACCTTAGCCCAAAGGTTCCTGGAAATTATAAACTCAAATGCTATGGAACAACTAGTCACCACTCCCACAAGAGGGGACAACATACTAGACCTGATCATTACCAACATGGGGACTCTATGCTCCACACCAGAAGTATATCCCTCATTGGTAAGATCAGACCATAAATTAATTTCACTGGATGTCACATCCCGACCCCACCCCCAGCCCAGAAAACCACAGTGAAAAACTTCTCAAAAGCGAACTTCTCACTTCTCAAAACCAAAGTGGAATCCTTCAAGGCCCCAGGGCCAGTGGAAACTACGGCCCAAACTGCTGAATCCTATATAAATGCATTCTACGGACATCTCCAGGAATGCATGGATCATGCTATCCCAAACAAAAGCAAGACCCAATCATCCAAAGGCAAGCATCCGGTCTGGTGGACCCCTGCCATAAATAAACTGTACAACAGAAGAAGGAGGCTACTACATGATAGAGCAAAATCCCTAATAGGGAAGGCATCTCTGATCAGTACTAGCAAAAAATTACGATCCCTCATAAAACCCTCCAAGGCCAGCTTCGAGAGAAAAATTGCACAGGACACCAAAGACAATCATATGGCTTTTTTCAGTTATGTTAGAAACCTGGGATGCAACTCCCAGACTTGTTCTGAGTTGATTCTAAACGACAAAAAATACACTGAACCCACAGACATCGCCAATATCCTGGCAGACAAGTTCAGTGCAAACTTCTCCACCCCCTCCCCCCCAAAAGAGCAAGTATCTATCCAGGCAGAGGGCTGCCTCCCAAACATCTCAGATGCTCAGGTGAAGGCTGCCCTCTCCAAAGCAAAAAACACTGCTTCCATGGGACCAGATGGTGTCCCAGGTTGCGTCCTACATGAACTCCTAGCAGAACTAATCCCTCAAATAAAACAGCTATACAATCTCAGCCTCACTACAGGATATGTGCCCACAGAATGGCGTACAGCAACAGTGGTCCCACTCCACAAAGGTGGAGCCTCTACGGACCCTGGAAACTATCGCCCCATAAGCCTGACTAGCTTAGTCTGCAAGGCTATGGAGAGGATCATCATGGAGCTCATAAACAAAGACATTGGAGACCTACAGACACTAGATCCTACCCAGTTCGGCTTTGTCAAGGGCAGATCCTGCCTTTTGAACCTGGTTGACTTCTTTGAAACAGTCACCAAAGCCATAGATGAAGGGAAGGTAGTCCACACAGCCTATCTGGACCTTGCAAAGGCATTTGACACAATACCCCACTCGGGTATAATAGCTAAGCTATCCAGCTTAAATATAAACCCCTATGTCACAAGATGGGTCGCAAACTGGCTCAAAAACAGAACCCACAGAGTGAGAGTTGCTGGAGCCATGTCAGACTCGAAACCAGTCACAAGTGGCGTCCCACAGGGTTCTGTCCTGGGACCACTCTTGTTCGGTATATACTTTTCCGAGGTACAGGCAAACATGGGAGGACTATGGCTCACCAAGTTTGCAGACGACTGCAAACTGGGCACCATAATCAACTCTTCAGCTGACAAAAACATCCTTCAAAAAGGTCTCACAGACACAGATAACTGGTGCCAGCACCATGGTTTAAAGCTAAATGCCAAAAAATGTATAGTCATACCCTTTGGCAAAAACAATGTGCCCACAAATTACCACATAGGTGGAAACCCATTAAGTACAGAGAAATTTATTAGGGACCTGGGGACCCAAGTTGATAGCAATCTCTCCTTTGAAAACCACATTGCCAAAGTGGTTAGAAAGACCTTCTACATAGCCCACCTCATCACAAAGGGTTTCACATCTAGATCAAGAGAGGTAATCGTGCCTTTATTCATCCCTCATCAGGCCCATCATAGAATACAATGCCCCTTTTGGGATGTACCTTACCCGACACCTGCAGCAATTAGAAAGACCCCAAAAGTATCTCACCAAGAGGATCAAGGGTCTCAAACAGATGCCATATGCTGCTCGGTTAAAAACTCCAGCTCTACTCAGTTGCATACCGCCTACTTTGAGGCGATCTATGCCTGACATACAAAGCTATGTCAAATCCAGAATTAATGGACATGCTCCACCTCAGTAAATTTAAATCCCTTAGAGCCACACGTTCGAGGGACTTGAATCTCAGCACAGAAATAAATAGAACTTGCTGGAGGGACAGGTTCATAACCCAGAGGCTCCCTTCACTCTGGAATAGAATTCCAGTTCATGTGAGGCAGAGCACCTCACTGAATCTCTTCAAGAGGAATCTCGATAAGTGGATGGGGGATCGTAGGTTTGTCCCAGGGATTACTCCTGTGTCACTATTAGACAGAGGCACAGTAAACTAAACCTTGAAAAGGGCACAGTATACTCAAATCAAGGGGTGGCGTAAGCCATACAGAATCAGGTTAGGCTTATAATTGCCCCAGGGCAGATAGCCTAGTATGAACCTATGAACCTATATGAGTGAAACTATCCTTCATGTGTCTGAAAAATTATAGGAAATAAGTTAAATTTAATTTATTTTTTTAATAACCTGGGAATGTTTGCATGGAATGCTGCAATGTGCAAACATGCTATATAAAAAAAAAAAAAAAAAAAAAATTGGAAAAACAAATGAAAATTATGTGACAGAAATGTATTACAGGACCATGCATGGAGTATCTGCAGTGGTGCTGTTGCTAACTTGGTACCCCCTTTATTTAGCTAAGGGGAGTGTGTTTCCAAGTATTTTTGTGGTGCACCACTATGCAGAGCATGGAAATCTGGGGACTGTGGGGTACTAAGTGTTAATCTTTGTTTACCTATGGGTCGGGGCACTTTTTTATTAATTTTTTATTTAACATTTGTTATCCAGGAGAGTTTGACTTGGACTAAAGCCAATTTTCAGTGGAGGCCCAGGGAGAATTGCTCCAGATGCATGTCTTTGCAACGTGGGAGGAAATCAGAGGACCTGGAGGAAACCCACATGAACATAGGAAGGACATGCAGACTCCACACAGAAGGCACCCCAGCTGAAAATTGAACCAGAGAACCTCTTGCTGTGAGGTGACGATGCTACCGCTGCACCACTGTGCTGTCCAATGCATTTGCTCAGTGTGCTGCAGTGCTGAGTCTATCTAAAAGCCAATGACATAATAACTAGTTTTTCCCCATGTTTAACTAAACCTAGGGCTATTAAATGATGTTAATGATATACTAGACAAGTGACTGCATCATAGGTAGCCAATCAAAGAGCCAACACCTACATCAGAGCACTATACAGTATGCATACACCCTACAATCATATTCTTGCCCATACTCTGCACCACTGGAGTACAGACTTGGGAATTTTAACTGAAAGAATGCAATGAGGTGTTGCTATGGGGCTCTCTCATGCCCCTATTTTTGCAAATCTTGTTTTACTGGACTGGGAGAACAACTTTGTGTTTAATTAAAAAAAAAACAAAAAAAAACCTTGTTATAACTTTTTTAAAATGTATTACTCTTTCACCCGGATTCACTAATCCTCCGTGTAAGACTTAATAAGTCTTACTCGGAGGCTGCAGTTGAACGGTTTGATGTCAGCGTGCCATGAATATGCATGAGGGCACGCTGACTCAACCGTAAGTCTTACACGGACCATGTAAGAAAGCAGGGGGCATGTCCGACTGCCAAGCAGTCTGAATGTCCATGCCCCTGCATGTGTTTTAAAACTAAACAAAGCACACACACAAGAGCGAGTCCGCTCAAATGTCCCTGCACCCAACACCACACTCCCTGATATTGTAAACCCCTATCACAGTTCTAAAATGCAAAACATTAAATATATTTTTTTAAATCCCCAAAATAGCTGCCCGTATTTGCGCGTGTGTGCACGGGTGTGCCCATTGCTTAGCTAGAGTTAGCAATTCTGACATGGAAGAGCATAAGAAAGAATGTTAATGCAAATCACACCAAACAGCAATTGTGTAATGGTAGAGCGTTCGCACAAAGAAGAGGTATTCACAATTCGAGTCCCGCCACTCCCCTTCATATTTATTTTTGAAATCAGTATATGAAATAATACCCGACAAATATGTTTAAACATTACCAAAAAGCAGTGAAATGGCCAATGTATCAGTGAACAAAATAAATATTTTAAAGGATCCTGATATAAAATTGCCTGCAGTTAAGCAGCGCTTCAACCGGCGCAATAGAGTTGCCCATAGTTGAACATCGCTTTACCTAGCGCAATAGAGTTGCCCATTGTGTCATGGTGCTTTACCCAGTGCAATAGAGTTGCCCATAGTTCAATGGCACTTTACCAAGCGCAATCTGTTTGCTCGGACGTGTGCGCCGCACCAACCAGGGCATCGTAGGTCACCGAGGAGCAACGTAGAGTAAAGTTGCTTAAATGCAGCCACACCCCCTAGCCTGTCTGGATAGTATGAAAATAAAATGAATGACAAGATTTGAACCCAGGACTCTTTGCATCAGAAGCAAAGTACAGAGCCACTAAGCCATGACAACATAGGGGAAACTGCCACTATTAACAGTCATATACGTACGAATGGTAGTTTAACCATTACTAAGCAGGTCTGCAGTCAGCCGAGAATTTTACAAAACGGCCACTCACAAAAAAGTGTGGGAAATGCGGCATATTTAAGCCCCACAGGTGGGAATACACACCATAACTGATTGTAGCTCCCATCTGCAGTTAGAATGTCTGGTGTCGGAGAGGGAACATGCTTCCGAGCGCAATGTTGGGGCATCGAGGAGTCCAAATACATGGTTTGTCCACTGTCACGAGTCAAGACTCCTGCAGGGCCAGTTCCAAGGGATGGAGTACAAGGCAGAGGCTTGGAACCGGTTAGCTCGTGACCTCACCAGTGCCACAGGCATTCCTCGGACTGGTGAGCAGGTCCATCACCACCATGCAGACCTGAAGAGATGGAAGCAGGACCATCTGAACCAATGGATACAGGAGGCCTGTGGGATGCAGGATGCCCCACAACTGAGTATGTAGCCATGGAATGCAGCATGTAAGAATTGATAATGGAGTATGTATAATGGATAGGTATGTCTCAATATCCCTTCATTTACTTTACAGCTGCAGGTGACCATGCTATGAATCAGCAAGCCTATGCTGACAGGCTGCTAAGGCTGCACCACCAGGCAGGTTAGTGATTATTCTGCATGTATTGTTATATAGAATATGGGAGAGAGCATGAAAGAAAGTGTTGTTGTCCAATAATACAGCCATAAAATTGCCTGAATAAGTCCACTGCATGTACTGTCAGATAAAAACATCAGAGAGGCAGAAAAAGAGTGTAGAAACCCATTAAGAAAGGTAACGTATGTCTGGAATAATATATCTGCAGGCACTGTTATGTAAAATAAGTGAGTGAGCCTGAAAAAAGATTGTTCTAACCTATTAATAAAGGTATTATATGTCTTGAACATGTCTGCCATATACACTGTTAAAACAAATAAAGGAGTGAGCCTGTGGAAAAGTGTGTAATGTCATTAATAAAGGTCTAAATCCCAGAGTGTGTCTGTGTCACAGAGTCTGAAATGTTGTTGTACCCTTACAGTATACAAACAGTACTGTTTGAAAAGGTGCTGGCAACCTGGAGTTGTGCAGTCCCATATAAAGTGGGTGATGGAAGTACTAGTAGCTGTGAAACATATATACAGTCCACAACAGGCAGTTACTGGCTGGCATGAATATGTAAACCTGGCACACGTGTGGCATGTTATTTTCTCCCCAGAAATGTGAGTGTGTGTCCAGAAATTCAGGGTTCTGTAGAAATCGAAGTGAAAATGTCATGTGAAAACATCCCAGATATGTAGATAAAAAAATATAAATGCAATCAAGAAATATGTAGCAGTAACATCTGCATCCTGGACAGTTAGTATGTCAGATATAGGTCAGGCATATATTGAACTAGCCAAACCCAGTACACAACCTAATGTATGGTGGCAAGTGTAATAATACAGGTAGGGGATATACACTTGCAGTCACTAGGAATGTAGTGTAGACTAAAAGGTCATTATAAGATGTTAACCGAGGTTTTTTACACACCCTACTGTATGTGCATAAACCATGCAATTCCACACCTCAATGGTTATGTGTAATCTTAAATATTTGTTGGGACATATGTCCTATTGTTCTATAAATATTTGCATTCACGTTGATGCATGTGCCCTGTTTAAACACCGCAATCATGGTGGCCTGTTGCTACCAAACATCCCTGCATGCTGTTGGAATAACCACTGTGGTTCAATATATGAATGTGTTATGCTTGCTGTTCAACTGTTGTACCCTTGGTGTGTTGGGTTAATGGGAATATTATTGCATGCTGTTACAACTAATCTGGAATGCTGTTTTGCTTATGTTGTAATTAAACACACCTAATCACAGAACGTATGGGAAGGCTGGTCCCAGCGGACCCACCTGTCCCCCCTCAGCCGGCGAGTGCACCTGGCACCAGCAGATCCGGTGCCCAGCCCAGGCTCCCCTCCTCCATTGGTCCTGTACCACCTTTGGGTGGAAGCACTGCAGGGGATGGGGCTCGTCCCCCCAGTGCAAGCATGGGTGGAGAAGGGCCACCTGTCACCCTTCTAAGTGTCCAGGCTGTGGTGCGTAGGGAGATCCAGCGTTCAGTTGCTGATCCCCTATGCCAGCTTGAGGCAAGAGTGGTGCATTTCATGGGTGGGCCTGCCCATCCTACGCTGCCCCCAGCACAGCCACCCTTGGGGCTGTGAAGGTTCAGTGGTGACTGCCCATGTGTGGGGATCTCAGTTCCACTGTTACCATCTGTGGGCTCATGGGATTGTGATTTCCAAACATCCGACCCCGTCAATTGTGTTCACCACCCCTGTATACATCATGTCTGTCTTGTCTGTTTACCTTCCCAACCTACCTCCCCAGACATACCTACTTCCTCTACCTCACTTCCCACTCTCACCTGAAAAAAAAAAAAAAAAAGAGCAATCTGTACCCACAAAAAAATTACACCCCATACATAGCTGCCCATTTCACACACATGTCCATCGGACAAACATATAAGCTGATAATTAGAATTGGCAGTACAACATATTTTGTTGTCCTCACCCCTCTCCCAGGGGTGGAAGGTTTCAAATTTCACTCCAAATTCATTGCATATGCACAGCTGTTGCTGTTAAAGAAATGGACAGCTATGGACCTTCCCTACAACCGTCCTGCACATCCCGCGCTTGTTTACCTACTGTGTGTCCCTCTTTGTGCCCCCTTTTTCACAACTTTCCTATCTCCCCATTTTCTTTTCTTTAAAAGAAATTAGCATGGGGGTTAGCGGGAGTAAGCACTTTTAAGCAGTAGTAAGCGGGATTAAGAGAGTGTGCGCATGTGTACGCTTAGCTAAGCGTCACTAAGCGTCACGCAAACCCGCTTACAACTGCTTAAAATTGCCTTAGTCACTCTATGGCAGGGCCCTTGTACTGCTCATCAGCAAAATAAAATACCCCTGTCAGTCTAGATCCCCAGACCTGGGATTCACAAGACTGCAGGAAGTACCACTAAGCCACAGCAGATATACAATAATGTGGTGCTGAAAGAAATATATCATGCATTACAATGAGTGAATGTAAAGGGTGAATAGGAATGGCATAACACAAATCTTGTTCTGTGGCTCTTAACCAGCAAGTGTTGTGGAATTGCATGACATGACTGTGAAAAGAGAACCAGCCATGCTAGTAGGGAATAATGTTACAGTAGCACCTTACAAACCCCAAACAGTATCAGAACAGGATAAACACTGGCATATTTGAATAGGTCAGAGGCCAGACCTCCCAGCTGTGACTGATTTACAGGGATGTCCCTGATTTGCAAACAAATGTTAGCTGTGCCCCTCTGACTCCCTGTGAAATGTACTAACAGTAGGCAGAAAGGTGGGGAATCTCACAATGAAAAATGTCAATAAGTGAGAGTAGACAATGCTTGCACATTAGAAAATGTGTAGTAATACATATGCAATGAATCCCCCAAAGTCTCAACAACAAGATATCTGAAATATATCACCGGTGTATCCCACTTATATGTACCTTCCCCTGAGGCTGTTCAAATATTTACCTGAGAGTATCCGAGGCCTGGAAGTGTCAGAAACACACAGGCATATCAGCTGGTCTGCTGTTACACACTCAGCAAATAGCTGTAGAATGAATTCCACAAGCATGCCCGTATGTAGGAGTACACCTCAGAAATATCAAAGGATGTAGCCATGTACTGCTAGCAACCACCTGTGACAATGCCATTGTTCAGGTGCTGAAAAGACTGGTGTGGTGCACAGTCAAAGGATACTAGGCTAACCTCTGTCTACCATCTGGATATGTACACAGGTGGGAGCTACTGAGACAGACTACTAGCCTTCATAGACTAACAGATACACATCAACTCTGCATGGTCAGCAAGATAAACAGCACATGATAATAAATAATGCGCTCCGCAGTTCTGCACCCCTACCCAAAAGTACCATATACCTGTGTAGTCAGGCACACCCACGGGTGTAGGTAGGCATACACAGTACTGAAATATGTCCAGTTGTCCTGAGCAGACTGTGCTAATGTCAACACAAACAAACCACAAACTGTTCAGAAGTGAATAATGTACTAATGACAGTATAGCAGTTCACAAACAGTGCATGTGCCTGATATTCATAATTGGTAGTACAGCATACTTAGTTGTCCTCACCACTCTCTCAGGGGTGGAAGGTTTCAAATTTCACTCCTAAAGTATTGCATATGCACAGCTGTTGCTGGTAAAGAAATAGGCAGCTATGGACCTTCCCCACACCCATCCTGTACATCTCGAGCTGGTTTCCCTACTGTCTTCCCCTCTTTGTGCACCCTTTATCACCACATTCCTATCTCCCCATTTACTTTTCTGTGAAAGAAATGAGCACGGGGGTTAGCGAGAGTAAGCACTTGTAAACAGTAGTAAGCGGGTTTGCACCAGTGTGCGCATGTGTGCGCTTAGCTAAGTGTCGCGCAAACCCGCTTACAACTGCTTAAAATTGCCTTAGTCACTGTGTATGACAGGGCCCTTGTACTGCTCAGCAGCAAAATAAAACACCCTTGTCAGTTTTGAAACCCACACCTTGGACTCACCAGTCTGCATGAAGTACCACTAAGCCACAACTTGGTGCTGTAAGAAATATATCATGCATTATAATGAGTGAATGTAAAGGGAAAATAAGAAAGCCATAGGAACACATTGCAATAACTACAGTTGTATGCCAGTTAATTCTCTAATTCGAAAAGAAAGTACATACTCCCATGTATCCAGTGTTAGTATTAGGAGGTGTGAGTAAACTTACACACTGAGAAGAGTGCACTGGAAGAAGCAACAGTCAGGTTTCAGTACAACATGCATATTACTGGCTACAACCCTAGCTTCAGATATGAGACATATACCAACCTTCTGACTGAGACAACAGTGTCCACAGCAAACAAGCATGGGCCCCAACTTGCACAACTGAAAGGGCTACGCCTACCTAACCTAGCATTTTATAGCAGTGTCCTACAATCACAGTGAGTACTGCAATTACCACACAGCAGGCTGCATGCAATTACTAAATGGTAGGCACCAATTGGTGCAGAGGCCATCACATGCACATGTGCAGATACCTAGAAAAGCAGCCTGTACTTGCTGTTCACACATGCAATAATATCATTGCACCAACAACAGATAGAGACAGACAGAGACAGACAGACAGACAGAGACAAACAGGTTGTAAGAGACACTGAAAAGAAAGACCAACACACAGAGGAAACCAAAACCAAAAAAGAAAAAAGCAACAGCTACAACAGACGGAGGTGAGGAATACAAAGGTAAGGTATGTACCAGATATGTATTTGCAGGCATCCAAATGATGTGTCTGAAGGGTACTCAACATACTGTGAATCATCCATATGTGGCAGCAGTCCGTATCTATATGTATATGCACATGTGCATAGGGCAAGGGACATACTGCAACTGTTAGTGAAGGCTGGACATATATATGTCGTTGAAGGTTGATATGTGCACAAATGTATGTAGGTTGTAGTGTGTGGCATTGCAGACAGCAAGTCATGTGGTGGTTAAACACTATGGGACTGAGCTACAGGCAGTGAGGCCTGCTACAGCTATATGGCCTGAGGACAGCAATATGCATTCTGCACAACACTGTGCAATATTATTACATAACCGTATGTCTCACAACTGTTGCATAATTGACTTTTCCACCATGAAAGGTGGGCAGTATATGTGCCTATATGTGCATCTAAATGTACAGCAATGGATGTATACATATATCTATATATATATATCTGTATATGTATATATGTATATATCTATATATATATATCTATATCTATATATGTATATATATCTATAGCTATATATATGTATATATATATATATATATATATATATATATATATATATATATATATATATATATATATATATATATATATATATATATCTATATGTGTGTGTGTGTAATGATGCATGTACCATGCCCGCAATCACATGTGTGTTACAGGGTTTGTGTGTGTACCTAGCAACATGTATACTCTGTTACGGCAGTATGCCAGCTATATTAACAACCGTGCACATATGTTAGGTAGGGGTATGGCATCGACGACTTGGGTGGTTTACTGGTAATACTGTAAAAGTACTTTACATTCATTGCATTGGATGACATATTTCTTCATGCATTAGCTTGATATATACCCCCGTGGCGAGGTTGTGCATTGTATCCCAGTGTGTCGAGTACTGGTGTATACTGGTTTGTTATATGGAGTGGGCAGGCACTGTCAGCCAGTTGTGGGCTGAGCACTGATATGTGGTATTGAATGTGTGTATCCTCTGACAGACAAACAGATGCTATATATGGCAGTTAAGTGATATCTGTAATTAATAATGTTAAGTGTGCCACATGACTTGCTCACACATATTTTGTTTAATTGTCTTCCAGGGTTATGGCTCATCAACGCAATCCATCCTATACAGCTGCGGAGGAATAGGAAATACATAACAGCCTGGTGCAGCACTATACACTGCTGTTTTCCAGGGCCAGCCAGCACCAGTATGAGCGTACTGCACTGTGACAAGATCTTGTTCGTCGGGTAAATGACATAGGCATGCATAAATGGACATATGAGCAGGTACGCCATCACTGCAGTGATTTAATTAGACAAGTCCGGCGGCGTGTGTCTGATATCCATAGACAACAGCTTGCCACAGGTGGTGGGGCGGCCATACATCCCCCCTCACCAGAGTGGAGGAGCTGCTCCTAAGCGTGGTGGCTCCTGGCCTACAGCAGCAACAGCATCACACATGTGTCATCATGGAGGCCGGAGCCACCCAGCATGATGACATGGAGCGTGCAGGTAATATGCCCTAGCTGTAGACTACTGTTACCTGTATTGTTAGGATATGCATATGTGAGATGTGTATTGTGTGTTCAGCAGTTGTGCTGCCTATTGTGTGCAATATTGATATTTGGAATAGTATCTGTACACCTGTGACTGTTGACTGTTGTTCTACTGTAGTTTAGCACACTCACAGTAGTAATGCCACAGTTGTGGCCACTGACAAACTGTGTCATATTCTTGTAGGTCCCTCTGGTGTGACAGCAGGGCAGACAATACATGCTGGTGAGTGTGTTAACACTTTAATATTGGTAATGACATGTGCATGTCATAGGTGAGGTGTAGGCCATGTTCACCTAACACACCTACGCATAATGCATGCTGTGCATGTTTGCTGTGAGACATTAAACATCTCAGTAAAGTCAGTAGCTGCCTTAATAACATGCAATGCACAGAGCAGCAGACACATTTGTGGCAACACTGTACTGCACATTGGATATGCATAGTTGCTACAGCTGTACACGACAGAACACGTTTATCATATGCAGGACACGAAAACATGCTACATTTGGCATTACCACACACCCACTGTAAGGTCACACCAGTATCCCACATGTCATGCACACACACATGATGTACCTCAGGGTTAGAGGCCTATCATGGGGCTGTGCAACACTCTTCAACACATAACACAGTCATGTTAGGCAAAGCTCATTATCGGGCACCTCACACACCCATGTACAAAGTGGCTGTGTAATTGTGAATGGCACTGCAGTTCAGGTACAGCATGCCAGGCATTGGTCTTGCACACATTAGTAGCTGTGAGTGACCACAAGATGCATGATGATGATCGCACAGGGTACTACACCCCATCCACTTACAGTGACCACAGTACTACTCATAGCTGTCATTGCTGTGCACCTCAATGTTGTGTGTGTGCAAACATATGCACCTATACACAATATGCATAGCATGTTGTGTGTGTGCTTATATATGCCAGTATACACATTATGCACAGCAGTCGCCATCTGAACAAAGTGTTGCATATATGTTCTGGAATGCTAGTGGGTGTATAGGTCACACAACACACATTGGGTATGTGTGGTGTTTAATTTTGCAGTCATGTAGCATGCCATCCCATGGCTGGCACTGACATATCTGCAATATGTCCCACACTCACCATAACCACTGTACACTGGCCATGTCGAGCATTGGGATTCCTTCACGTCAACATGCACTACTCATCCCGTGTGTGTACATAGCATGCATGTGCTACACATGTGCCCACTATTATCTGCTATGGACACAGACACTGTACTCAGACATGGAAATCTATGTGTCACACAGATAACACATGCAGCCATGGCATGTATACCTGTGAGTGATGGTGCACAGGGCATTGCAGAGCTGATAATACTTGCACAGCAATGTTGTGTCCAGGTACACATTGTGTTCCAGGGTGTAGCCAATCACTGAAGCACTAGACAGTTGCATCAAAGCCATGTACACTGCCATGAAATAGGGGCACCTACACTTGCACTGCATGGTCTTGTGCAACACATATTCTGCATGCTAACACGTGTGTGGTGACTGTTTGCCTTGTGATACTGGCACCCACCTTCACCCACTATAGAGTATGTGTTGGATTGCTGGAGTGTGTGTGTATGTGCTGTAGTGAGGAGTGTATATGTGTGCATGTGTTCATCTGTGCATGTGTTCATGTGTTCATGTGTGCATGTGTATCACATAAGACATTAGAGGCCTGAATGCATATCCACAAGGCAGTTGTACACCTATACAGACTGTCCATTGTTGCCAGTCGTTGTGTATGAACATGTCTGACATATACCCCAGGCATATACCCTCACTCATACTACTCTTTAGTAACTGTCATGGGTGTGTGTGGCACAGATGACCTTGGCTACAGATCACAACAGTGGACGGCCTTGTCACATACATACATATCTGACCTACGATCTGAGAAGCCAGCCTTGTCACATACATACATATGTGACCTATGATCTGAGAAGCAGTGGCACAACCTTTCAATGGAAACAGATGTATTCATGTAGTATGCAGGCTTCACACCTATGTGCTGATTGAGGGGTCATGTGCACATATATATTTGCCACGCAGATACCTGTTGTGTGCAATGCACTTACTGTTTTAATCATAATATGTCCTACCATAGTAAAACCAAAACCCACACTGCATTGACCAACAGTGACACACATACTGGCAGTGTTTGCAGGATTTAAACCCCTACCTAACTATGTTATGATACTGGTGGGAAACACATTAACACGGCGCACTATTTGCTTTACTGGCTGGCTTTCCTTCTCTGTCTGTATTTGTAGGATGGTGACATCATCAGACTTTCCAAAGAGGAATGTACCTCTTTTAGTGAGTCTTCCCAGTTTCCAAAAAGGGCACTCATCTCAAAGCAAACTGCGCACATTCACACCCCCCCACACACACACACACAGTCAGTGTTTGCAGGATTCAAACCCCTACCTAATTATGTTATGATACTAGAGAGAAATGCATTAAAACGACATGCTATTTGCTTTACTGGCTAGTTTCCTTCTCCTGCTGTATTTGTTAGATGGTGACATCATCAGACTTTCCAAAGAGGAATGTACCACTTTCAGTGAGTCTTCCCAGTATCCAAAAAGGCACTTCTCTCAAAGGAAACTGCACACGTACACAATCGGTGTTCGCAGGATTCAAACACCTACTTAACTATGCTATGATACTAGAGAAAGATGCATTAACACTGCATGCTATTTGCATTACTGGCTGTTTTGTCTTCTCCTGCTGTATTTGTAGGATGGTGACATCATCAGACTTTCCAAAGAAACTGAACACATACACACACCCCACACACAGTCAGTGTTTGCAGGATTCAGACCCCTCCCTAACTATGTTATGATACTAGAGAGAGATGCATTAACACGGCGCGCTACTTGCTTTGCTGGCTGGTTTCCCTTCTCCTGCTGTATTTGTAGGATGGTGACATCATCAGACTTTCCAAAGAGGAATGTACCTCTTTTAATGAGTCTTCCCAGTCTCCAAAAAGGGCACTCCTCTCAATGGAAACTACACACATACACCCCCCCAACTGCACACACACACACACACACACACACACACACACACACACACACACACACACACAGTCAGTGTTTGCAGGATTCAGACCCCTATCTAACTATGCTATGAGACTAGAGAGAGATGCATGACATCATCAGACTTCCCAAAGAGGAATGTACCTCTTTTAGTGAGTCTTCCCAGTCTCCAAAAAGGGCACTCCTCTCACAAGAAACTCAACACATACACACAGTCAGTGTTTGCAGGATTCAGACCCCTCCCCAACTACGTTATGATACTAGAGAGAGATGCATTAACATGGCGCGCTATTTGCTTTACTCGCTGGTTTCCCTTCTCCTGCTGTATTTGTAGGATGGTGACATCATCAGACTTTCCAAAGAGGAATGTACCTCTTTTAGTGAGTCTTCCCAGTCTCCAAAAAGGGCACTCCACTCAAAGGAAACTACACACATACACCCCCCAACTGCACACACACACACACACACACACACACACACACACACACACACACACACACACACACACACACACACACACACACACACAGTCAGTGTTTGCAGGATTCAGACCCCTATCTAACTATGCTATGAGACTAGAGAGAGATGCATTAACATGGCGCGCAATTTGCTTTATTGGCTGGTTTCTTTTCTCCTGCTGTATTTGTAGGATGGTGACATCATCTGACTTTCCAAAGAGGAATGTACCTCTTTTAGTGAGTCTTCCCAGTCTCCAAAAAGGGCACTCCTCTCAAAGGAATCTGCACACCCCCACCCCCCATACACACACAGTCAGTATTTGTAGGATTCAAACTCTTACTTAACTATGTTATGATATTAGAGAGAGCAGCATTAACACGGCGCGCTTTTTGCTTTATTGGCTACTTTCTCTTCTCTTGCTGTATTTGTAGGATAGTGACATCATCAGACTTTCCAAAGAGGAATGTACCTCTTTTAGTGAGTCTTCCCAGTTTCCAAAAAGGGCACTCCCCTCAAAAGACACTGCAAACATACAGTCAGTGTTTGCCGGATACAAACCCCTACTTAACTATGTTATGATATTAGAGAGAGATGCATTAATACAGTGCATTATTTGCTTTACTGGCTGGTTTCCCTTCTCCTGCTGTATTTGCAGGATGGTGACATCATCAGACTTTCCAAAGAGGAATGTACCTCTTTTAGTGAGTCTTCCCAGTCTCCAAAAAGGGCACTCCTTTCAAAGGAAACTGCACACATGTACACACGTAGTCAGTGTTTGCAGGATTCAAACCCCTAACTAGCTATGTTATGATATTAGAAAAAGATGCATTAAATTAACATGGCACGCTATTTGCTTTACCAGCTGGCTTCTCCTCTTCTGCTTTATTTGTAGGATGGAGACATCATCAGACTTTCCAAAGAGGAATGTACCTCTTTTAGTGAGTCTTCCCAGTCTCCAAAAAGGGCACTCCTCTCAAAGGAAACTGCACACATACACACACACACATACACACTGTCAGTGTTTGCAGGTTTCAGACCCCTACCTAACTATGTTATGATGCTAGAGAGAGATGCATTAACACGGTGCGCTATTTGCTTGACTGGCTGGTTTCCCTTCTCCTGCTGTATGTATAGGATGGTGACATCATCAGACTGGACATGGTGATGTGTGTACACTTTGTTTTATGCCATTCCAGTAATGGTCCATGTGGGTCAGCAGGTGTCAACAGCTTGAACAGGACCTCATAATTCTTGCCTTGTTTGATCTGTGGACACATTGACATTCCTTCATATGTCAACACATATTTATGCATGGCTTGTTGGTTTTGTGGATACTACATGTGTCTGGGATGTTGATAAAGGGCTATTCAAAGTCTATGTGAGACATGTGTAGCTGTGTTCAGTGATGTATGTCCTAGGTGGCTGCCTTGCAAACAGTCTAGCATGTTTGGGAACCATGATCCGCACATGAACATACCACAGTTGGTAGTGTTGTGTGTATGTCAGCTTCCAATAGCTCTGTTTATGACTTCAACCATGATGGACTCCATGACCTTACAGATCAGACTTCATAGGCGTACTGGACTGTACTTCCCATTGTGTGTTGTGCACCAACACTTGTGGGGAGTGCCGTATGTTGCTGTAACACATTCAACGGTTCCACATCCTGTGTTGGGGGTGAGGCTCAGCTGACTGTTCAGGTGCAGGATCTGTTTGTTCTGTAATTTATGCATGACACATATTGGGAATCAATGTATTCCACTTGCTGCCATGCTTTTGGCATTGGGGGTAGCTGCTCATCCATTCTACATGTGATATCTCCTAGTATGATGATATGGACTATCGTCAGTGGGAGGTGGGTATGTATATATGGGCCTGTCTGTCAGGATGTCTGCATTGTCAGTCAGGTACAGTTGGCCCTGACTCAGGTCATATATGGGTGTACATTGCTATTTTTGACGTAGCTGAAGGTGGTGTCATGATTCAGTCTGGACTCCTTCTCAGCTACTCTTTACAAAACACCAATGAACCTGAGCACTAATGCCTGTTATACTCTTTTACACACTTAACACCCTACTGATCATTTGTGATCAGGCTACAGAGTATGTCATCATTATATCCTGGCATGTCCAGGGGTCGGTTTCGTGTGTACTCTTCAGTCCAGCTGGTGAATATTGTGATGTTGACACAATGTTACATCTGCCTCATGTACACAGACAACCCTCTCCTCCTCCTAACAAACTCAGATATATGAGTGAGATGCACCTATATAGACATACAGGGTGCTGAACTCTCTCACCCATGACTGGCACAGACTATCAGGTGGTGAAGGTAACCACACACACCACATATCAGTCTCACATATCCTCTAGCGACAGCACTCAAACCACATTATCACACATAGACATACTCGGATGCTGTAAATGAACTCTGCCTAAGCAGCAGAGACCTCCAAAGCAGACACACACACAGCTGCTACCCCACTACAATACCCACATATCACATAGTTCACAATGTCAGTGTGCCACACAGTCACTGCCCTTCGGGCTATACAACACACCTAATACACTTGTAATAGGTGACACTTATTGTCAGACACACTGACATACCACTCACCAGCCCAAACAAGGGAATAGTCACTTTGGGCTGTCTGTCGGATGCCAGGATCTGCCACATAACACATGCAGTCAGGTCACTCCAAAGCAAGTACAGGACTGGCACCATCATTGTCCATGCTGGTGCGTAAAACCTCAGACGTTACTCCCTGGACCACATGACATGATACATGGAGGAACACTCTGATCATGTAGCCCAGGCCAGTATGACCCTGACCTTGTCTAGCATCTTACACCCACCAATTATGATGTCACAGTATACAGACAAACATATCATGTTTAACAGTTGGCTAACAAATTGGTGTCCTTCATAGGGGATACAGTGTCTGTCAGCCTGTGGTGACATGCTCGACATGCCACGTAGCTTCACTATGGACAGCTTGCACCTGTCACCCTCGGACTTTCGAATGCTGGCTAAGGCTCTTGCTACCACCATAGTGCCTTTCTTAAGCAAGGCTCAAAATACAAACTCACCTCCATAGAAATTACAGATTAAATGAAACTAAGGGTAATGCTGCTCAACACCAGATGTGTTACCCTCATATTGCGGACACTCATGTCTCTCCTCAGTATGGAGGATAGCGATATATGTGCACTAACAGACGCCTGGTTCGGGCTCACTTATGCACAACAGCACTACCAGGTTATGTGTCATACCATCCTTTCTGACCACAAGACTTGGAACAGACAACACAACTAGGGGGAGTATCCATATACATCACAGATACACACACCTCTGGGTTAGTAGCACTGCACAAAGCATCACAGACCATACATATACAACTACCATTGTGCAAAACTGCCTTTCAGTTTGTTGCCTGCTACAGACCACCCTCCAAACTCAGGAACCACACTCGGCTTTCATGGGAACTATGGAGAATATGAAGGTCTCCACAAACACCATTATATTGGGTGACTTCAAATACACAGATATTGACTGGTGATACTACTCAAGCCCCAATACCCTCGCCCAACAGTCACTACAATTTGTAGACTCATATGCTATGGCACAACCAGTCAGCACAGCCACAAGGAGGAATACATATTGGACCTGATCATCACCAGCATGGGGACTCTATGTTCCACACCAGCGATATACCCCTCATTGGTAAGGTAAGAACATACATGTATCTCACTGGACATACATATACCCTCCACACACCCATCCTGGGTAATCTTGGTGAACTTCTCATGAGCCAATGTCTCACTTCACCAAAGCAAGGTGGTATCCTTCAGAGACCCTGAGACAATGGCAAATACGGCTCAGACTGCTGAATCCTTTACATACACATTCTATGGACACATAGTGGAATGCATGGATTGTGCTATCCCAAATAACAACAGGACTCACTCCTCCAATGACAGGGGACCTGTCTGGTAGACTCCAGCCAGTAATAAGCTGTACAATGTCAGGAGGAAGCTACTACATGATAGAGCACAATCCCAGACGGGGAAGGCATCTGTGATCTGTACTAGCAGACAGCAACGATCACTCATGAACTCTTCTAAGGGCTGCTTCTACTGGACAATTGCACCAGACACATAGGACTATCACACAGCCTTCTTCAGTTATGTCAGGAACCTGGGTGGACACTCACTGATATGCTGTGAGTTACTGCATACTGACTAAACTTACCCTGAACCCACTGGCATTGCCAACATCCTGGCAAACAGGTTCAGTGCAAATGTCTCCCCCCATCCCCCCTAAGGAGCAACTATCCATCCCAACAGAGTGTAACCTCCCTGACATCACACAGTAATGGGTGAGTGCTGCCCTCCCCAAAGCGCACATCACAGCATCAATAGGAACAGACGGTGTCCCGACCTGCATCTTACACAAGCTTCATGACAGACGTAACCCTTACATTGTAGCACTGTTCAATATCGGAGTTACTACAGGATATGTACCCAAGGAATGGCGTACAGCGACAGTGGTCCCACTCCACAGAGTTGGTGCCACAACGGACCACAGACAATATTGCCCTATAAGCCTAACTAGCCTGTTCTGCAAAGCTATGGAGTGTATTGTCATGGGACTCATACACATAGACATCGGGAACCTACAGACACTGTGTCCTACAAATTTCAGCGTTGTTGTGGGCAGATCTTGCCTCTTGAACCTGTTTGTATTTTTTAAACGGTTAACAGGTCCATCGACATAGGGACGGTTGTCCACACAGCCTACCTGAGCCTTGCCAAACCCATCTACACAATAACCCACTGGGCCATTATGCATAGGTTCACCAGTGTCGATATGGACACATATCTCACACGATGGATTGCTACCTGGATCAGGGATAGCACCCACATGGTCAGAATAGCAGATGCCATGTCTGACTATACATCAGTTACACTTGGCATCCCACACGGCTCGGTCCTGGGACCTCTCTTGTTCAGGATATATCTGTCTGATGTACAGGCTACCACAGGGGGACTATGGCTGACCATGTTCGCACTTGACTGCAAACTGGGTGCCATAATCAACTCTCCAGCTGCTACATGCATACTCAAACAGGGTCTCACAAAGATGGATGACTGGTGCCTAAGCCATGGCCTACAGATAAATGCCATTAGTTGCATAGTCATCCCCTTTGGGAATAACAACATGCCTACACATTACCACATAGGTAGTACTCCATTACATACGGTAGGAGTTGTTAGGAGTTTGGGGACATGACTTGTTCGTACTGTCACCTTTCACAATCACGTTGCCAAAGTGGTTGGACAGACCTTCTATATAGGCCACCTTATCCCATATGGTTTCACATCTAGATCAAGTGAGGTCATTGTGCCCCTATACTCATCACAACCATGCTTGGTTACAATGCCACATTTGGGGTGTACCATACCCGACACCTGCAGCAACTGTACTGGCCACAGAAGTTCCTCACCAAGCAGATCTAGGGACTCACACGGATGCCCTGTACAGTTCGGATGCAGTAACTCCAGCTCTACTCAGTCACTTACCACCTACTCGGATATGATGTGTGTCTGTTGTTTACAGATATACCCAACCCAGAATTACTGGACATGCTCCACCTCAGGATATCTGACTCCCTTGGAGCTACACACTCCAGGGACATATACCTCAGCACAGATGTTAATAGGACATGCTGGAGGGACAGATTCTTATCCCAGAGGCTCCACTCACTCCGGATTGTAATACCAGTTTCAGATAGGCAGAACCACCCACTGACCACCTACAGGAGTCATCTTGACGACTGTATGGGTGATCGCATGTTTACCCCTGGGATATCTTCTGTGTCCCTGCTAGACAGAGGCACACTAGCCTAAACGCACATGGGCTATCTTGTGTGACCTACTATTCACACGCACAGTGTAGTAATCTGACAGGGTTGCGAATGGCAAACATACTCTGGCTAGGCTTGTACATGCCCTAGGGCAGATAGCCTAGTATCGACCTCTAAACATATGCTAATGTTCGGGATGCACAATGTTTATTGCTGATACTGTTTGCAGGTCTTTATCGTCTTTGCTTTACCAGTTTCTATGAACAACTTAGGTATCTGCAGAACATATTTGATTATGACAGGGTTCCACTATATTATATATGTGTCTGCTGTCATATAACTGTGTACACAGGGCAGATTGCTGGATAGTGAGAGGTTCCTGGGTTAACACATGCAACTGCCAGATATGTGTGGCCCACTGCTGTACTCAGACATGGCCTAAGTGTGTGAGCATGCCGAGTTCAGGCTTTCCGTGTTTTGTTGCCTGACATTTGTCTAATTTATTCAAGTGTGTGAGAATGCCCAGTCTGACCTTTCAGTATGATGCTATCTGAGGTCCACTACATTTGTTGATGTGTGTGAACATGACCAGTATTAACATTTATACTGTGTGTGTTGGAAGTCGGGTTCTGCTCTTACTGCAGGATTCACCTTTGTGTCATAACTTGACAGGGATTATGCTGTGCCTGCAGGGTTTCCATGATATACTTTGCATAGATTAATCAACATTCCTTCATACAAACTGACCACTGCGATGCTGTCATGGTTTAGTGGTTCAGTATGTTAACTGTAGTGCACAGCATCCTGGGTTCGAGGCCCATCACTGCTTTATATTTTCATACTGAGCAGACCAGACTGCTTAAGGGCCAGTTAAGCAAATATGGGCATGTTGGCTTTTGTTCAGCTATGCCCTACTTAGACCAGGCTTGTCCAACATTGCTCAATATTCACCAACATTGCTGGACGTTGCCCAATATTACTCAACATTGACCACAGTTGTGCTAGTTGGTGTGTGCGATTTTGTTTACATATACTACATGGGGGTAAATGCTGTTTAGCACTGCTTTATATTGCTTAACATATGGCAATCATGCCTCAGATGGTGCTGCAGGGCTGCCTATGTCAGATGCACATACTACACTCCCTGTACATGTTTGAAAGCAAGTAGTGTCAACTTAGGCATCCCTTTTACTATATGTGCAAGTCAGAGAGAGGTATCATTTCCAGAGTTCCTACTGAGCCAGTGTATGTACTATGCATTGCCTCTTTGCCAAGGCCAAAGCATACTGGGCACACCTCCTTCTGCCTACTGGGGCAGGCTCAGGTTGTTCTTCCTCTGAGTGACTCTCTGCCTGTGATGGCCTTGGCAATGGTGAGGGGCTGTTTGGCCCAGGCCTATGCTGGTCCTACTGCAGCTATTTTCGCAGGATCATATTATGTAGCATAGCACATACCATGACAATTTGGGTACATGTAGTTGGTGAGTACTGCAAGGCTCCACCAGATGTGTCCAGGCACCGGAACCGTGACTTGAGCAGCCAAAACACACGCTCGATTACATTATGTGTTTGTGCGTGTGCCTCATTATGGCATTCCTGTTCAGGTGTGTGTGTGTTTCTGATGGGTGTCATCAGCCACGGCTCCAGTGCATAGCCAGCATCCCCCACTAGGTGACCATGTGGGATGTCCCCATTGGCAAATGTCTGGTACAGCTGCATCAGATGCCAGATATGGGAATCATGGTAGCTTCCAGGGCAGCCAGCACACACATTCAGTATTATGCCCTGGGCATCACACATGACCTGGCAGTTGATGGAGGGGAAGCCCTTGCGGTTGAAGTAGACCCTACCCCGCTCGCCGGCTGGTGCTTTGATGCATATGTGCGTGCAGTCTATTGCACCCACTACCTCAGGGTATTCCGCTATTTGCTGGAAGAGACACATATTGCTGGCCAATACCTCACGGGAATTGGGGAAATATACATGATCACCGACATGTGCTGACATGGCATCCAGGAACTGGTGCAGTACCCTGGATGCTGATGCCTGTGATATCCCCATCATATCACCGGTTGGTCTCTGGAAGGCACCTGTTGCTAATATTCTTAGGCCAACACATACCTTGGTTTCCACTGGGATGGGTTCCCCTCTGTTTGTTTTGTGTGTGAGGTGTGGCCTGCACAGCTTAACAATTTGCTGCAGGAGATCTCTGTCCACTCTATAGTGCTCCACTATCTCCAGCTCATGTAGCCCCTGGTAGGTTACCCTGGGCCTATACACTCTTCTCCGTCTCCTCACTGTGGGTTGTCCAGCAACATTTCCATTGTCACCACCCTCAGCATGTTGCATATGTTGCCTTATAACAGCAATGGCAGCCCCTAACATTTCTTTGTCTCAGTAAAGCTTTTTCAGTTTTCACTTCTATTAGCTTACTGCAGTGTCTGTTGTGAGAAACATAATGGACTGTTGTTTGCAGAGTTTTAAGTGCTAGGCTGGGCTGGGCTAGTGTACTGCCTGTGTAATTGCCTGATTCTGATTGTTTTCACCTGCTAGCTCTGCTAGTACTCCCTTGTAGCTTCCTACTATTTGTTGTGCTTCATTTTTCCTTTCTGTTTCCTCGGGGGGGCAGCACCACACACACAAGCGCAAACACGCTCACTTCAGCTCACACGCACACATACTTACACGGACTAAAACTTGCTTATTCGGGTTAAAACGCAAGCACACCGGTGCAAACATGCTTACAACTCTTTAAACAGCCTTACACATGCTTACTCCGGCTTAAACGCGTGCACTCACGCTTACACGTGCGCAGTCTGTCTTACTCAGGTTTACAGGCGCACACGCACATACCTGCTCAGCAAGAAACTTTGGTGTTATCCACGGCATACACCTTCCATTTCTTGTCTTTACCTAGCCTACCTGTTGACACACCTCTTTCCATGATGTGTAAATGACAGCTAACACTTGCCACTCTGCTCCAATGAGCTTCACTTCTTTCATACATATCCCACTCGTGATGTCACCTGTCTTCTACTCTGTTACTCCCCTTATCATACTCCTACACTCCACTGACTGTGCTCATTTGTTATGTAAACTTGTGATTCACTATCTTAACCCTCCTTTGCATAGGATTGCCTACTAATGCTTGGTTACATCTCTTAGACTGAGCTTCCCCCCTTAGCAACCTCTACTTGGTGGCCATGTTGTCTTCAGCCTGCCATTCCCTTGCATTGTACATTAACAATTTAAATAAGATCCACATTTGTGGAGTTTAATTTTTAGTTTTCTGTTTTTTTAGAGCGCAGCCCATTTGCGTGACACTGCGCTACGCTTAAACATCGGAAATCGGAGAAAAAAAAAATATTTATTTTTAATATTGCATTGGGAAACATTGCCAATGGCCGTATATTTGGCCATTGGCATGCTTCCTGCACTGGATGCAAACTTTTTTTGGAGCTGTCACGGCTCCGTTTTGCTATTTGCAGAATGGTACTCAGTTGTCAACTGAGTACATTCCTGCAAATAACACTGCTCTTAGACAGGTTCGGGTTTCCTGAATCACAAATCTACCTCATTTGCATGCCTTTCGCCTGCAATTGAGGTAATTGGCATATCCCAGCCTTGTCCGTATAAGAGCCGTTTTAGGAGCTCTCTTGCACGCCCCTGCAGGCTGTTTCTGAATCGCTTGTCAGACATGATGGCTGCATGGAGTCTTACTCTACTCTTAGACTCCATGCAAGCCATCGTGAATCCGGCCCTTTGTGTTTTTTTTCTCTATCAAATATTGTTTATTCTTCTGTATTTTTTCTTAGTTCATTCCCTTCTAAATAACTCAGCACACAATATTTTTTGTTTTTCTTTTTTTTTCACAAATATTCCAATATTGTTAATATCTGTACTTGATAATAGCTTATTTTTTTATACTAATATTGTATAATAAGTTTTTCTGTCTATGCTTGGAGCTTTTCTCCCCGGGCCTCTACTGAACATGGACATGTATCCAGTTAGACTAGCCCGGTCAACAAATGTAAATAAATAAATAATAAATAAAAATTCTGAGTTGTTTACTAACATAAGAATGTCTGTAAGGTTTTTGGATGATATATCTGATCTTTGGTGTGGTTCTGAGATACAGATACCTAAGTTTATTGAGTATTTGAATAACATTTCTATATAAAATTTACTTATAATGTTGGGAAGGATGAGATTATCTCAACACTCAAATTTATCACAATGACAGAGGATTTATATCTAAACTATATAGGAAATCAAGTTTTAGCAACTCATATCTCCATTTTTCTTGCTGCTACCCCCTAGCCTAAAATAAAAGTTTGGTGAAAGGACAATGTATATGTATGGCAAGGATGACCTCCCAACTTAAAGATCTAGGGGAAGAAATCGACAAGGTGGTTAGTATGTTTTTAGCCAGGGGGTATCCTAGGTCCCTGGTACAAAGTATTAGACATCAAGTAGAAGGTGAATGGGTTGCTAGATATAAGCCATTACTGGGCATTGTTACCCCTAATATCCAGGCCCCACTAGCAAAAAACTATAAAAAAAGCTCTAGTAGTTTAATATAGTTCTCATTCAGTTAAAATGAAGAACATTATTAAAAAAAAAAAAAAAAACACAATATTTTTAAGGCTAGTCCTAATGTGCTTAACCACATAGGGGGAGAACCCATTTTATCCCCAAGACTGGATTTAACATGAAAAAATTGTTTGAAGGAGTGTCAAATAGTCAGTGATTCGAACATGAAAAGAAAGGTACTGTAAAGTTTGCAATCAATGTTCATTTATTCTTGAAGAGAAAAGTTTGGTTTTAGAAAACAGTGTTCACTCTAAAGTATATTTCTGCAAAAGCAATTGTTATTTAAAACTGGTGGTGTATCTTGCTAAATTATCAGGATGGCCTGCATTTTATGTAGGGAAAACTGAACGCAACCTTTGTAAAAGAATATATGAACATTGTTATGATATTTCTAAGCACAATGAAAATAATTCTTTATTTAAGCATTCACTCGTCTGTCTTTTTCAAAGTTTAAATTTTTGGATCAAGTCACTTTGAACCGCTGATGTGGGGATGTTAAAACAGCATTAGAGAATAAAGACCTTAGATGGCAACTTAAGCTACATGCCATGTATTACCCAGGAAGTAACAATTACGCATCTATTAAGTCTGTTTTGAAGATGAGAGCAGTTAAACTACAATAAAGATTCCCCTAAGGGGTGAGTTCTAAAGTTTATTTTTTTTATTTATATAAGCCTTGATTGATTTAAGTGTTTTTTGAATTTTAATGTATTTAGTCATTGTATTAAAATTACATTTTATATCTTTAAATCTTACAAGCAATTATTCAATGAGCTACACTCAAAATCATATAAATTGCAGTGTGTAGTATTATAGGACATTCTGATGAAGTCCTGCTTGTGTGAGGATGAAAACATTAAATAAACATCATTTGTTATACTTTATATCTTGTTTTGGAAGTTCCTTGGACTCTGGCTCTGACGTTATTTTATTTGAAGTATTCAAGACAAACCTGCTGTGTTTGCAAGCTACCTTAACTATACACATAGTTGTTTTAATCTGACTGCAGGGAACTTGAGTATCAATGCATACAACTATCACTTTTGAGATAATTTTACACAGGGATGTGACTCTGCATCCATACCCCATGCTCCTCCCAGCATGTTCTTCTCAGCATACAACTCCCTAAAGTGCAACATGACAGTGTTAGTCAGACATATGTGGTGTTGCTACTGTGACATTGTATGACATTCATATTCTATGCCTACACAACTGTAATGTTCAAATCAGGCCCAATCTACTGCTGTGTGTGTGGTGGGTAGTACAATATGGTCATTATATGATCTTTGGAATAGCTCATTTCACTACCACTTGGGGTAACTTCCATGTAGCCCCATGCATCCTCCTATTTCATCTGTCCACATGACATCCAGAGAAACAGAGGATATCCTCATGTCAAATATGCATACACACATCATGAAGCAAAGTCCTTCCATGAGCCTCTGCAAGCCATCTTCAGACCACTGCATGTGTGATTGCTAATTCTGTCATGCTGTGGCTCACATGTCCCATGTGGACAGTGTCAGGATGGAATGCAATCCAACAAATATATACATATGCACAACAGTCTTACTATCTTCCATAATACAGATATAGAGAAGTTTAGTTTCATAGAATAATCATGGCTAGGATTTCATGTGATGTTGTCCATTATCCTAATAGTGTCCTATGACCCTTTGCACAGCTGACATATCAATGTTGCTGTCATTGACATGTGCTATATTGATGTGTGGATGCACAGTATGGCTACAAGAAGGTATTACAATCTGTCATGTGAACTAATGTATTGATAGCCATTGATATAATTGCATTACATGCTCCTTCTATAACAGCTGTAGTTATATGCCCCCTGAGAACTGTTGACATGGTATGATACACTTGTATGTATATTGTTGGCATATTAGGACATGTGTTGTTGTGGAGCAGATCAACTGTCTACACAGTTCACATTCTTCCATTACAGTGACTCAGTATGGCATAGGTGTGCATGTGTTTATATACCATCAGTAACTGTTCTTTGACACACATGAATATAAATTCATATTGATTACATGGTAGCATACATCTTTTCTCCTACACGTTGTTATGCTGTGATATGCACAACCAATGTATCACATGTTTTGATGCAGTTGCAGCCCTGTGGAATTTGTTGTATGTGCAGTTGTGTTGCTATACCCATGTATTATTGAGGTGGTCAGCAGCACTGTTGTGTGACTATTAATGTTTGTGTCAGGAAATGTTCTGCATGATCCACAAACAACTGATCTGTAATGTGTCCTCATATGGCATCAGGCTGCTCAAACACACGTGCAGTCTGAAACCAAGCTTACTGTGTTGTCCACATTAGCCACAAACTTGCTTGCCTCTCTAAACATGTCTTCTGTGAAACATTTGATTGGGAAGCACCAGTCAAACATGACACTATGAAGCTCTAGTAAGTTATTACAGGAAACACTTAAAGTAATCTAATATTTGGCAAGTATAAGCAGACAAAGTAGCTAAAAAGCTAGAAAATGTATACCTAATTTTAGCAATAAGAATTTTAGTGGAAATTGCTTTCAATATGCAAAATATACAACCATGTGCATGCACTTAATAAAACTCTGCATTATCTGCATTACATGCAGAATTGTCATTTTCTTGCAATTAAAAAATCCAGCAAAGTTAAATGAGTTTACAAATTAAACAGCATTTTCATCCCTTAATGTCTAAAATGTCAGCCTTGTTATATAAAAGCATTCATAAATTAGGAAATGCCATGAACGTCTGTCACCAGATTGCCTACCTATGTGATACCATTGGAACAAACACAGAGCTGACACTGACTTGTCTCTTTTAGATAATCAATTTCTTAAGCTCTGATGTTACAGTGCTTTTAGTATGGTTGAAACTGAAACACAGTTCAGTTTCAAATTTATTATTGAATGGTTTATCTGGTAGTCTAACTTGCTATACTCTGATGGCCCATCAGTGTCATGATATTTTACTTCAAGTAGCTGTCCAATTCCTCCTGAAAAATGTATTATCATATTGGGTGACCAAATACCTTGACAGCCTAATCCCTCACAGTAAAATAGGTGATCTTTATGGTAAGCTCTACATGATCTTGTTTACTCCTATAAACTCCAGTTTTACTTTTTGGTGACAACATGATTCCTTGTCACAGGACCTATCTGATCTAGCAGGCTACATGTCGACTGATCATCAGCAGTTTCATTGAATGCAAATAGATCAAGGATAGCACAGCAGTGTAGCAGTAGCATTGTCACCTCCAACATGAGGTTCTCCAGTTCTATTCTCAGCTGGAGTGCCTTCTGTGTGGACTCTCTGCATGTCTTCCCTGAATTTGTGAGGGTTTCCTCGAGGTACTCTGGTTTCCTCCCATGTTACAAAGACAATTGTCAGAAGCTTTTCTACCTGGGCTTCTGCTGAAAATTGGTTTAGTCCACGGAAAATTGGTTTTGTTCCAAGTCAGACTTTCCAATTAACAAATAAGAAATAAAATAAAAACTATTCACAAAAGCTTTCATCAAACCCCAGACACATAGTTTGTTTTGCAGGGAGGCAATTGCCCATTTATTCCCCCCTTGTGAAAAGAACCTCCCACTCATACCCCCAAAACCTGTGTATGCCAACTCCAATGTCAGAAAGCAGTTGAGAAAGATAAAAACTCCACTGATGGTTTAAGTAGTTTCAGCAAACTATCTTGTTCTATTTGCCTTCGTCAAAACTACAAATGATGACTTGACAGGAACCTTAGCTACTCAAAATCTGGTTCACTGTCATAGTCTCCACTCACTCAATAATGCTCAATCCTGTTTGCCTCAAATTTGGAGCAATGCTTGCATTACAGGTTATTCTAAGAGCAAGCAGCATTTGAAATAAATATAGAAAGGAATCTATTAATATTACGGATAGGCTACTGTCCTGTCTAAACTGTGCTCTTGTGATTTGCATCCCCAAACTATATTCAGCTGTGGGACAGGTATCAATCTCTGACTGCTTCTGTTTTATGTTTTTCCTCTAATCTCAATAAAGAATACTTGCTTGCATGAACTCATCTGATATTAGTTAGGACTAGCTGCAAACATTTAGTCTCTTACCTTTATAAGCTCTTTTGTTGCTTTTCAGGCATAAAAACATATATATGCTCCAACTATCCAAGAATTAGAAACAAAACTGAAGTTAAAGTGCACTATTATCAATAAGTTAAATATGGCAGCTTGTGCGATAAGCTGCTCTGTAATAATCATAGATTAATTCTGCCCCATCTTAAAAGAGACTGGAAGACATGATGCAAAACCATTTATTGGACCAAAAACAGGTTTTACAATTACTCCAGCTTTTGGTTAGCAAGACTCCTTCATCTGTTGCTAGTCTGGACACTTGCTAATCCAAGATCTCAAGTAACTGCAAAACTCATGTTGGTCTAGTAAAAGGTATTACATGATGTCTGTGTTCCTGTGACTTTGTGTTTTCTGTTAGTAGGCCAAAGATATTTTCTGAATTTCCCTACCATTTTAATAGGAGCGCTTTCTATTCATCTCTGTAACTATACATTTATTTATGACGAACTTTACATCCTAGCTATTTATAATATTGTTTGTTTTCTCTGTACTTGGTATACATTTTGCTTTTTATGTGACTTGGGTACCTTGTTTTTGTCCAGATTACGAAGCTATTCTGAAATTAAAACTGGGATGGTATGTGCCATGTAGCTTGTGGTGAGGTGGGAGCTGTTTTTCATGGTATCATAGGCAATATTTTCTAAAATCTGAGTTGCACATTAGAATGTACTGATGGACAATAATGTAGAAGAGGTATTATATGCTACAACCAGGCCGAACAATTCCTCATAATGTCTATCCCCCCATCCTTTCTAATGTATTAGTTCCTAAAATGATTCAAGTTCAGATTTATTTCGGTGCTTATTCAGTAAACTTTGCTACAAAATGAACATTATACAAATGAATCAATCCAACCATCTACAATCCCTTTTTCCCATTTTTTCCACATTGAGGTGTCATTTCTACAATGACAATCATCTAGAGCCTAGGTTTAGACTGCCAGGTGGTTATGATAGCAATAAAAAATGAAAAGACGTTAAGCGATCAGTGTGACAAAATAGCTGCAATGACAATTAAACAGATGAGACTAAAAATGAGGTATAAATGAAACAAATCAGTCATTTAAATCACAAAATTAGCAATCAGAGAATAATAATAATATCTGAAATGTCGAAAGGTTATGATGTTGGAGATGCTTGTTCGGCAAAACTTCTTAAATCCAGTTAACTATCTGTTCCCATCCTGTCTGAAATGAAGAAGCGCTCAACACAGACTTGTTCAACTAAAGCCAGTACTAGGAAAAATTTGGTTACGTACATGGACTCAAGAGAAAATTGCCATGCTTCAAACCAGTCTGTCACATAAGGTAGTTGAGCACACCATGGGGCAGTTACTTAGTGGAAGGGAATTCAGAAGATGGTTGGCCATGCAAACAAACAGTTGATTGGTTCTGAGACAGAAAACAACATGCTCTCATCCTTGAAGTGCTCCATGAAAGAACTTCAACTAGGAAATAAAAGTTAACAAAACTGGAAGGAAATCATGGACTCACATTTCCAAACCATGTCATGTCACAGTTGATACAAATAGCCAAAAAAACAAATCCTGAGATCTCAAATCAGTTAAAAGCTGAATCCCATCACACTGAACTCTGAGTCATAGAGGATGCAGCCCACAGTTTGACCCAGCAGACACAATTTTGAGTAACTTCAAGAGTTGGTTAGGTGAGAATGGAAATGAGCAGTTCCTGGCTTGCCATCCTCCTTTGAAGAAGTGGAGTTTTACTGCTTACCAATTGTTCCTGTACAAATGCAGCTTGCACAAAAACATGGACAGTTAACAGGAAGGTCATGGGCTTGACACTTCTAAGCCAGTGATGATATCATTTAGGATGTGTGTGTGTGTGTGTGTGTGTGTGTGTGTGTGTGTGTGTGTGTACATAAATCCATGGAGAGCATAAGATGTTCCTGCAGTGATATGGGAGGCCACATTAGCCACCAGTAATGGGTGTAGTGACGTAAACCACATACCTTTGTAACTGCCACTCAGAATAGTGTGTGCCACTTATTGGGGAAAGAGTCATGTAATTCCATTTCCAAGGACCCTGTATGGATGTCATGTCCCTAGTCTGGAGAGAAATGTGCACAAGCCTGGACATGGGATGATGGCTCTCCTTCACTGCAATATACAAGCAGAGGAAAGAAGTGGCAGCAGAGGCAAATTCTCTAATTGTTTCACTTCCTTGGTAAGAGCTGCCATCTCCCACCACTTCCTAGTCTTACTTTAATGCCCAGAATGCTGAGTCTGTGTAGCAATTTTCTTTTCAGTCCTACCATGAAAAATCAGTGCACTTTATTCACCCTTTGGGTTAGCTTTATTTACCAAGTCTGAACTAATGAGAAAATGTAAATATGTGATTAGAATTATTGTTCAGGGCATAAATGGAAATTATTCTTTTTTCCAGATATCCTGTTTATCATGCAGGAGAATTTTATGTGGTATATTTCTGTTACTCAGATAATCTGAGAAATGTTTAGAGTTTCTTGTATTGAGTTTGTCTGCAAAATTTAGCAAGATGCACTTATGATTTCAAAGTATAACGTGACATTGCACTGCATATTTTTTTGAGGTATTTGTGAACAAGTGGCTACAGTTACAGTAAAATTTTAATTTTCTCATGTGGTAAGTGTTTCGAAAGTGATCTCTCTTTTCTTTAGCTTAAGCTGGAGATTTTTGTTCTTACTGGCTTATAGCAGAGATCTTTCATATAGCCTGCTTTCACTTCTTAACTTTCATAATAGTTATTAGGGTATATAGGACAATGGCATAATAATGAAATTATCATTCTGTCAAAGATCATTAGACAAGTTTAGTGGGAAAGAAAATTACAACTTAGTCAAGGGCATACTTTTGCCAGGACTGCAGTAAGCAGATGAATATGGAGATGTTACAGTGCTATGAAAAATAAAGATTAAAAAGCATTCATCAGCTGTGCAGCAGCTGTACTGGATCTCTACTGAAATGATGGCACTCGAAATGCTGAGTGCTGAAATGCAGAAGAAAAAGACTGAAAATGCAGGAAAATAGCACATCTCAGATACTACTCTTCTCTTTTAAATTTCTTTTTTTTGCAAGGGACAAGCCCCCCTGCACCTCCCGATTTGGAAACAAGCCTCCCATTCCCTGAAGTTACATATAGCAACTCAGAGATTGCCACACCTCTGAGAAAAGGGAATGTTCCAGGAAATGTCCATCTCAGACTTAGTATATATAAAAGTCCATTTTTTTCAGCCATTCATTCTCTATATTTCAGGATTCGTTCTAGCGGGTCCCAACATTTCAAATAGTTACCACTGTAATTTCTACTTGCAACAGTGATTAACCAAAAAAGGAAACAGGTCACCCGAGGATACATTAAGAGTGGTGACTGCACAAAAGATTAGTATTATGACTAGTGACTATCCAGTGACACATTGTATATGGCCAAAATAATGGTTGCAATCAATGCACTGTACTCACTGTAATGATAATACATGATGACCTACTATCAATGTTGCAGCTGGTAGTGGCATTCATGTCAGTTTACATGTATAACACAGTCATGGAGCATTGCTACAATGTGAGGGCCATAAGCATAACTATGTATAACTAAGCATGGAGCTTCCAAGGCATATCCTCCTCATTCATTATCCTGTAACATTTCCTAATTACTCAAGCCTTCCTTGACGTCTGGTCATTATACTTCTATTCATCAGAGATGGACACATGATTTAAATACATGATAATGTATTGTGTCTACTTCATGCAGTGCCAAATAAATGAATAGATTGCTGAGGCAAATGTTGCTAGTGATAAAGACCACCATGTCAACTCTGATAACAAGCAGGATTATATTCATTTTATGGAATTATGTGGTGTGAATCACAAGGACTTTATTTCATCCTTGACATAGTTCGAAGTACACCCCTGCCCCCAAAGAGGAAAGAAACAATTGAGAAAAACAGTAAAAATATCACAGTCTACAACTATTATTATTAGGCAGCAGACAACTAGAATGCTCATTTGTGATATCCGATTTTTAACACTCTTATTGTATATTTATATAGCCTGTTTCCTATTTTTGGTTAATCACTGTTGTAAATAGAAATTACAGTGGTAATCATTTGAAATGTCAGGTCCCGCTAGAAACAATCTTGAAATATAGAGACTGAATGGCTGATGACTTTGGTGGTCCATTAATTTAGATAACCTCTTAAAAAAGTAAAATCTAAAACTAAAAATGAAATGACCATCACAAAGACCAAAGAAGAAGGTGGACTGAAGCTGACATCAGAAGATGAGGATAGCTACAAATCCCTCTTAATTACATCAGAAAACTCAGAAATAACTCCTTGCAATGTGTAGAAGTAATCCAAAATGGCAATTGCTCACTCTGACCCTAATGAAATGGCTAACATACTTCCAAAAATATCTAATGTTAAGTGATCACTGAAATTTCACAAATCCCTGAGTCACTCTGAGTTCCTAAGATCACCACAGTCCATGTCATGCCTCTACTTTCTAATACTAAAATCACAACTCATTGGACCCAGACTATTTACACAGATGCATAATTAAGTATCAGGCATGTTGTCATATGACATCTTTTACACTTGTTTACTTGAAGCCTCACCACAAGGTATAACACTTAGGTTTGGGAAAGAAGTGGTGTGGTTTTCCAGCACCAACAGGGACATATCACAGACCCTGAGAATTATAAGTCTATGAACCTAACCAGCCTAAATTTGCATGAACATGGAATGCACCATATCTTGACTCTTGCAAACTTCTTTCAGAATGTTTCAGCTGCAGTGGTCAGTGGCTACTCACTCCACAGCATTTCTGGATCTGGCCAAGACCTTTGTCACTGTAGTCTATGCTGGCACTGTAAACAAGTTAAAAGAACCAAAGGTAGACCCTTATGTAGTAAAATGTATTGCAAACTGTCTGAAAGACAGAACTGACACAATTAAGGTGGTATGTACCACTTCAGAAAGTAAGAAACTAATGCAAGAAGCACCACAGTTCTTCATAATGGCATCCTCCTCCTTTTTTGGTACATCTCTGATCTCCATGCTACAAACCTTGACCTATGGATAATGATATGCAACTGGGTGTCATCATCTGTTTTCGCCATTGGTGCAAAAGTGCTTCAGCAAGCTCACATCCTTGCAAAACAATAGTGTGCAGAGAAAAGTTTAAAACTAAATGTAAAGACTTGTAGCATTGTCACCTTTAGAAACACCCCTTATTTGCAATTAATGGCATAGTGAGTATCCATCTGGACCACCATATTGCAACAGTAGTTAAGAAATCCTTCTATCTTGTACAAATGATTTCCAATAGCATCTCATATGGTCAAAGCTTGTTATTGTCCCTGGGTACTCTGCCTTAGTTAGACCAATTATTAAGTTCAGTGTTCCTTTCTAATATGTACCTAGCCAGACATATGCAGCTCAAAATGCCCCAAATATGCATGATGAAACAAATGTTGGCATAAAAACCCTTCCCTACCAAGACAAGATTGTAATCCTTCTCCCTGTGATCTGCCTCTTTAGACTTCTGTGTGGAACCTAGGCCTGTTATTTCTTGCCATCAAATACCCCACCCTAAGGGATCTGTTATATTTTCACAGGACAAACAGCTCCACAAAACCTCAAACTAAGGATTTGAACCTCCATCAACATATAAATAAAGCACAGAAGGACCACATGATCTAACGGTTGCTCCATTTGTGGAACACATTGCCCTATATGTTATACAGGTTTATACCCCTGCATCCTTCAAGACTAACCTTGATGGTTATATGGGTTCCCACAAGTTTATTACTGGCTTGACATGTTTTTCTTTCTTGTAAGTTGGGAGTACATCTTGAATGTGATATCTGGCATTGCGCACATGCCACTAGATTCAATAAATTCTGTGCAAGAATAAAGCTATTCTTGCACGGAATGGTTCGTGTCCATATAGCACAGCAGTGTGCCTTGCATATTCATGAAGGCACACTGCTGTACTACCTATGCCGACATGAACCATGAAAGAGTGCAGGGGATGTGTCCAAGTAGTGCATAGGCACTGAACATGCCCCCTGCAGTCAGAAAGTGCCATACAGCACTTTCTTAATCAATCGGGCATAATATTAGAGATTTACTCTAATATTATGTGAGTATTTCGGTGTCCGTGGACACTGAAATGAAATAATGATCATTTCAGTATCCATGGACAGCGAAATAAACATTGGCAACAAGAAAGCAATGCAGGGGGTGTGTGACAGGTTCTGTGACACACAACCTGCATTGCCAGTGTCATACAACACCTCCGCAACCTGCTAAAGCAGGAAATGTGTGCAAATGCACAAATAATGGGGGATAAATCCCTCAATAGGGACACAACACAGATATTGGCAATGAAACTTAGAAAGTTGATAGAAAACAGGACATGCATTAGCATGAATTACTGAAGGGTAGAAGTCTGAAAGCAAATATATGCCAATATTCCCTTATAGCAGTGCATGTTGACAAAGGTACAAATAATGGTGAGAATAAATAATAAAATAGGGACACGTCTGAAAAACTGCCCCCACACACTTAGAACATTGATAGAAAACAGGATATGTTTTAGCAGGAGTCCCTGAAGGATAGAAGCCTGAAAGCCAAATGAATGCCATTATTTCATGATTGCAGTCCTCAATGAGTTGTCAGAACACCACAAGGCTCACTTATATAACATAATAATATAATAATAATATATACTTTTTTTTTTCTAGGCTAAGGAATGTTTAAGCGTAGCTAAGCAATTGTGCACATTATGGCCCTCCTCTTACCATAGCTTAAACATTCCATAGGAGATAAATGCAAATATATAGATGAAATTTCCAAACCAAGATAGTGTAGTGGTTAGAGTCCTGGGTTTATGCACAGGTGTTCATGGTTCGAGTGCCAAGATGCACAACTTATTTTTTTATGGGAAACTAGTGTTAAAATTATTTTTGTAAACTTAAATTATGTAGCAACAGTTTTTCTGTCTACCATGGTAGTGTAACGGGTCAAAAAGTGAGATGTCAGTATAGAAGACAGGGTTCCCACAGGGTTCTGTCCTGGGACCACTCTTGTTTGGTATATACTTTTCCGAGGTACAAGCAAACGTGGGAGGACTATGGCTCACCAAGTTCGCAGACGACTGCAAACTGGGCGCCATAATCGACTTTCCAGCTGACACAAACATCCTTCAAAAAGGTCTCACAGAGACAGATAACTTGTGCCAGCACCATGGTTTAAAGCTAAATGCCAAAAAATGTATAGTCATACCCTTTGGCAAAAACAATGTGCCCACAAATTACCACATAGGCGGAAACCCATTAAGTACAGAGAAAGTTATTAGGGACCTGGGGACCCAAGTTGATAGCAATCTCTCCTTTGATAACCACATTGCCAAAGTGGTTAGAAAGACCTTCTACATAGCCCACCTCATCACGAAGGGTTTCACATCTAGATCAAGAGAGGTAATCGTGCCCCTTTATTCATCCCTCATCAGGCCCATCATAGAATACAATGCCCCTTTTGGGATGTACCTTACCCGACACCTGTAGCAATTAGAAAGACCCCAAAAGTATCTCACCAAGAGGATCAAGGGTCTCAAACAGATGCCATATGCTGCTCAGTTAAGAAAACTCCAGCTCTACTCAGTTGCATACTGCCTACTTCGAGGTAATCTATGCCTGACATACAAAGCTATGTCAAATCCAGAATTAATGGACATGCTCCACCTCAGTAAATCTAAATCCCTTAGAGCCACACGCTCGAGGGACTTGAACCTCAGCACAGAAATAAATAGAACTTGCTGGTGGGACAGGTTCATAACCCAGAGGCTCCATTGGCTCTGGAATAGAATTCCAGTTCATGTGAGGCAGAGCACCTCACTGAATCTCTTCAAGAAGAATCTCGATAGGTGGATGGGGGATCGTAGGTTTGTCCCAGGGATTACTCCCGTGTCACTATTAGACAGAGGCACAGTAAACTAAACCTTAAAAAGGGCACAGTATACTCAAATCAAGGGGTGGCATAAGCCATACAGAATTGGGCTAGGCTTATAATTGCCCCAGGGCAGATAGCCTAGTATGAACCTATGAACCTATGAACCTAAGAGATGTGAAACCCCGATATAAACACAAGTGCCCCATACAGGATAGTCACACAAGAATATAATTTAATGAAAGCACATAAGGGGATGTTATGGAAGGTAAACATAAAATTATAATATGTCATTAATGATGAATCAGGCCCACAATCATGATACTCTATAAAATCTGAGCAATGATAAGTAGTGCTTAGTTATGCTTAGCTGGTGTAAGCATTGCTTAAATGTAAATGTTAAGCAATAAGTAGCCCAGCTAAGCAGATTTGCGCATTGGTAAGTAATGCCCAACATCTAACCCTTTAAGCACTACCAACCTTAGCTAAGCATGTTTGTACATCACTTAGCTTAGCTCAGCATATTCAAAATGGTTCAATGATGGCAAAGGGCAGGAATTTGTCCCTATTTAAACCTCACAGGTGGAAATACAGCCATAACCAGTTGTAGCACATCTTTGCAGGCACTATGGCTGACATAGGAAAGGGAATGCACTTTTGGGTGCAACGCTGGGGCATTCAGGAGTCTAGGGTCATGGTCGGACTCCCTGTGAAAGACCATGAGGAGGACTGAGCAGGGCCAGTACCAGGGCTCCAAATACAAAGTGGAGGCCTGAGACCATCTGGCACATGATCTCACCAGTGCTACTAGCATCCCTCGAACTGGTGAGCAGGCCCGGCACCATTTCACTGACCTCAAGCATAGGAAGAGGGAATGTTTGCACCAGTCAACCCAAGACGCATGGGCACAGAATGTCCCAAAAGTGTGTAAGTATCAGCATCAATTAGTGTTTACTAAAGTCCATCCTGGGTATGTGATTGATAGGCATGCATAAATGTTTCTTTATCTCGTGTACAGCTGCAGATGAGAGGGCTGCGAACATAGATGCCTATGCCAACAGGTTGGTAAGGCTGTGCTGGGAGGCTGGTGATTACAAATCTAGCTTGCAGTATTCAGGGTAAATAAATAGAAAGGAGTAAAATGTCAACTGCCAGTTGGTTAAAATGTGTAATGTGTGTAAAGAATAAACAAGACAGTAGCAGAGTAATACTGATGTACAGGATATGTATCAATAAAAGTGTCAGTACCCTTCAATAAAACCAAAAAACGCAGACTGTTGTGTTTACTTTGATATTTGGTGGTATGAATCTAAATATGTACAGGTTCTACAAAGCAACTATGGCTCTGACAGCATCAATTAATCGAGGTTCATCTGACAGAGATTGTGGAGCTGTAAAACAGGAGATCAACTATATGAAATTTTCCATGCACCAAGAATATGTGAATATGTGTAGAAACAGTCAGGTAGTGGTAACAGAAATTTCCTCCACAGGTCTGCCAGGTCTGCCAGGTAAGGAAATGTATGTATTAGCTTTAAGAAGACTTTAGTAATACACTGTGTACAAACATTCCACTGCACAACTCTAGGTCATAGGTAGATGTAAAGTGAGGTCATACCTAGAGTGTAATGAGTAGAGTAATGATTAGTGCAGTTGTGAACAATCGAAGCCTATACAGTTGTTAATGGACATTTCTCTCTCTCTCTCCAACCCTATCTGCACCAATAATTCATACACATAATTAACGGGTATGTTTTTTTTCTCTGAAACTACTGTTTGGACATGTGTCCTATTGTTCTACAAATATTGAATCTTTTGATTATTAATGTTCCCCGTTCAAATACTATCATTGGTGGCCTGCTGCTATCAATGAAACGTGTATGCCGTTATGATGCCTGTTGTTGTTCCATTTATGCATATGTTCTGTTTGCTGTGCAGCTGTTTCAAATCTGTTGTTTTGGGATAATTGGAACACCCATGCATGCTATTAAAACTAATTTTGAAATGTTTTCTTCATGATTAACCAACATATTTTGTAAAACCTCAACAACATAGCATGTCTGGACATGCAGATCCCAGTGGATCCACCTGTCCCACCTCATCTGGCCATGGCACTGGGCCCTAGCATGTCTGGGACCCAACCCGGGACATCCTTGTCTACTGGTCCTGCACCACCTTCAGATGGAACCACCTTAGAGGACAGCCCCCCCCCCCACTGGGAGCAGGCGGGGATAGGAAACATCACCCATAGCCAGGTCCGGTGTTTGGTGCATAGCGCTATCCAAAATATGTTTGGTGGACAGCTGCCCCAGATTGAGGGCTGCCTGGTGCATATTGAAGGTCAACCTGCTCCTCCTATCTAGCCCCCAGCACAGCCACCTTCGGGGCCATGAAGGTGCAGTGGTCACTACCTATGGGTGGGGACCTCAGTCCCACTGTATCCATGTGTGGGCTCATGGGCATCTGATTCCCAACCACCCTTCCCATCCAAGGTGTTTACCCCCAAATGAGTCATATTCTGCCCCTGTCTGCTATCTTGTCTGTTTTGTCT
>NC_056732.1:1179868264-1179918264 GCF_019279795.1 Protopterus annectens
GATTGAAGGTTCAGTGTCTGTTATTCTAAAAGTGTATTAGTTCTGGTTAAAGAACTTGGGCTTCAGGCCAGTTATTTTTCATTAAGAAGGTTTGTGGTCTGCATTCTTGTGGGAGGAGAGGCTAGATTCTGCCCTTCTGAGCTGGAAATTTCTGGTTAAATGCTTATTGTGCTTGCTTATTTGAACTGTTTCTTTCTGAAATTGGTGTGCCTTGTTTGCTGTAGCATAGACTAGATTCAGACCTGCTGAACCTAGCTTTGTTTGTATAACTTGAGCACTAATCCAGGAAATCTTTTTTGGAGAAGGTTCCCCTGCACCCTTGTGGCAGGAGTGTGCAGTTAGAACTTGTTTGATTGAAGACTGCTGGAACTGGGTTCAGTTTTGAGCTTTTTTCCTGGTTAATTGGGTAATTTATTTAAATCAGTTTGCTTGTTTTCTATTGTTGTATAAAAAATGCACTTTATTCATCTGCTTTTACTGTATTTGTGTTTCTTCCTACTTTATTACTTTATTTTGCTTTTGCTGCTTGTTCTTAAAAGTACTTAATTCCATTTATTCTGCTGCATTTATTACTGCTTGTTAGTAACCTAATTAACTTGTATCTACTTGTAAATTGTAACTGTTATTCTAAACCTTTGGCTTAAGCATTTGGGTGTCAGACCAGTTGTTTTACATTAAGAAGGTTTGTGGTCTGCACTGTTCTGGCAGGACAGGTAGCTTACATCCTTCTAAGTTGTGAGTTGCTGAATGAAGGCTTAGTGACTGTTACTCTAAAAGTGTATTAGATCTGGTTTAAGCACTTGGGCTTTGGGCCAGTTATTTTATATTAAGAAGGTGTGGTCTGTACTCTTGTGGAAGGAGAGTGTAGATTCCGCCCTTCTGAGCTGGGAGTTTCTGGTTAAAGGCTCATTGTGCTTGCTTATTTGAACTGTTTCTTTCTGAAATTGGTACACCTTGTTTGCTGTAGCATAGACTAAATTCAGACCTGCTGAAGCTAACTTTGTTTGCATAACCTGAGCACTAATCCAGACCATCTTTTTTTGGAGAAGGTTCCCCTGCACCCTAGTGGCAGGATTGTGCAGTTCAAACTTGTCTGACTGAAGACTGCTGGAATGGGGCTCAGTTTTTAGCTTTTTATTGGTTAATTGGTTAATTTGTTTAAATCGGTTTGCTCCTTTGCTAATGTTATATATATTAAAAAAAATACACTTTATGCATCGTCGCTTAGCTAGGGTTAAACTATTCCCGGCGCCATAAAGGCTGCTCTTTAAATTTTCCCTTAAAATTAGCCAGTTTTTTAGTTTTAACACTCAAATATGTTTCTTTGAGCTCAGCACTTGTTCAGAACTTGTTTTAAGCACTAAATAAATTACAAATTACTACAGCACTCAACTTTTCTCACTTGTCTAGAGTTAAACAATTTTTAGTACTTAATAAATAAGCACTTATCCAGGCATATCTAGGGGTCAGCTCCCAGTGTTTTCTCCTGTTTACCTGATGAATCTGGGCATTTTGGGGCAATGCAGCAATTGCCTCATATACACAGACAACCCTCTCCTCCTACCACCCAGCACTACAACCTGTGAGAGATGCACTTATATAGCCAAACTGGAAGCAAAGCTCTCTTCACCCAAGACTGGACTAGACAGTCACTCATCACATAGTCCTTCAAAACCTACACCACCAAAACAGACACATAGAAACATGAAACACACACCTACTTTCATGGAGTCTCTCAGTAAAAATCTGCTCAAGCAACAGAGACCTCCAAAGCAGGAATGCAAGCAACCTCCACCCCCCAACACAACCCAAATGACACATAGCCCACAAACGCTGTGTGCTACTCAATCACAGCCCATAAGGCATAACAATGTACCCAACACTCTAGTCATAGGTGACTCTATAGTCAGACACATTGATGTTCCACTCACCAGGCTAAACATGGAGAAAGATACTGTCAACTGCCTGTCTGGTGCCAGGATCCGCCACATAATGCACGCACTCAGGTCACTCCACAACAAGTATAAATATGACTCTGTCATTGTCCATGTTGGTGTGAATGACCTGAGATGTACCTCCCTGGACTACATGAAAAGAGACATGCAGGAGTTCTCCGATCTTGTAGCCCAGGCAGGTATGACCCTAGCCCTGAGTAGCATCCTGCCATCACCCAGATGGATACCACAGTACAAGGACAAAATGACTGACTTCAACAATTGGCTAAGCTTCTGGTGTCATTCTAAGGGGATCCAGTATCTGTCTGCCTGGGATGACATGATAAACAAACCACGATGCTTTCCAGAGATTGCCTGCACCTGTCGCCCTTTGGAATCCGGTTACTGGCTAAGGCTTTTGCCACCCCTATAGTGCCATTTTTAGGCAAGGTTCAAATGACAAATTCACCACCATAACAGACACAAGCAAGCAAAATCTGAGGGTAATGCTACTCAATGCTAGAAGTCTAAACCTCAAAATGCATTCACTCAAGGCACTCCTTTAAATGGAGAACATCGACATCTGTGCAGTGACTGAGACCTGGTTCAAGGCTCCAGAGAGTACCACTGCATTACCAGGCTATAATTCATACCACACCTTTCGGCACCTAATCTGGACCAAAACGCTAAAGGTGGAGGCGTGTCCATATTCAATAAGGATATCCATACCTCCAGGCTAGTTGCTCAGCATAATGCATCTGAGATAATCCAAGTGCAACTAACTTTGGGCAAGACTGCAATCCAAATTGTAACTTGCTACAGATCCCTCACCATGCCCCAGGATTCCCACTCCTTATTTCTTGATACACTGCAAAATATTAGGGTACAACCCAAAACCCTCATAATGGGCAATTTCAACTACCCCACCATTAACTGGGAAAACTACTCATGTACCAACTCTTTTGCTCAACATTTTCTGGAATTCATAAATTCTGCCTTGGATTAACTTATCCACACCCCCCACCAGGGGCAGCAATATCCTAGACCTGGTAATTACCAAAATGGGTGATCGGTGTTCCACATCAGAGGTCAATTTCCAAAGCCAATTACACGCTTCTTAAGACAGAAGTGGCAAACTTCACAACACCCATGCAGATGGACAATAGAGGTATGACTGCTGAATCCTACACAAATACACTTTATAAGCACTTACATGAGTGCATGGACCATGCTACCCCTAACAGAACTAAGATGCTATCCTCCAAAAAAAAGGAAGCTAATCTGGTGGTCCCCTGCCATAAAAATACTCTATAACAGAAGAAAGAAACTGTTACAAAAAAGAGTAAAATCCCATGATTGAAGGGACTCCCTGGTCACCCTCAGTAAGAAGTTGAGATCCCTCATAAAATCCTCCAAAGCTAGTTACGAAAACAAAATTGACACTGATTCTAAAGACAACTACAAAGCATTCTATAGCTATGTCAAGAATCTCAATGACAACACTCAGATCTGTTCTGAGCTACAGCACAATGGCACTAAATATACAGAACCAACTGCTTTTGCAAACATCCTGGCAGAAAGGTTCAGTGCTAACTTTACCCCTCTCTCACCCCCTAAAGGGCCCATCTTTATACCGGAAGAATGCAAAGTTTCTGTAATCACAGCTGCACAGGTAAAAAACATACTCTCCAAAGCCAAGAACACAGCATCCATGGGACCTGACAACATCACAGACTGCGTTCTACATGAACTGCAGAATGAACTGGCACCTGACCTAAGCATCATGTTCAATCATAGCCTCAGCTCAGGCTTTGTGCCCACTGAATGGTGCACAGTGATGGTTATCCCATTTCACAATGGGCGAGACACCACTGACCCCAGGAACTACCGCCCCATTAGCCTAATGAGCCTGGTCTGCAAGGCCATGGAACGTATCATTATGGAACTTATAGAGAAAGACATTGGTAATCTCCAGACTCTGAACCTCATCCAGTTCAAGTTTGTAAAAAGCAGATCATGTCTCCTAAACCTGATAGACTTCTTTGAAGCAGTCACCAAGGCCGTAGACGAGGGTAAGGTGGTTCACACAGCTTATCTAGATCTCACCAAGGCTTTTGACACCATCCCCCACTCTGGAATTATAGATAAACTCACTAAACTAGGTATAAATCCCTATGTCACAAGATGGGTTGCCAACTGGCTCACTGACAGAAAGTAGCAGACTCTAAATCCGACTTCAGACCAGTGACAAGTGGAGTACCACAGGGTTCAGTCCTGGGTCCTCTCCTGCTTGGTATCTACTTTTCTGAAGTACAGGCTAACACAGAAGGTCTTTGTCTAATGAAGTTCGCAGATGACTGCAAACTAGGAGCAATAATCAAAACTCCTAACAATGTGGACATCCTACACAAGGGCCTAACTGAGACAGATATCTGGTGTCAAAGCCATGGCCTCAAGCTCAATGCCAAAAAGTACATTGTCATCCCCTTTGGTAAAAACTCTGTACCCATGAGCTACCACATAGGTGGTAGTCTACTTAACAATGAAAGTGTGATAAGAGACCTTGGGACTCAGGTGGACAGTAGTCTCTCCTTTGATAATCACATCGCCACAGTAGTCTGGAAATCCTTCTACGTGGCACACCTCATCATAAAAGGTTTCTCATCCAGGAAAAAAAGAGGTAATTGTTTCCCTCTGCTTATCACTCATTAGACCCATTATAGAGTACAATGGCCCTTTTGTTATGTACCTCACAAGATCTACAACAAGTGGAAAGACCACAGAAATACCTCACAAAGAGGATTACTGGCCTGAAACAGATGCCCTATGCAGACCGTCTTAAAAAACTCCAGCTTTACTCCGTCGCATATCGCCTACTCAGAGGAGATCTTTGCCTAACATACAAAGCTATGTCAAACCCAGAGCTGTTGGACATGCTCCACTTAAAGAAATCCCAATCCCTACAAGCTGCATGCTCTAGGGACCTAAACCTTGTCACCACAATAAACATAACATGCTGGAGGGATAGATTCCTGTCCCAGAGACTTCCCATACTATGGAACAAACTATCTAGCTTTATCAAACAAAGCTCCTCATTAGCACTCTTCAAGAAAAATCTTGATGATTGGATGGGAAATAGGATATTCACCCCGGGGATCACCTCTGGGACTCTGCTCAACAGGGGCACAGGAAAATAATTTGCTTGGGTGGCAAAAGCCAGAGTACCTTTTTGGCTAGGCTTATATAGGCCCTAGGGCCAATAGCCTAGTACCTACCTATGAACCTATGAACCTTTGAAAGTGAGTAGATAAGCTGAGATAGTTGATGTAGTAACACTGTATGTCCTAACAAATATTTACTGAAATATCACAAGTCTGGGACTGAGTTGCTTTTCAGTAGTTAGTGATCTCAATCCCCACATCATTCCACTGATGTGTCAGGAACACACAACAGTTTTGGGGAACAGACCAAAGATATCAGCCAGACAGCTGGACATCCTACGAATGTGTGAACATAACACATTAGGTAAACTACACTCAGCTACCAAGCAACATCCAAACTACAATCAGACTGACATAACATCACCCAAATTCAGCTCTGGGGCTGTGCACATGCAATTGCAAATATAACAAGCACTACAGAGATGTAACACTAGTGGAAAACAGACACTGATGTGAAAGTGCATACCCACAACCAATTGCATCACAGTCACAGTGACATACCAGTAAGCAAACTGAACACTACAGTATAATGACTGTGTGAACAACAATATCATGTTTGCCACTCACACATTACTCCTACATATACTGCCCAAATTCCCAGTGTAGTGGGAATCCTGAGGTGTTACAGGACATGTCACAGTCTGCCCATACAAACATATACAGGTGATAGGGAACCAGAAACCAGAGCAGCATGCACAGTCAGATAGAAAGGGCCCATGACACTCTCATTTACCCCCCTCCATACATAGCCCAAATAACACATACACACTACACTGCTATGCAATCCTAGCAGTCTGTTAACAATGGCAAGACATACACAGACTTCTCAAATGTACAGTTTCCCACAAAATGTATAGGCACAAGACTCATATCTATGGCGGCTTCCTTGTTACATGTATGGGGTCTATGACATCACTGGGATGGTAGCAGGAATGAAGGCAGTAAATAATGATACTAAATACCTCTTAACCTCTTAGTGCATGACATCTGGACAAAGCTTGACATAATTAGGGTACAGAGGCCCAAACACATGGGTATATTGGACATATTGCTGTTATAAATTTAGGCAGTTGCTGGTGTTACTGGGTTTGTTGTCACATATCTTTTCTGAGGGATATGAAGTCAGTAACATTAATGGGTGTTAGCATTTACTGACTGCATTTCCCAGTGTATCCTACTGATTAGCCAAAGACAACAACTGTCTGGGGAACAGACCAAACATATGAGCCATGCATGTGTACAGTGTCTAGGCCTCTGGACAGTGTAGAGGTATGACAGCAGTCATGTACCAGAATGGAAATCCCCTGACATCTGCAAAACATGTCACCCAGCACCATATGAAGCACAGTAAGACCAACACAACACTCTCCCACATCAGCTCTGGGCAATTACCCATGTATATTCAAATATAGCAAGCACTATAGGGATGGAACTGTAGTAAAAAGCAGATTGTGGTGCAAAAACGTCCACCCAAAAACATTTGCACCACAGTCACAGCAAAATACCAGTACCCGAATTAAACTCGAGAGTAGAACAACTGTCTGAACAAACATATCCTGATTGCCAGTCACACACTACAGTAACACATACTGGCCATAATCACAGTGTACTGGCAATTCTGAGGTGTTACAGGACATTTCACAGTCTGAACCTATAAGGAGTCAGACCTGATAGACTGCCAGCAGCCATAGCAGCATCCACAGTCAGATAGGTAAAGGATGTATGACACTCACATTTCCTACTCTTCCTACACAGCCCAACAAACATCTACACACAACACTGTTACACAATCTTGGCATTCTGTTCACAATGGCCAGACATACATAACTGTCATATATACAGATTTCCACAGAATTTCTAGGGTGTGGAACCATAATCCTGGCCACTGCTGCATACCATGGCCAGAAGTCTGCTAGGTCACTGGGATAACTGGAGTGTAGTCGGTAATTAATGATATACCATACCTTGCACCTCATAGTGCAGGACATTTGGACAACACGACGTACTTGGGGGACAGGGGGCTTGAAAGAGGGACATATCACACATAATAGTGTTATAAACTGAAACAGTAGCTGGTGTTTCATGTCTTGTTGTAACATAACATCCCTGAAGGATATGATGTCTGGAACACCAATGGATGTCAACAGTCAGTGACTACAATCCTCACATTATCCTACCAACACAACAAAAACATACATTGTTTGAGGAACAGACCAAGCATAACAGGTAAACATCTGGCCATTCTGTGGACAACATGCCAGTTGAGAGGTATGTCAGAGGCATATCACTGTCAGATGTCAAGTCACTCAGTAAATGCATGTCCAGATGAACACTGTCAATCTAGCAGCTCTCCATGTGTATAACAGCACTAATGACATACAATCTGTACCCAGTTCTGGAGCTTTGTCCCCCATGTTGTTGTTGAGCTGTCTCCATGTCTCCTGTCCTGTGAGGTATTCCCACCTATTGTTTGTAAAGCTGTAGCCCCCACACCTCTGTAATGTCCAATGCACAGGCAAGGAAAAGGGGCAAGGCCAACATGAAGGGTGTCCCATATGTTGGAACTAGCATCAGTGTCCAGGCCCACACCACAATACTATGTGGATACCTACATAGCTGTATGGCCTCAGCAATGTCTGACAGGACAATATCAACCCCCTCAAGGTAGGCTGTATGCCTGTGGTGGACAGCAGCAATACACAACTACCATCATAGGTGGAAATAATCACAGGATGTGCCAAGAAGGAACAGCTGGTGCATTGTCAGCCGTGTCACCTTTTTCTGCACAAGCAAATAAGATCACAGGTGATTTACACTAAGGCTGTCTTTGAGTGCAAAGTGGATACATCCACCAAGGCCAATCACTAGGCCTTCCAGACATGTGTCTGCAATTCCAGAGCTAACACATATCTGCTCTGTAGTGATGGCCAATAACACCACATACACATATGCCATAGATATAGGCAATTGGCTACAGCCAGGTGAAGTGTAAGCTTCACCCCCCCTGTCCCCCATAGGTACACACATGCATGTACAGCACCTGCCCTCTCCCCTCATCATCAGGAAGCAGATCTGTAATGCCCTCTCAAAGGCAGCACATAGAGGTCTCCATAGGCTTGATACCATTCCTGGCTGCATCCACATGAACACAAGCATGGGCTCTCAGACCCATTCTGTAGTGTAGTCAGCCACAGCCAGAGCACCAGTGTCATCCCATCTTTACAAAAAGTTGATAGAAAACAGGTTATGCATCAGCATGAATGTTCTGAAGGATACAAGTCTGAAACTGAAATGTATGCCATTATGTCATGACAGCAGTCCTCAATGACATGGCCAAAAACCTTAATACTCTTCATTTTATATAATAATATAATATTAATATGCAATAAGAGATAAATAAAAATATACAGATCAAATCCCCAAACCAAAGTAGTGTAATGGTCAGAGTCCCAGCTTTGCATGCAGGTGTACATGGTTTGAGTACTACAACAGGCAATCCAATTTTACATGGGAAAGCAGTGTTAAAAGTACTATTTTCATATTAAAATATGTAATAAGTTATTTTTGTCATGCAGGGTAGTGTAGCTGGTGTAAAATGGAAGTGTGACTGCATATAACATGTGAAACTATCCATGTATACCTGTGTCCAATACAGTATTGTTACAACCCTTGCTACTGTAATGAAAGCATATTTTATATATTTATAAGAAATATATAAAAATATAATGTAATATAGTATTATAATACTATAATTATATAATATTATAATTATGATACGAGTATTATAATATAATATTAATATACTATTATAATATTATTATAATAATATTATATATAGATATATATACATATATATATATATATATATATATATATATATCTATATATATATATATATATATATATAAATATATATATATATATATATATATATATAGAAATATATATATATATATATATATATATATATATATATATATATATATATATCTGGATATCTGGTAAATATCGCTCAGTGAAGGCAACACACGTGAATCATCTGTACGTTTAACCGTGTGTTGGCATCGCTTAGCATCGCACAAACCCATGCAAACCTGCTTACAACTGCTTAAAACTGCTTTAATCACTCTGTTTTCATCAGCCACTATTCTGCCTAGCAACACAATAATCAGAGCTGCCAAGTCTGGAAACCAGGGTCCTGTACACCACAGTCAGAGCAATGTACCAGAGTTGTAATGATTGATGATGCTTTTCGAACATATCATGCAGTAGAGTCATTCAACAGTAGGGAAAAGATTCTGTAGAATCAGTCAGGTTTTGTATTTATACCTATACACATGTATATATGTATGGAGATGCATATATATGGAAAAACATATACATAATATACATAGAGATATACATACAATATATATATATATATATATATATATATATATATATATTTATTTATATATTTACATATAAAAATAAATATATATAAAATGTATGTATGTATGTATATATATATATATATATATGGGTCTACTTCTAATGCCCGAACTTCCGATTCACCGACAGGGAAATGACCCGGCCAGAAACCCGACAACACACAAACCCGACAACGCGAAACACCGAACACCATAACACCGACACACTACACGTCAACAACACAGTACACTACAACACATATCCACTAGCCCTAACCCAAACCCTGACCCTAAGGTCCGACACTACCGCACACACTCCCTACCTGCACCCTAACCCTAACTCACTTACACACCCCAAACCCCAAGCTCCGACACTACGCACACACTCCTACCTGCACCCTAACCTAACTCACTTACACACCCCAAACCCCAAGCTCCGACACTACCGCACACACTCCCTACCTGCACCCTAACCCTAACTCACTGACACACCCCAAACCCCAAGCTCCGACACTACCGACACTCACCTATCACACACCCTAACCCTACATCCCTGAGTATTCAACACTTACCTGTCCGCTCCCTACTCCTACATCCCTCACTATCGCATACTTACCAGGTCGCGCTTACACATTCCCCTTGTCGGTCTTCCGTCGGATCGGCGTGTCGGTCAACTGCGTTGTCGGGTTTCTGGCGTCGGTCATTTCCCTGTCGGTGAATCGGAAGTTCGGGCATTAGAAGTAGACCCATATATATATATATATATATATATATACTCATAACATGTAGTGAAGTCATACCTCACAACCATACCTCTCAACCTCTTAGTGCAAAAAATCTGGCCAAAGGCTGTCCAAATGGGTGGACAATGGGCCCAAACAAAGGACATATTTTAAATGTTGCTCCTATAAATGTAGAATGTTGCCAAAGTGACAGGTTTTGTTTCAGCATACATGCTCTAAAGGATGTGAGATTTGAAACTGAAATATATTTCATCATTTACTGTCAGAAATCCTCAGATCATCACAGTGATTTACCAGGGATATAAAAATATTTGGTAAATCTTCACTGCCACCCAGTGCTGTCTTAGCGCTTCCCTGAACTCCACTTCACAATCACCCTTTTCCAATTCCCACCATTTGATCCTTGGTGCTGCCCTCATACTCCTCCTCTTCTTGATCACTAACATCATCTTACAGGCCAACATTCTATGCTGCCTAACTACAGTTTCCCCTGTCACCACTTTGCAGTCTCCAATCTCCTTCAAACTGGCCCTCATAAACATTGGATATAGTCCACTTGTGTGCATCTTCCTCCACTCTTGTATGTCACCCTATGCTCCTCCCTCTTGTTACAGCACATATTCACCACAGCCATGTCCATCCTTTTGCAAAATTCACTACCATCTCACTGTTTGCATTCCTTTGCTTAACACCAAACATACTCATCAGTTCCTCGTCCCCTCTGGTCCATTCACCAACATGGCCATTGAAATCTGCTGCAATCACCACTCTCTCACCCTTGGGTACAGTCATCACCATGTCATCCAACTGACTTCACATTTCTCTTTCTCATCCATCGACAAGCAACTTGCGTAGCATATGCACTAACAACATTCATCATTACACCATGAATTTCCAGTTTCATAAACATCACTCTATCAGACACTAATTTCATCCTCCAAAAACACTCTTGGTATACTGTTCCTTCAGCATAACTCCTACCCCCTTTCTCCTCCCAAACACACCATGCTAGTACAATTGTGAAATGCCTCTGATACACTTTGCCATACCCCCCTTCCATCTGGTCTCTTGCACACACAATATATTAACATTCCTCTGGTCATCATATCAGCTAGCTCTGTCCCTATACCAGTCATACTGCCAACGTTAAAAGTTCTTACCCTCACTACCACACTCCTAGCCTTTCTCCTCTCTTCCATCCATATGAGTGTTGGACATCCTCCAGGGTATGTCTGTCAATGCAAAGGCTACTGTGCTATTGAATGACTCAAGTGCATTACAGCAATATTAAGACAGTGTCACTAATTTTATCCCATTGCCCCCCATGTATGTGTGGCATCCTACAGATGTCCTGCTCTAACAGGTTGAGAGGGATGACTGGGCAGCAAGAGTGTGAATACAGTGTGCCATACTGACATAAAACAGAAACTGTATATCAGGTATTACCTGTGCACATGTCAGTATGAGTAGGTGTATCTGGCTGCCTCATAACAACAGACATGGGATGCAAAATGTCAGTTAAATAAGCTGTTCATGTTGTACATGTGTGTAATCTTAGTTACTGTGCATCCAACAGAGTGACATTTTTACAGCTACTGGTTATTGCATTGCACTGACGCAGCCATGGGTACTACAATAAGCACGATTATCAGTTTGAAACTGGAGAGGTTTCCAACTGTGTTATGACTGTGTGTCCATGCCTACTACAAACAGCTATATGAACACCTACATAGCTGTATGGACTCAGCAATACCTTACTTGTGAAACCTGCCTCCACCAAAGTAGAGTAATCCCCTTTGCTGGACAGCAGCAATGCACAAACCACATACTTGGTCCATATGTTTGGCTGTACAGGGCAAAGAAGGAGCAGGCACCAACTTGGCATCAAGTCAGTCTTTGTCTGAACAAACATATAAGTTCACAGGTGGATTACTGTAAGGCTAGTTATGAGTACAAATTGGACACATCCATCAAGGCCAATCACAAGGCCATCTTCACATATGTCTGCAATCGCAGAGGCAACAGACTGACTCACCCTGTAATGGTGGCCAGTCAGACCACATACATACACAACATAACTATTGCCAACTTGCTGCAGATGGGTTTAGGGCAAACATCACACCCTTGGCTCAGCATCACTATACGTGGATATACACAGCACCAGCATCCCTCCCCTCATCACCAGTGAGCAGGTACATACTGCCTACTGAATGGTCCATACAGTGGAACTCAAGTCATAAGGGAAGGTTGGACAAGAGGTCACTTGAATTTTGCAGTTAGTTTTGCAGAAAATGCCAATATTATCCTGGTTAAGCTGTTCTTTAAAGTCTGTGTAAGCCTGCTGGAGAAGGAGTTAACTTGGGGAGATGGTTGTTCGAAGAATTAATGGGACTTGTTTAGACTACACACTTGTACATTTCAGCATTAAAGCCTAGTGCTCCTCATCGGGTGTCCCCTCTCTGCTGGCCTATCTCCCAGAAGCTACAACTCAGGCCATTTGTGTCGGCACCCAGGAAGCACCCCTAGCTCCTCTTCAGTGATGATTTTTGAGTTCTATACTCTCCTATACTGACTGTATGTCCATCTTGCTTAATTATTATATGTTTTGTCCTCTGGTGGGCAGCACACACGTGGCACCAGCTTAGGTTGCGTTTGTCCCTTGCTTTTCTGCATTATAGTAATCACCTCTTCCCCCTTATCTATTAGTACTACTCCCTCCTGCCCCTGGTTAACCTGAAGTCCCCCTCGTCTGCTAGCCTTCTATTGCTGTGACGCTCCACTTGCCTTACCTTTTCTGTTTCCTCACTGTCTCTCAATTACTTTTCTGGATATTGCACTCCTTTCTCTGGTTTACTAAACGACTATATCCTGATTATTTCTATTTACCTACTCTCAAATACCCCTTTCTGTGTTCCTCTGTAAACTGTACATTTTCTTACTTTACCTTGTACCTGTTTATTCTTGCATATTGCCATATCTTTCCTTCTCTCTTTACCTAACTCTCCTTTACTCACTGATTAAACTACGTAATATAGGAAACTCGTAGTGATTCAGCTTCCCTGCTTAGCTGATTGATTACGCTCTCTTCTCTGTCTGTTTCCCTATACTCTTGCCTCCCGCCCCTTTCCTAAGCCCTTCTTGCTCAATGGTTCTCCCTTCTGACTCCCCTCCCCCCTACCCCCTTGAACCTTATATGTAGTGGCTCCCTCCCTGAGGCGCCATCTTTAAACTCCGTTTGGCTTACTGCAGGTTCCCCCTGGTCGACCGCGTGGTGTGCTGCCTGTAAGTGCATACTTCAACTCAGTGATTGAAGCAGTTTTCTCTATTTTTTTTTTAACATAACCTGTACATAGTGTTTTATCATATAGTTGCTGAAGTCCTGACAATTTATGTATGGGAAACGCTATTTTTTATGATAGTTTGTCTCTGTTTAACCACTGTATGTAGTCGCTAGTGGTTCTAAAGCAATAGCGACCGCATTTAGAAGTTCCTAAAGCCAGGATTTCTGTTTGTATTATTTTGTATGGTAAACGCTATTTTTTATGGTAGTCTGTCTCTGTTTAACCACTGCATGTAGTCGCTAGTGGTTCTAAAGCAATAGCGACCGCATTTAGATGCTCCTAGAGCCAGAATTTTTGTTTGTTTTACTCTGCAATACTCTACCTTTGATTTTAGCAACTGTCTCCAGTCGCTAAGAGGTTCTGACAAATTACGTACTGAAAACGCTATTTTTTAGGGCAGATTGTCCTTGATTTAACCACTGCAGGTAGTCGCTAGTGGTTCTAAAGCAATAGCTACCTCTTTTAGAGTTTCCTAAAGCCAGTATTTTGCTTGTGTTGCTCTGCAGTCATCTACCTTTGATTTTAGCAACTGTCGTCAGTCGCTAAGAGGTCTTGCACCACGAGTCCTATATCTATGGTTCCATGGCAATTTACCTTAACTAGGGCTACTTTACTTCGTCGCTAGATATTTTTAAAGCGGAATGTTTGTAAGAGCTGTTCTGTTTAGTTTTTGTCTTTAATTTTGCCTACTGCATTAGTCGCCAGGAGGCCTGACACCTTGTGTACTGTTAACAATATTTACTTATACCATTCCTTGATTTCATTCTGCTATTAGTTGCTATGAGGCCTACAAGCATGAAATAAGTATACAATTGTTTTTATTGCTTACTTGTGATTTTGCCAACTGCATGTAGTCGCTCAGAGGTTGTTCCTTACCAGTAGGAATACTATAAAAGCTGCTCGCCTCTAGTTATACCCAGCACAGGGTGGACAGCATTATCTCCCAATACATTTCTTTACAACGTTGAATCCTATTACATTTTTTTACTGTTTAGAAATACACTGCACTGACTCTAAAACCTTGTATGTACATATATCTACTTTTAATTGTAAAGTGAATGAACATGTGCTAATGTATTATAACTGCTGATGCTAGTAATGACTATTACTTTGGAATACCTGTTACTGTGACTTGGAATTATATATTTTCTTTCTCTCTCTCTTACACCCATACCCTTCTTACCTCTCTACCCACTCTATTGCTAACCACATCTGTTCTTTCTGTTACCTTTGTCTCCTAACCCTCCTTTTCTTTTTGTATTGCAGCATTAAAGCCTAGTGCTCCTCATCGGGTGTCCCTCTCTGCTGGCCTATCTCCCAGAAGCTACAACTCAGGCCATTTGTGTCGGCACCAGGAAGCACCCCTAGCTCCTCTTCAGTGATGATTTTTGAGTTCTATACTCTCCTATACTGACTGTATGTCCATCTTGCTTAATTATTATATGTTTTGTCCTCTGGTGGGCAGCACACACGTGGCACCAGCTTAGGTTGCGTTTGTCCCTTGCTTTTCTGCATTATAGTAATCACCTCTTCCCCCTTATCTATTAGTACTACTCCCTCCTGCCCTGGTTAACCTGAAGTCCCCTCGTCTGCTAGCCTTCTATTGCTGTGACGCTCCACTTGCCTTGCCTTTTCTGTTTCCTCACTGTCTCTCAATTACTTTTCTGGATATTGCACTCCTTTCTCTGGTTTACTAAACGACTATATCCTGATTATTTCTATTTACCTACTCTCAAATACCCTCTCTGTGTTCCTCTGTAAACTGTACATTTTCTTACTTTACCTTGTACCTGTTTATTCTTGCATACTGCCATATCTTTCCTTCTCTCTTTACCTAACTCTCCTTTACTCACTGATTAAACTCGTAATATAGAACTCGTAGTGATTCAGCTTCCTGCTTAGCTGATTGATTACGCTCTCTTCTCTGTTTCTGCCCCGCTCCCTCCCTCCCTACCCCTTATCCCACCCACACGTGCCCTTAGCCTTATACCTCACATACCCTCCCACTCTATATTTACACCTATCCCAGACTCCTACCTCATCTGTAACTCCCTCCTACTTTACCTTCCTTAATTTCTCTCCTACCCACCCAAAGCTAATTACATACTCTGACTCTTAAGCTTCTCTTACTTAATCTATAATCTTAGCCTAGGCCCCTTCGTCTATTCCTTTCACTCTCACCTCATTATGTCCAGTAAAACTTATAAACCTCCACCCAAGACCTCTGTAACAGAAACTACTCTGTTAAAACTAACACTTATGCTCATTTCTTCTCTTGCTCTCACACTACCCTACTTCCTGACCTGTTATGAATTAAATCCTAGCTACCACTTTAACTACTCTCCCAAACATACTGCCTCTGATACTCAAAGCCTAAACTTCACTCATGTAAATATTACATCTTCCTCTAGCTATCTCCTAGCCAAATATCATAGGCTGTCTCACATTAAAATTCAAACTCTCTGGTTTAGGAAACTAAAATACTTACTAAACTGTCCCAACAAAGCTTACCTGGAATTTAACCACTCTATCTTGGCAGATGGGGATATCCACCCCAACCCAGGGCCCGTAACTACTACATCTAACACCATACCTGCCTCACTAAACTCATCCCTCAACTACAAACCTCCAATGCAAATACTCTACTCATAGGGCACCTTAATATCCGTAGTGTCAATAACAAAATCACCCATCTCCACTCCCTTCTTGACTACCACTCCTTTGATATTCTCTGCTTGACTGAAACCTGGTTAAAACCCTACACTCTAGATAATGAAATCATTCCTCCAGGTTACAATATCTTGAGACTCGACCAAAACAAAAGGCGGGGGAGTGGCACTACTATTTAAAACCAAACTAAATTTAACATTAGTACCCCATGATAAACTGGACATTAACAATACTGAGCTTCTTATCTCTAAGCTACAACTAAACCCCAAAAAAGCAATCTATATTATCTGCATATATCTACCTCCTGGAAATAACGCTACCTCCATAGAAAACATCCTCAGTTGCATTACTTCCACCTACCCACAAGAAACTATAATACTTGGAGACCTCAACCTTGACTGGTCCTCAATAAACACTAATAACCCAACTTCTCATATTAACCTCCATGGCTTTACTCAGATAATAGACACCCCCACTAGGATTAACAAACCGAACAACAAAGAAAGAATTCTAGATTGGATTCTCATTAACAAACCTCAACTAAATTATCAATCTGGAACGCTACCCGATGACTTTAGTGACCACAATCTAATCTATATTTTAAGACAAAAAAATGCCTCTAACAATTCTCCAATGTATAAGACCCGTGATCTCAAATGCTTCAACCCTATTCAATTTAAAACTGAACTAAGTGCCTGCAACTGGAACCCACTTAAGACACTTCCTCTTGAAGAAGCTGTTCTATACTTTAATACCACATTCCTAAAAATTCTAGATAATCATGCACCAAAACGTTCCATCCGAATTAAATCTAAGCCTGCCCCATGGCTATCTAAAGATACAAGACAAAAATGTTACTTAGGAACAAATCTTGGAAAAAGTGGCGAACCAGCAAATCTCCCATAGACCAACAGACCTTTAGGGCAACTAAGAAACAGTACCAAAAGAGCTATCTTCTCTGATAAAAGAATTATTATAGTAATCTCCAGCAAGCAAAACACAATAACCCTCAAAATTCTGGTCAACCCTAAACAGACTTCTTCACCCTGGACAGACTACCACCCCATCCCTTCTGGGTCTGAAAACCATTCCTTCCTTGATACTGCCAATACTTTCAACTCTTTCTTTATTGATACTATCAATTCCTTAGCCTCCCATCTCTCTAGTGACAACACTAGTATCCCTTACCTTACATCCCTCAATCTTCCAACCTTTAGGCTTCAACCCATCTCCACTACCTTTATACAGAAATGTATCCACAAACTCAAACCATGTACCCCTCGGCAGACCAGCTTCCATCTGAATTCCTTCAAAAGCAGCCTCTGAAATAGCCTACCCTATATCCATCCTTATTAATAGAACTGTAAATGAAGCAACCATACCTGACATATGGAAAATTTCTCATCATTCCCTTACATAAAGGAGGTAACTCCTATGAATATTCTAATTATAGACCCATTGCTCTCTTGTCCCCACTTTGCAAAAATCATGGAAAATGCACCATCAGTTAATGAACCACTTAATAACAAATAACATTCTCTCCAACTGTCAACATGGCTTTAGGCCTTTTCATAGCACAACTACTGCTCTCCTCTCCTTTATAGACTTTATTAACAAAAATCGCAATAATAACATCCTGTCTTCAGCTCTTTTTATTGACCTGTCCAAAGCCTTTGACATGGTCAACCACTCTCTCCTCTTAAACATTCTTGAATCTCTATCCTTAGAATCTAAGGTTGTCCACTGGTTTAGATCCTATCTCACTAACAGGAAACAGGCCGTCCTCTGGGATAACAAACTCTCATCTCTTCTCCCAATTTCACTTGGGGTACCCCAAGGCTCTATTCTCGGACCCCTTCTTTTCTCCCTCTTTATAAATGACTTACAAGTAGCTATTCCCCAAGCTACATGCATACAATATGCTGATGACTCCACACTAATTTGCTCTGCTAAATCCATTTCTGAACTACAAACTAATACTCAAACTGTATTTTCCAAAGTTGAAACTTGGTTCCTAAAACGCTGCCTCCTCCTAAATGCAAAACCAAACTCTTACTTTTTAGGCCAACTACCAGATCCCCTACACTAGACTTCACTATCTTATCTAACAATGGAACTCTTATATCTCCTGACTCTACTACTAAGCTACTAGGAGTCACAATTGACAATAATCTTTCCTTTGACTGTCATATCAACAATACCATTAAATCTGTAAACAGGAAACTTGGCTCTCTATAGAATTAAAACTTTCTTAACCTCCCAGCCAAAATTACTCTTGCTCACTCTCACCTTATTTCCACTCTTCTCTATGCCTCACCAATCTATACTAACCTCAAGAAAACAATCTCTCCAAACTGTCTACCACTTACAACAATATAGCTAGATTTGTTACTGGTAAGCCTTTCAGAACTCACCACTGTCTAAATCTGCAGCAACTTCACTGGCTTGAACTGACTAACATGCTGTTACTTTCCCAACTCACGTTTGCCCAAAGAGCTCTCTACCAACCTCATAACACACCTGTACTTTCTAACCTCTTAACCCCTTATTCTAATCTGAACTCACTCCGATCATCTAATAAACTGCTAGTCACCTTAACCAAATCTAATAACCTAGCTGGTGATTCCCTCTTCTCAAATTCCATTGGTAAACACTGGAATCAACTTCCTACCGAACTTACTTCCATTGCATCTACTGTCTTGTTTAAACAAAACTTAGAACCTACCTTAAAAGCCACTGGATGTGCCCCTGCTCTAATCCTGATTGAAAGTTAATTTTCCTTAGTTAACCCTCTTTTTTCTCTCCCTATTCTTTTATACCTCCTGCTTTCTCCCTTAATTCTCTTCCTCTACCACTTATGGACCTCTCCCCATATCTTTCCTCTATAAGGCTATGACTCTACTCCAGAAACTATATATCTTTTATATTTTTAAATCTGCTCTCTATCTATCATTGTTTCCTCTTCCTTGGTCTTGCACTTTCTCTTCTTGGTTTTAAAAGATGTAATAAGCCTTAACATATTGCTATTTACAATGTCTAGGAATTTAAAGTCCTTTTCCTGTGGTAATTATTTTCATTGTCAACGTCCTATCTGAGTGTAATCTGTTATTGTTATACCTCTTTGTCTATATGTGGAGCTTTTCTCCCCGGGCCTCTACTGAAAATGGAAATATATCCAGTTAGACCAGCCCGGTTAACAAATGTAAAATAAATAAATAAATAAATAAACAAATGTAAGTATCCATGGGACCTGACAACATCCCTGTCCACATCCTACATAAACTCAGGCATGTGCTCCCAGCTCCATTACACACTCTAGCCACACCAGGCCAGTCACCATCCACACCCCATCCACATGGAAGATTGCCAACATCATCCCTCTACACAGACATGAATGAGGAATAGAGGATTATGCAATTAAATAGCCCTCATTGTGGGGAATATGACACATCAGGACCAGGAGTGCAATGCAAGCAGATACTGTGCTGATAGATAACAGGGGTATGGTGTGGTTGTGAGTGGTAGCTACTGGAATTCAATGTAGATGTGCAGGTTCTGTACATACTGTTGCCAAATGTATGAGGTCATGTGATGTGTTTCCCTGTTTATGTCTTCCAGGTGCAATGTCACATCAGCAAAGGTCAACTTTCTCAGTGGCTAAGACAAATATAATCATAGAAGCCATACTACAGAACCATGCCATAATGTTTGGCCAGAGTCAGCAACATCTGCAGGAGTTGACCCCCCTGTGGGATGACCTTATCCACAGGGTAAATGATGTTGGTGTGCACACATACATACAAACAGGTCCAGCAGCATGCAACTGACCTCATACACCATGCCAGGTAAAGGTCTGCTGCTGTGGCCAGGGACCGCACAGCCACAGGTGTGGGCCCAGCTAAGCAGGCCCCACTGATACCCACGAGGAGCTCCTGACCAACCTTGGGGCACTCATCCCAGTTCAATATCAGGGTACAGACCCCACATGCTGGAGGTGGGTGGCACCCAGACAATGGACGAGGAGCATGCAGGTAAGGCCGCAGTGGAGATTGCTAGACTAGTGTAGCAGACATAAGTGTATCTGTAGAGTATCTACATGCATGTGTCAGGTCAGATTGCAGTTGTGGATGTGATTTTCTAATGCACAGATGTGCACATCTATGGTGAAGGACAGCAAATTGTGTAGTATTGGGATTGTACTGTAAATGTGCAGGCATGTTGCATCCATCCTTTACCAATGCTGACAATACCTCTCTCCCACAACCCCCTAGGTCCCTCCAGTCTGCATGTCGGACAGCAGCCTGAAGCTGGTGAGTATGAAATTGCTGTTGTGGTTTGCCAATACCCCAGGCATGTGAAGGGCATGCAGTTTACCATGCACACAACTGTCACTCATAGCCATATTGCTTTATGTGCATGTTCACTTGTGGTGGTGTTAACTGCATTGCATAACAGTGGTCACCACAGGGGCCTATCTGAAGAGAATGTAACATTCCTGTAGCAAACCTCATAACCTGTCAGTGCAAGACTTCTGGACAGAGACCAACAAAATGGGGGGACAAACGGCCTAAGGTATGGACATGTGCGAAACATTACTCTTATACAGTGAATATACACATTGTACACACCCCTGTTAAGATGCTAGATGTTTGTGATATATACAAATTGAGACAACAATATGTCAGTCCACACCTTTTCCAACCTTTAATGTGACCTATAACATGAACAATTTACTTGTAAAACCAACCAATCTGTTGGGCACCAAATATGAAGTATACAAACCTTACAATAAGCTGGATGCATACGTGTGCACACCCTTCAAATAATATTTTATTGTAGCAGCTTGTGATTTACTGACAGCATTCAGTCTGCTTGGGTACACACCTGCCATCACAAAAAGGCACTCTGAGTAACACCAGTAACAGTCTGCTGTCCAAGTAGGATATCCATGACATTTACTCAGTTGCCTGCAACAGCCATGGCTTGCAGACAGCTTACAAAGCAGCAAAGGGATCTCATATTTAAAGGTATCAGTAAGGAGTAGGGTATAACAACATTACCACAGCATTGCATACACCATGGAGCACAATGGAGACAGTCATTAAAAGGTGGATTGAATATGGGACAACAGTACTGTTGAAAAGAACATGACATCCCTCCAAAACTGATGAAAAACATGTCAAAACCTGGTCAAGGAGGCTGCCAGGAGGTATACAGCAACACTGAGAGAGTTGCAGGAATCTCTTGCAAGTACTAGTGCTGTGTACTGCATGTGAGAACAATCTCCCATATACTGCATAAGCCTGGTCTATGGGGTAGGGTCAGAAGATGGAAGCATTTCTCCACATCAAAAAAAAAATCCAGGGGTGGATACAATTTGCAATACAGCACATCAAGTCTCCCAAAGGCATGTGTGAAAATGTGTTATGCTATAATGAGACTATGGATCAACCTCACAGCCGCAATACCAAAAGGCATGTGTGGTGCACAAGCAACACCTCTCTTTACCTGAAGACCACCATCCTCATGGTGAATCATGCTGGTGGCATTGACCTGCTGTGGAGATGCTATTTCAAAGCCAGAACTGGGCCTGTGGTCACGGTGGTGGGAATTCTGAACAGTTCCAAATAACACCCACTCATGGGCCAAATACATCAGGTGTCTGCAAGAACTCTGAGGATGGGGAGGTGTGTCAGCCTTCAACATGATAAAGACCAGAAGCATACATCCAAAGCTACCTAAGAATGGCTCCACCTGAACACACTCATGGTTATGGATTGGCCCAGCCAGAGCCTAGACCTAAACCAGATAGAAACCCCCCAGTGTGACCTGACGAGGGCTGTGGACATGAGCTGCCCTTGCAATCTGACAGAGTTGGGGGACTTCTGCAAGGAAAAGTGGCCAAATAATGCAAAGTCAAGATATGGCATGCTGATAGACACTTTCCTGAGAAGAGTAAATGCTGAAAGTCGCTTAGAAGGTGCTTCAACAAAGTATAATTTTAAGGGTGTGCACATTTATGCAATCACCATATTGTATATTTTATTCATTATATTTTACATGTAACACATTTGTTTGTTTATCGATTGGACTGCACAGGTCATATGTCACATGAAAGGTGGGTAATATTTTTGAACGCATTATTACAGTCTCATTTTGTATATTACAAGAACATGGGATGTTAACAGGGGTGCATACACTTATCATATCCACTGTAAGCTTAGAAGGTTGGTGCTGTAAAAGGATTTGTGTGACCATATATTTACTGCTGGTTCGGAGGTCTGAAATTCAAATATATGTCATTAATTAGTGACATCACTCCTCAGATCATCCCAGTTATGTATCAAACAAACACAGGAGTTATGAGAAACAGAGCAAACATATGAGCCAGACATCTTCACATTCTGCAAGGATCTGTACAGTTGTGAGGTATGTTCTGTAGTAGTTGCCACTGTGCTATACAGGTGAAGAACAATGATGTGTACATGGGTGGAGTCTGTGCTGGGGAAGGGCCATCACCTACTAGCACTATTCACGTATCCCAGAGCGCTGTATTGTTAGTTACATGGAGTAAAACTGGCTGCAATGCATGATCTTGAGGGCAGTGTGTCATGCATGTCACCATTTGGGTAATGTGAGGTCTGTGTAACAGATTTGTGCCACCTCACCTGTAAGTGTGTGTGTGTGTGTGTGTGTGTGTGTGTGTGTGTGTGTGTGTGTGTGTGTGTGTGCATGTGCGCGCATATGTGTGTGTGTGTGTGTGTGTGTGTGTGTGTGTGTGTGTGTGTGTGTGTGTGTGTGTGTGTGTGTGTGTGTGTGTGTGTGTGTGTGTGTGTGTGTGTGTGTGTGTGTGTGTGTGTGTGTGTGTGTGTGTGTGTACCAGCCAACCTCAAAGTGCAGGTATTAATGCACATATGTTGTCTTCCCCTCACAGGTGGTCATGGGGTTTGGGGTCCCTACCACTTGGAAACTGATGTCAGTGCCTCTTCAGACTCTGACAATGATGATAGGAATAGTGAGGTACAGGTGGGGTTGTCAGGGGCTGAATCTGTGCCATTGGTTGGCATCCCACTATTGTCCACACTATCCCCACACACAGTGACAATGCCCACACATACCCCATCACTAGTGGCCACAGATGATGGATAGTTGGCAGGTGGTGGCATGGAACAGGCTAGTGTGGTGACTATGGCAGGTGTGAGTGTAGACACTGGCCACAGCCAGAGTGCAGGTGAGGTCCCAGACACGTGGATGGACAGGGGTGCTGTCAAGAGGACTGCTGCTCATCAAGCCACTGTCAAAGTGCCACAGCAGGTGTCACCAGATGCATGTTTTGAGCTGTCATGGATGCACAGGCACGTACTGAATGCAACACCAGACAAATACTCAGGGTGGTGGATGCAACCTTCCTGATTTACGTGGCAACATTCATGACCTTGTTGAGGCCACACATCAAAATACTGAGGTCATGAATAGATGGTGGGGTGAGAACTTGGCAATCTTCAACCATGCCATGGCTGTGCTAGAGCATGTGGTGGGAAATAGGCATCGGTCACATGGATGTAGATCAGCACCAACAGCAGCTAAGAGTCTACAGGACCATGCACCTTCACACTCCTGTAGTGGCAGTGACACCAGCACTACCGAAGGGGGGTTGCTGTCCACATGACACCGGAGCAGAACATGGGCACATGGTCCTGGCCAGTCTCATTAGGAACATGGATCCAGCAGACAGCAGTCACCATCAGGAAGCAGTACTGCATCTGGCCTTGGGCCTGGTGGTGCCAGTGAGACACCTGGCAGGACCAATTCCCATGTCTGTGGCTGGAGATGGTGAACTGGACACCCTGCCATATATGGTTCACAGCTATCCAACATAACCCTGTGTAGGGCAGCCACATGGTGTGACTGTGTGCATACATACACACACACACACACACACACACACATCTTTATGACAGGCAGGTCAACTCCAGACACACGCAGCACCTCTGCACAGTCCATATATTGGATACCCCTACAAACACACACACATACACATGATGTCAACTTTATGGCCCACCCTAGGCTTCTGGCAAACTCACACCACACCCTGTGCATATGATGATACCTGTGCCACATTCCTGTCATCCATACCATTGATGCAAGGACATGCTAATATGGGTCTGATGAACAGGGTGAATATAGTAGAGTGTAGCTTTGTAATTCTGTGCAGGGTGCTGTCTGCTTGCATTTGTTAGGGGTACACATACACATGTATGTTCCTTATTAGCCAGGATGCATTATTGCTATTAGTACCACTGACTGATTGTAGTCTGACATGCTGTATTCTGTTTGTGTTACAGATGTCTGTGTGTCTGCAGGCTGTGGCCCTGCAGACATTACCAAGAGGGAGTATAGCAGAGTGGGAATACATCAACCGTATCCTAGGCAAGGTACAGCTTTATATGTACATATACCAGGTGTGTATGCATGCAACACTGTATGAGGTAGACTGTTGTCAGACAGTGTGATCTTGTATACATGCCCCTTGTCACAGACAGGCAGCCTTCAGACATTTCACCTCAGTGTTGTGTAATACCGCAGGCTCATACATAGAGAAAAGGTTACTGCAGTACTGTCAGCAGGTCCCTCACAAGTGTAGCCATTACATTAACTGCAACAGATTCACCTGTCAACACCTGTTGGCCCTGCCATTTCTTTCCCATACACTCAACCTTGATGCAGTTGGTGAGAACATGCATGATACTGTGTATGACAGGTTTGTAGTATATATTCTTGAGTTCACAAGGTGGAAGAGGGAGACAAAATGGTATATCTTTTGCATGTACACAGTAAGGACTGACACAGGGGATGTGCATACAGTAACACAAACACAGTTGGCAATAGACAGATTAGTAAACCTACATATCCACTTTGATGTACTGTAGCACTACATACACATGACATGCTCCACATAGCATTATATGCATGGGACATAATCCACTACCTCTTACAACACATAATGTTGTGAATGTCATCATGGATGGTGAGATAACTCACCAGAAATAGCATCTGGAGTCATGTATTGCTCCTACAATCCTGGACAAGTGATAGGGTAGCAGACGTTGTATCAGCATGATGTTGCAGTCAGATATGATACCTGATGCTAGAATGTGTGTCACTACACTCATTGTGGCTGATTTGGCAACAATATCACATACATGGGCATTGGTAAGGGACACAGACCACATATAGAACATGCTGGAGGGACAGGTTCATAACCCAGAGACTGCCCATGCTATGCAATAGATTTCCCATACATGTCAAACAGAGCATCTCACTGGCCCTCTTCAAGAGAAATCTTGATGAGTGGATGGGAAATAGAACATTCACCCCGGGGATCACTCCAGTGGCTTTACTCAACAGAGGCACTGGGAACTAAGGTGGGATGGCACGGTGCCAGGGTAATCCTATGGGCTAGGCTTGTAAAGGCCCCAGGGCAATTAGCCTAGTACACATCTATGAACCTATGAACCTATAGGTTGCAAACATCTGGATATTCCATAGACATCTGTACAGAGGACTGATATGGCCTGTACAGTGGTTTAACATGCTGCATGTGAGGCACATGCTGTTACCATGCTATATAAGGTAATGCCATTGGGAGGTGGTAAACAGGCATGGATGATACACACATTAAAATGGTATAAGCCAAGCAAGGTATGATCCTGACCCAAATACAGTCTACAAGTACTGAGATTAGAACCCCTACCTATTTAGTTATTACTACTAAAGTTTTACACAGTTATCAGATGTGTCACGGAGCTTATATGATTACATTTAGTCCCAAGGTACTTCTAATGTGAATGACATCAACAGGCCTAATAAAGCAGGGTGATGGGAAGTGTACAGGGTGGTATACAACTCAAAATGGTATAACCCACAGAGTATATGATTCTCACACAAACAGTTGCCAGTATTGAGATTATTCTTCCTACAAACATACACACCAATGCACACATATGCTGGCTCTGAGAATAGAACTTCTGCCTTTTTAGTTATTTGTACTACAGTGTTACACAGTTACCGTGCACACTACAGAGCTTACTGGACTGACAACTGGTCAAAGGTGCTGATAACTGCACAGCTGAGGTAAACTATTACAGGTGCCAGAAAGTCTGCCTTCAGTTTTTCCCTTAGATCTTGCTGCTTCTTTCTCTCTTGCACTTCAAATAGCCTAATAGCTTTGCACTTCAACAGGTTTTTGTATCAATTATTCTAGCACAGCTGAGAGCCATCAGCAGTAGTCATTCCTCATGGAATTAATTCCAGTACTTAGTAGTTATGACCACCCTACCTGGCATGATTAAAGTGCATTTCTCTGTGATTTCGCCCATTAACCTGGAGCACTTGGGCATTCTGAGGCACTGTTGCAACTGCCTCATGTACACAGTCAACCCTCTCTTCTAAACTCCCAACACTCAGACTTGTGAGAGATACCCCTATATCACCAAACTGGAAGATATGCACTGTCCATAGAAGACTGGACTAGTTGGTCAAGAGGAGAAGGGCAACACCTGCACCACACCACATGGAACACATAGCCCTCCAAAACACACACTATCACAGCTCTGACACACAAACAAAAACCACACACCCACTTTAACAGAGACATTCAATAGGCATTTACTCAAACAGCAGAGACCACCAAGACAGTCACCCACTTGACCATGACAACACAGCACAAACCACAGGACACATATCTCACCTATACAGTGTGACCCTCAAGCTAAGTACCTAACCACCTTGCCCAATACAGTAATCATACATGACTCAGTAGTGAGGCACACAGATGCCCCACTCACTAGGTTGAATATGGAGAAGGTAACAGTCAGCTGTCTTTCAGGTGGCAGAATCCAACAAATAACACACCCAGTCAGGTCACTCCACAACAGCTACAAGTATCACTCTGTCATTGTCCATGTGGGTGTGAATGTCCTGAGATGCACCTTCCTGGACTACATGAAAAGAGACATGGTGGAGCTCTCAGATTTTGTGGGCCAGGCAGGTATGACAGTAGGCCTGAGCAGTATACTACTGTCACCCAGAATGATACCACAGTAGAAACAACAAATGATTGACTTCAACAATTGGCTTAAGTGTCTGGTGTCATTCTCAGGGGCTCCTAGTATTTGTCTGCTTGGGATGACATGATTGACAGACTGCGATGCTTGCCAGAGATGGCCTGCATCTGTCACCACTGGGTTTCCAGGTACTGGCTAAGTCTCTTGCCACCCCTATTGTGCCTTTTTAGGCAGTGTTCCAAATCAAATTACCACAGTAACAGCTATAAATAAATGCAATCTGAGGATCATGCTGGTCAACAATAGACGTCTAAATCTCAAGATGCAGTCACTCAAAGCACTCCTCAAAATGGAGAACATTGACATTTGTGCTGTAACAGAGACCTGGTTTACAGAGCAGACAGCACCCCTGCACTACCAGGCTATAACTCATTCCACACCTGTCAGCTCCAAAACATAGACCACAGCTCCAAAGGTGGTGGTTTCTCCTATTCATAAAGGATATGCACACCTCCTGGCTAGTATCCCAGAATAATGCATCTGAGATACCTCAGGTACAACTGACACTGGGTAATAGTGCAATGCTATCGGTCCCCATCCATGTCTCTAGACTCACAATCTACATACCTCAACACCCTGGAATCTATCAAGGTCCAACCCAACACTCTCATATTAAGAGACTTCAACTAACCCTCCATCAAATGGGAAAAGTACTCAAGCACCAATACACTGGCCCAATGCTTCCTGGAATTCATCAGTTCCAATGCCCTGGACCAGCTCATTCTGACCCCCAGTAGAGTAAGCAACATCCTTGACCTACGTTGATTACTAACATATGGGATGGTTGCTCAACAACAGTAGTCAATCCCTACCTGGTCAGATCCAACCATAAAGTAATCACCATGAAAATCCAAATCTCATCCGCACCCCCGCAAAGGTAACCAGCTTGGATAACTTCTCCAAAGCTGACTTTGGACACTTAAAAACAGAGGTGGCTAACTTCACAGCACCCATGCCAATGCAAAATAGCTGCATGACTGCCAAATCATACACAAATGCACTGTACAAACATACATGAATGCATAGAACTAGCCATACCCAACAGAACCTAGACCTCCTCCAAACACTGGAGGCCAATCTGGTGCTTCCCTGCCATTAATAAACTATACATCAGAAGGAAGAAACTGTTGCAGAAAAAAGTGGAGTCTCAAGACTGGGAAACCCCCCTTATTAGCCTCAACAGCAACTTGAGATCCCTCATGAAATCATCTAAAGCCAGGTATAATGACAGAATTGCAGCAGACACTGACAACAATCGCAAAGCCTTTGATAGTTATATCAAGAACCTCCATGGCAATACCCAGAAGTGCTCTGAGTTACTGCACAATGCTACCTCCTATACTGAGCCAACAGATATTGCCAACATTCTTGCCAACACAGTTAGTGCCAGCTTTACCTCTCCCCCCAAGGGAACAATCATAATGGCAGAAGAATGCCAGGCACCCAGCATTATTGCAGCCCAGGTTAAACCTGCATTGTCCGTGGGCAAGAATATAGCTTCCATGGAACCCAAAAATGTCCCTGGCTGTGCTCTACATGAACTACAAACAGACCTGGCACCACATCTGTGTCCCCTGTTCAGTAACAGCCTCGCCTCAAGCTTGACCCTCCCAAATGGTGCACTGCTGCAGTCATCCCTCTCCATAAAGGGGTAGTGACTACAGACCCTGGGAATTATCAGCCCAGTAGCCTGATGAGTCTGATATGTACAGCTATGGAGCACATCATCAGCCACCTGATCGACAAAGATATAGGTAATCTCCTAACTCTGGAACCCACACAGTTTGGCTTTGTGAAAGGGAGATCATGCCTGCTCAATCTGGTTGACTTCTTTGAGTCAGTCACCAGGGCTGTGTATGACAGTATGGCACTGCATACAGCCTACATCGATCTGGCCAAGGGTTTTGATACCATTCCTCAGTCAGGAATTATTGATGAACCCACCAAACTAGGCATCAACCCCTATATCACTAGGTGGGTTGCAAACTGGCTCACAGATAGAACACACAGTGTGAAAGTAGCGAACTCCAAGTCAGACTACCAACCAGTTACGAGTGAAGCCCCACAGAGATCACTCCTGGCTGCTCTCCTGTTCGGCACCTACTTCTCAGGAGTCCAGGCCAACACAAAGGAACTCAGGCTGACCATGTTCACAGATGACTGCAAGCTGTGAACCATCATTAACTCCACAAGTGATGCAGACATCCTGCAGAAAAACCTCACTGAGACCAATGACTGGTGTGGAAACCATTGCCTGAAGCTTAACACCAAAAAATGCATCATCACCCCCTTTGGTAAAAACTCAGTTCCTACTAAGTACCGCATTGATGGTAGCCCACTGAACATGGTAAGCTTTATAAAAGATCTGGGGACACAGGTTGACAGCAACCTCTCCTTCAACCACCACATTGCCACTGTGGTCAGGAAGTCCTTCTATGTGGCATATCTCATTACCGAGGGTTTTGCATCCAAGAAGAAAGAGGTCATCATCTCAGTCTACTCTTCCCTCATTAGACCAATCAGCAAATATAATGCCCATTTGGCATGTACCTCACTAGACACCTGTAACAGCTGGAGATGCCACAGAAGTACCTCACAAAGAGGATCCTAGGCATAAAACACATGTCCTACACAGACTCAGAATACTCCAGCTATTCTCTGTCTCATAGCACCTATTTAGAGGCAATCGCTGCTTGACTTACAAAGACATGTCTGGCCCAACTCTTTTAGAAATGCTATATCCAAAGACATTCTAATCCCTCCACAACACTCCATGCAGAGACCTCAACCTCATTACCACAATCAACACAACATGCCGGAGGGATAGGTTCCTCACCCAGAGACTGCACATATCCTGGAATAGACTGCATGTACATGTCAAGCAGAGCACCTAGCTGACCCTGTTCCAGAGAAATCTTGATGAGTGGATGGGTAATAGAAAGTTCACCCCAGAGATCTCTCCAGTGGCTCTACTTGATTGAGCCACTGAGAACTAATGTTGGGTGGCACAATGGCAGGGCACTTCTATGGGCTAGGCTTGTGAGGGCTCCAGGGCCATTAGCCTAGTACACACCTATGAACCCATAAGGGGAATGACATCATCATGTTTGATAAAGTAGGGCAGTGGGTGGGAAACTTATCGAAATACTTCTTCCTACAAACCTGCACACACACTCATGCAACCACGCACACATTTATCAGATCTGAGAGTAGTGTACTTGCTTATGCAGTTATTTGTACTAGAGTGTTACACAGTTATCACACACACTACAGAGCTTACTGGGTTGACAACTGGCCAAAGGTGCTGATAAGGGAAATGACATCAGCAGGAGTGATAAAGTATGACAGTGGGGGGGACTTATCAAAATACTTCTTCCTACAAACATGCACACTTATACACACACACACACATTTGCTGGATCTGAGAGTCAAATCACTGTCTATGTAGTTATTTGTACTATAGTGTTATACAGTTATTGCATGTGCTACAGAGCTTACTGGGCTGACAAATTTCTTCTCACAAACATACACACTTATGCTCCCATACACACATTTGCCAGATCTGAGATTAGAACCCCTGCCTAGATAGTGATTGATTGTATAGTGTTATGCATTTATCACATGCACTGCGGAGCTTACTGGGCTGACAACTGGCCAAAGGTGCTGATAAGGGGAATGACATTAGCAGGACTGATAAAGTGGAGCACTGGGAAGTGTTGTGGGTGGGAATGGCCTAAAACTGTTTCATCTACAAACAAACACACATTCCTTCACTCTCGCATACACAACTGTCACACACACAGAGTTGCCAGTCTTGAGATTAAAACCTCTCTATGTAGTTATTTGTACTATAGTCAAAACGAACAGCAAACAATGGTTGAAACAAACACCAAACCACATAAAAAACCATCAAGGGAAACAAAGCGTTATTTTCAGCTTTTAATCCAACAGAAAATGATGAACCAACTTCAATAAAGGCAATGTAAACTACTGCCTAAGCTGGTTTACATTGCCTTTATTGAAGTTGGTTCATCATTTACTGTTGGATTAAAAGCTGAAAAGAACACTTTGTTTCCCTGGATGTTTTTTTTTATGTTATTTGTACTATAGTGTTACACACTAATCGCATGTGCTACAGAACTTATAGGGGTGATCAGTGTCCAATGGTACTTCTAAGGTAAAGGACAGCAGTAGATCTTGTGAAGTAGGGCAATGTGAAGTGTACTGAGTGGGAACAGTCTCCTAATACTTAGACCTATGGATACAAACACACACACACACACACACACACACACACACACACACACACACACACACACACACACCAACATGTCTGTGACTTTCCTCAGACTACTTGGTTTTGTGACACTGCAATGTATTGTGTCATTACCAAGTGCCAGACATCCTCAGATCATCACAGTGCTTCACCAGAGGAGCACTAGTTGTATGATGCATAGACCAATATTATGAGGGCAGCTATGTACATTCTTGCCCAACAAGGCCATTTGTGAGGTGTGGCTACAGCCAGTTTAGTAATGTCCCACTGTGTAAACAGTCTGGCAACCCGGTGATATACTGGCTGGGGATCTCCTGCTTGTGTGGTATTTTTCTAACCTGAGATGTCATATCCTTGTGTGGGCATACCTCTCTCCTGTACATTTATGGAAGGTTGTCCAGTTGTTTGGCTAGAGGTTTCATCCTTTCTATGTAAACTTGTGTTTTTATGGCAAGTTAGTTACATAGGATTGAAAAGTGATGTTACAAAATAATGACAGACATTACTGTTCCAGACTACATAACCTTCAGACAATTCCCACTACTGCAAGCCCCTAACCTTACCAAATTTCTCGGTATGTAAGGGTGATATTTGTAACACATGCCTATCGTTGTGCCTTTGTTCCACTTTTATTTCTGCCCTTGTCCAGACATCTTGCTGTCAGAGGTTGGGAATTATGGTTGTGGGTACAGAGTGCATTTTACTGTGCAGGCATGTCCATTATATGTAAAAGCAAACATAAGACAAATTGATTATTAAGAATAACCACTGGCAACAGTACCAAAAAGCACTTATATTCTCAAAAGCCTTGGCACATCAGCTACACATCCTTCAATATGTCACTTATATATGTAGTATATTCCACATAGCACTGTGACTTCCAGGTATGTCAGTGGCAGAGCAGTGGGTGTCACTAACATGCATAACAGTTTGCACTGCAGTTATCTGCACATGGCCCTGTCAAAGACAGCACTGTACCTAGGGCACTACAAGATGACTACCAGGGGAATGTGTTGGCCAGATCCTGACAGTATTAACCACACATACACATAGCTCATTGACCCCTGTATATTGTGGACAGGCAACATGTTTTCATGTATATTGGTGCAGCCCTGCTAATGTGTGCTTATGCTGCTATTTCCATGGAAACATACATGTTACTGCATTTGTGTGGGTATATGGAGGGCACACCTGCCAGCTGTACACATTTGCACAGACTGTGCTGATATTTCCTTTACATTTTGATTCCATTTACCATACTATTTAGCCCTGTCTTTGGGACTAGAGGCATATCAGTAAAGAGCAAAGGTCAGATTGTACTGGCATACATTTGAGTTTCAGACTTCTTACCCTTAATAGCCTTACTGCAACTGCGGGTCCTGCTGTGCTATCACTGTGTGAGTCTGAAAGGGGGTAAATCAACATTGCCTTTACCAGACATTTCTATGTGGTTTTCTACAGCTGACTTGTTCTGTGGGTTTGAGGGGTGGGTATGGGACCCCCACACTGACATCCATGCCTGTGACCTATGACCCCCCCAGTTAGTTGTCCCCACACATATACTGCAGTGGGATTTAACACCTTAGGTACTACTGCATAGTGTGTGGGGACCAGTTTTGGCCAGACATTTTGTGGTGTCTCACATAGCTGTCAGTTGTGTGCTGCTATCCCATTAGGCCACCCTATTCCCTTGCATGCATGTAGCATTACCATAGATATGCTAGCAAAACATACTAATCCATTCATTTATTGTTAATAAGACTGACTTACCTTCTGCTTGCGGCAGTTGTGAGGATGGTGCTTGAGGAATGCCTATGTTGGATGCACACAGTGCACTGTTTATACATGGTAAGTTACAGGTAATGTGATGTGTCTGCTATCCATTTTACTGTGTGTGTGAGTCAGAGAGGGGTGTCAGTCCCTGAGGTCCCTACAGTGTCAGTGTGTGTGCTATGCATTGCCTCTTTGCCATGGCCTGAGCATACTGGGCATGCCTCCATCTGGCTACAAGAGCAGGCTCAAGGGCCTCCTCCTCTGAGTCCCTCTGTGCCTGTGGGGACCATGGCAATGGTGGAGGGCTCTGTGGCCCTTCACCGTGCTGTTCCTGCTACAGCTTTTTCACAGGATCATATTGTGTAGCATGGCACATACTATGAACATGTGTGCACATGTGGCTTTAGAGTACTGCAAGGCTCCACCAGATATGTCAAGGCAGCAGAACTGTGACTTGAGCATCCGAAACACACACTCTATAATGATCCTGGTTTGTGCTTGTGCCTCATTATGGCATTCTTGTGTGGGTGTGTGTGCATTACTGATGGGTGTCATCATCCATGACTCCAGTGCATAGCCAGCATCTTCCACCAGATGACCATACAGGATGCCCCCACTGGCAAATGCCTGGTACAGATGTAACGAATGCCAGATGTGGAAGTCGTGATAACTTCCAGGGCTGCCAGCACACACATTCATGATAATACCCTGGGCATTGCACATGACCTGACAGTTGATGGAGGGGAATCCCTTGCAGTTTATGTAGACCCTACCCTGTTCACCAAGTGGTGCTTTGATGTGGATGTGTGTGCAGTCTATGGCACCCAGTACCTCCAGGTATTCTGCTACATGGTGGAAGAGACACATATTGCTGGTTCTCTCCTCACGGGTGTTGGGGAAGTAAATGCATTCACCAGCATGTGGTAGCAGGGCATCCAGGAACTAGTGGAATACCCTAGATACAGATGCCTGTGGAACCCCCATGATGTCACTAGTAGGTCTTTGCAAAGCACCTGTAGCTAGAATTCTTAAGGCTACACATAACTTGGTATTGACTAGGATGGGTTCCCCTCTGCTGGATCTAGGTCTGAGTTGAGGCTGGCACAGCTTGGAGATTTCCTGAAGTATGTTTCTGTCCATGCTGTAGTGCTCTACTAACTCCAGAGCATGTAGCCCCTGGTAAGTTACCCTGGGTCTGAACACTCTTCTCCTCTTCCTCGGTCTGTGGTGGTTGTCAGCATTATCCTCCTCTCTGCCCTCAGCCTCTAGCACATACTGATGGATCAAAGCAATGGCAGCCCCTAACATTTTTCCAGTTAAAATTCCCCTGCATGTGTACACCAATGGTGCAGAGTTTGTGGGAAAAAACAGATGGTAAGGTGTCTCCATAGTTTATACTTTCAATGCAGGCCATGGTCTGAAGTATTTGTCACTGGAGATAGGATTGTCTCCAGAAAATTTGCTGTTCTTTATCTAAAATTTTTATTTTAAGTCTTTTTATTTCATTTGCTTCCTTTTTTTACTATTTCAGTATGATTTGCAGATATGTAAAGCATTACACAGTGCAACATAGCATGTGTAGAAGTTACATGCAGGGTGTTAGTGGCTCTAAGCACAGATAGCATGGTCATGCAAGGTTAAAAACTGTGCAGTATTTAGTGCTTGCTAATGAGTGCAGAATGACATGAAAATAAGGAACTTCGTACAAAGGAGACACATGAATTATGAAAATGAAAACAGATAAATAGTGGATAGATTCAAAAATGTATAAAATGGTCATGCAGTGCTATATATTGATTCTGAATGCCGAGATTCATGGTTCAGATCATGTGAAGGATGCTAGGAATTGTAGAAGCAGTAGCACAGCCACATTATCAGTACACATCAAAGCCAGCACCCCAATGTTATATGTTATATGTTATCACCATCTGTACCAATAAAGGTGGAACATACAGCACCACCAGCTCACAGAACAGTGGTTTGTAGACCATTTCCATGTGGACAGGGAGAATGTAAGGGAGCTACTTGAAGTGTGTAATCCACAAATGGAACCAAGGAGGATACAAATTATGACTATTCTTGTGGATACCTGAATATGTGCAGCATTAACCATTTTAGAAACAGGGACCTTTCAGTGCCCTACTCAGGATGCATTAGAAATATTGCAGACATCCACCTCACAAATCCTAAACTAGTTCTTCAATTTTATGCTGCATCATATGAAGGAGCATATCTCGTTATGTGGAGGACAGATCCAACACCATGCATGTATTTTATAAAACTGCCCAATTATCTGACATCCAGGGAACCATAGATTGCACAATTATTAACACTCAGGCACCACCTGACGCAGAAGAATTATTGTATGCAAACAGGAAGAGCTTCCATATCCCGAGTGGCCAGATGGTATGTAATGTCAAGGGCATAGTTTATAATGTGTCCATGTGTCATATAGACAACACCCATAATTAAAATGACTGACATGCATTTGCACTTCTCACATAGGATACATGGTTGGTTTGTTCACACACATGCTAAAAAGATAAGGGGCCGGATTCACGAAGGCTTGCATGGAGTCTAAGAGTAGTGTAAGACTCCATGCAGCCAACATGTCTGCCGAGCAATCCAGGAACAGCTGGCAGGGGCGTGCAAGAGAGCTCCTAAAATGACTCTTGCACAGACAGGGTTAGTTTATGCAAATTACCTCATTTGCTGCTAAAAGCTATGCAAATGAGGTAAATTTGCGATCCAGGAAACACTAACCTGTCCGAGTAAGAGTAGTGTTATTTGCAGAAATGTACTTGGTTGGCAACTGAGTACCATTCTGCAAATAGCAAAATGGAGCCATGACAGCTCCAAATAAAGGATGCATCCAGTTGATGAAGCATGCCAATGGCCAAATATATGGCCATTGACATTTTTATGTGTTGCAAAATAATAAAAAGTAATTTATTTTTTTTTCCTCGATCTCCGATGTTTAAGCATAGCGCAGCACCACGCAAACGTGTGGCGCACTAAAAAATCAGAAAATCAAGAATTTAAAAGCCACAAATATGATTTAATTCAAAATATTCATCTGCCATGCAAGTGAATGGCAGGCTGAAGACAACATGGCTACTGAGTAGTGGTTGCTAAGGGGGGAAGCTCAGTGTGAGAGATGTAACCAAGCATTAGTAGGCAATCCTATGCAAATGAGGATAAGGATAGTGAATCCCAATATTTCCTGCTATATGAACCATGTCCCTAGAGTGTAAGAGTAGGATAAAGGGAGGAACAGAGTAGAAGATGGGTGACATCATGAGGGGGTATGTATCAAAAAGACTGTAAACTTATTGGAGCAGAGTGGCATGTGTTTGCTGTGAGTTACTCAGGACTAGGAGAGGTGTGTCTACAATTGTCTAAACTGAAACCCAGAAACCGAAGGTGTACGCTGTGGCTATCACAAAAGTTTCTTGCAAAGCTGCTTACACTGTGTGCTCGAGTGTGCACGTGTGTGCGCGCATGTAAACCAACCCATCTAAGCCTGTGTGTGTGGGTGTGCGCCCGTGTAAGCCTGTGTTAAGCCGTCTAAGCTTGTATACATGAATGTGGAGCCGCCTAAGCCTGTGTAAGCTTGTGTAAGCCTGTGTGTGTGCGTGCGCACTCGTGTGTGCATATTTGCACTTGTTTGCGCGGCGCTGCCCCCTGTGGAAACAGAAAGTGAAAAGGAAGGAAAAGAAGTAGTAGGAAGTTAACCAAGGAGAACTAGCAGAGCTGCCAGGTAAACTCAATCAGAATAAGCCAATTACACAGGCAGTACAGTAGCTCAGCCCAGCCCAGCACTTAAAACTCTGCAAACAACATTCCCCCATGTTTTTCTCAGAAACACTGCAACACTGCAGTCAACAAAGAGAAGTGAAAACTTAAAAAGCTTAAACTGAGACATAAAATGTTAGGGGATGCCATTGCTGTTATAAGGCAACATGTACAAGATGCTGAGGGTAGTGCCATTGCGAATGCTGCTGAGCAACCCACAGTGAGGAGACGGAGAAGAGTGTACAGACCCAGGGTAACCTACCATGGGCTACATGAGCTGGAGATAGTGGAGCGCTATAGAGTGGACAGAGAGCTCCTTCAGCAAATTGTTGAGCTGTGCAGGCCATGCCTCACACACAGAACCAACAAAAGGGAACCCATCCCAGTGGAAACCAAGGTATGTGTTGGCCTAAGAATACTAGCAATAGGTAACTTCCAGAGACCAACTGGTGATATGATGGGGATTTCACAGGCATCAGCATCCAGGGTACTGCACCAGTTCCTGAATGCCATGTCATCACATGTCGGTGATCATGTATATTTCCCCAATTCCCGTGAGGTATAGACCAGCAATATGCGTCTCTTCCAGCAAATAGTGGAATACCCTGAGGTAGTGGGTGCAATTGACTGCATGCACATACACATAAAAGCACCAGCTGGTGAGCGAGGTAGAGCCTACATCAACTGCAAGGGCTTCCACTCCATCAACTGCCAGGTCGTGTGTGATGCCCAGGGCATAATACTGAATGTGTGTGCTGGCTGCCCTGGAAGCTACCACGATTCACAAATCTGGCATCTGACGCAGCTGTACCAGACATTTGCCAATGGGGACATCCCTGACGGTCACCTAGTGGGGGATGCTGGATACACACTGGAGCCATGGCTGATGACACCCATCAGAAATGCACACACACCTGAACAAGAACTCCATAATGAGGTACACACACAAACATGAAATGTAATTGAGCGTGTGTTTGGGATGCTCAAGTCATGGTTCCGGTGTCTGGACACATCTGGTGGAGCCTTGCAGTACTCACCAACTACATGTACCCAAATTGTTATGGTATGTGCCATGCTACACAATATGATCCTGCGAAAACAGCTGCAGCAGGAACAGCATGGGGCAGGGCCAAACAGCCACCCACCATTGCCAAGGCCTGCACAGGCACAGCGTGACTCAGAGGAGGAGCAACCTAAGCCTGCCCCAGTAGGCAGAAGGAGGTGTGGCCAGTATGCCTTGGCCGTGGCAAAGAGGCAACACATAGCACATGCACTGGCTCAGTAGGAACCCTGGAAATGATACCTCTCTCTGATTCGCACATAAAATAAAAGGGATGCCTAACTTGACACTACCTGTTTCCAAACATGTATAGGGAGTGTAGTATGTGCAACTGACATAGGCAGCACTGCAGCACCACCTATTGCCATGTTTTAAGCAATATAAAGCAGTGCTAAGCAGCTTTTACCAATATCTAGTATATGTAAACAGAATTGCTCGTGCAATGTTGGCCAAGGTCGGGCAAAGTTGAGCAAAGTCAGTTAAACATGCTCATAACTGCTTTACTGTTCCCTAAGCAGTCTGGTCTGGCCAGCATGAAAATAAAAAGCAGTGACAGGGCTTGAACCTAGGATATTGTGCACTAGAGTCACAGTACTGAACCACTAAGCCATGATAGCATTACAGTGGCACAAACACAGCAGGACAATTGTACACTAATGCAAACACAAAGCAATTCTGTATCATGCCCCTAATGAGGCAAATGGGTAACCTCACCCACACGCCTATGCAGACAGAGAACATCAGGCCAGGCATTGTGATGTGGGTTGTGTAGGCTATGAAGTTGCAAGATAATATATGTGACAATGGACGCTAAGATCTGTAGTACAGTAGTATGCCTCAAGCCAGTACGATAGACAACAGTACAGACTGTAATGGTGTCCTGTACATAGCAGTGCAGGCACAGCAAATGTGTATAAGTGTCAGGTGAAACCCACATCCTATGTATACCCACAGAAACAATCTGGTGTGCCCATGGGTAGAAATGTGCAAAGAATAGCTGTCCCCTGTATGTAGAAATGTTGATAAGTCTATGCAAAGTGTCTCATGGAAGCCCTGCAGGCACAGCATGATCCCTGTTGATCTATGACACAAAGGTGAGCCCTGCTATAAAAATACACCTTGATTTACCATACACATATAGTATAAATGTGAATACTGTGCGTGCTCATACACTCCAACAAATGTAGTGGATTTCATTCAGCATAACACTGAAAGGTCATACTGGGCATGCTCACACACTTAAAGAAACAAAGCAAATGTCAGGCAGTAAGATACTGAAAGGTCATACTGGGCATGCTCATACACTTAGGCTAAATACAGATGTGATAATAAGGGATCTATGGACAAATGTGTATAGTCATCTCTACTTCCAGAAACACATTCACAAAGTGGTCTGAAAATCCTGCTATGTATACACACAAACTGCCAAGGTCTGTGCATGTAGGTCAAAGGAGGTTGCCACTACTCAGCAGTCATCAGACCTGTCAGAGAGTACCACAACACACTTGCGATGAATCTGACTAGGCACGTTCAGCAGCTAGAAAGACCAATGAAGTACCTTAACAAGAGGATTACTGGCCTCAAATAGTTGCCCCATGCAACAAGAATGAATGTAACCCAAGTTGTACTCTGTTGCATACTGTCTACGCAGGACATCTCTGCCCAACAGACATGTCCAAGTCATGGTTACACTCAGATCTGTTCTGAGTTACAGCGCAATGGCACTAAATGTACAGAGCCAACTGATATTGGCAACATCCTGGAAGATAGGATCAGTGTTAACTTTACCCCCCTGTCACCCATGAAAGAGCACATGTCTATAATGGAAGACTGCAAAGTTCCTGTCATCACGGCTGCACAGGTAAAAAACACTCTCCAAAGCCAGTATCACAGCAGCCATGGGACTAAATAACTTCCCAGGCTGTGTAGTATCTACTTCCCTGAAGTAAACATTAACATGGAAGGTCTGTGGCTACTAAAGTTTCCAGAGGACTGCAAACTAGGAGCCATCATTGTAAACACTAAAGATGTGAACATCCTACTAAAGAGCCTCACTGAGACAGATGGCTGTTGTCCAAGCCATGGGCTGTAGCTCAGTGCCAAAAGGTGCATTATCATCATCTTTGTTAAAATCTCTGTAGCCAAGAACTACAACATAGGTGGTAGTATACCTCACACTCTAAGTGTGACAAGAGACCCTGGGTCACAGGTGGACAGTGGATACAACTGTGATAAGCACATTCCTACAGTAGTCAGGAAACCCCCTTATGTGGCACACCTCATCACAAAATGTGTCTCATGCAGAATAGAAGAGGACATTGTTCCCCTCCACTCACCACTCACTAGAACTATAAAAGAGTACAACGCCACTGTTGCTATATACCTCACAAGACAACTACAATAACTGGAAAGCCAGCAGCAATACCTCACAAAGAGCATTAGTGGCCTGAAATACATGCCATACACAGACCATCGCAAAATGCTCCATCCATACTCCCTTGTATATCGCCTACTCAGAGGTGTCCACTGCCTAACATACAAAGCTATGTCAAACATAGAGCTGCTGGATATGATCCATGTAAAACACTCACAATCACTCTGACCTTTGGACCCAAAACCATGAGTGAAATACAAAAGGAAGGGGTGTAGCCATTTACCTTATGGATATCCACACCTTCAGGTTACTGGCACAGCATGAGGCCTTGGAGACCATGCAAGTGCAACTAACATTGGGCAAAGCTGCCCATCAGATTGTAGCCTGTTACAGATCACATACCTTGTCTCAGGAACCTCACTCAGTATTCCGGAGAACAATGGCAAATATAAAGGTCCTATCAAACACCATTATATGAGGAGATTACAACTACCCAAACATTGAGTGTGTGAATTACTCATATACAATGTCCTTTGCCCAATGTGTCCTACAGTTAAGAAACTCTAACACCCTGGAACAGCTGGTCAGCACGCCCACTACAGGTGACAACATACTGGACATGATCATCACCAACATTGGGTACCAGTGTTTCACAACAGAGATAAACCCCTCACTGGGAATATCAGATCATGAAGTAATCACACTGGACATCCACATCCCACCCCAACACCCAGTCAATGAAACCACTGTGAAGACATTTGCAAAAGCAAACTGCACACTTCCCAAGACCAAAGTGGAAAGTTTCGAAGACCTCTTGCTATAGGATAATGGTATGCTATCTGCAGAAACATTTACAAGTGCATCCTATGAGCATCTACAAGGATGCATGGAATGAGACATCACAAATAAAACCAAGATGCACTCCTCCAAAAATAGGACAACAAGCAGGTGTTTGTTGTCCATAAATAAGCTAGACAAGAGAAGGAGGAAATGAACACATGATAGATCCAACTTCACTAAAGGAAAGGCATCACTGATCATTATCAGGAAGAAACAATGATCGCTCATAAAATAATCCAAGGATGGTTTCTAAAGACAAATAGCCAAGGAATGTAAGAATAACAACCACAAAGCCTTCGGTCGCTATACCAGACATGTAGGTGTCAACTTCCAAATATGCTGTCAGCTACTGAAAAAAGGAATGAAATACACTAAACCAACTTTCATTGCCCACATCCAGGGGGACAAGTTCAGTGTAAACTCCCCCCATCACCCCCAAAAGGGCCTGTGTCCATCACAGAAGGATGCAGAGACCCAGACGTCATGGACATGCAGGTAAAGACAGCCCTCACCAAAGCTAAGAACATAGCATCAATGTGACTGTATGTTGTCCCAGGCTGTGTCTTACACTAGGCCCATAAGGAACTACACACTCACCTACATTCACTGTCCAGACTCAACCGTACCACAGGCTATGTACCCAAAGAATGGCATACACTAACAGTCATCCAGCTCCATAAAGGGTGTGCCAAAACAGAACCTGGAAACCATTGCCCAATATGTCTACTCAGCCAGGTCTACAGAGCTATTGAGCCAATTGTCATGGAACCCATACACTGAGACATTGGAGATCTCCAGACACTGGACTCTACACAACTTCACCTTGTTAAAGGCAGAGCCTGGCTCCCAAACCTAGTTGAGTTATTTAAAACAGTTACCATGAACATAGATGGAGGTGAAAGTAGTCCACACAGCCCACCTGGACCTCACTAAGGGCTTACTACACCATTCCCCACTCTGTCATCATGGACAGGTGTACCAGCTTGAACATTAACAGCTATGTCACAGGATGGGTGGCCAAGTGGCTCACAGATCAACACACATGTTCATAGTTGCGGGTGCCATGTCCAACTCTAAGCCAGTCACAAATGGCATCACACAGGTCTTCTTCCTGGGACCCCACCTGTTCAGTAGATACTGCTCAGAGGTACAGGGAAGCATGGCAGGTGTATGACTGAACAGGTTTGCAGATGAATGGTAACTGTTGTCCATAATCAACTGTACAGATGACATAGACATCCTCCAGAAGTGTCTTACAGAGATAGATACCTGGTGTCAAAACAATGCCTTCAAGCTGAATGGCAAAGAATGCATAGTCATCCCCTTTGGGTAAAACAAAGTGCACACAAATTACCACATAGGTGGTAATCCAGCATGTATGGAGAACGTCATTATGGCCCTGGGGACACAGATAGATATTAAACTCACCTTTGATGATCACATGCCCAAAGTGTTTAGACATTCCTTCAATGTAGCCCATCTAATGTCACCTAATGTAACCCACTTCGTATAGTCTGATGATATCACCATCCTACAAATATACCTGTGGAAAAGATAGTTCCCAGTAATGTATATAGTGCATTGTGTTAATGTGTACTCCTGTAGTATCATGAAGTAGTTAGGTAGGGGTTTGAATCCTGCACTGGACAACTGTGTGTGAGTGTGTTTGTGTGTGGTTGACTTGGGAAGGAGCAACCCTTTAGGAGATTAGTAAGAGACCTCAAGAGTGGTAAACTAATCTTTGTCAAGTCTGAAGATGTCACCATCCTACAAATATACCTGCGGAAAAGAGAGCTCTTAGTAGCATGTATAGCGTGTCATGTTAATGCGCAATCCACTAGTGTCATGAAGTAGTTAGGTAGGGGTTTGAATCCTGCATTGGACAAGACTGTGTTTGTGTGTGGTCTCTTTGGAAAAGAGCAACCTTTTAGGAGAGTAGTGAAACACCTAAAAAATGGTAAACTAACCTTTGTCAAGTCTGATGATGTCACCATCCTACAAATATACCTGAGAAAAAGGGATCTCCTCATAATATGTGTAGTGTGTCATGTTAATGCGTACACCACTAGTGTCATGAAGTAGTAAGATTGGGGTTTAAATCCTGCACTGGGCAGCTGTTTGTGTGTGGCCCCTTTGGGAAAGAGTAACCTTTTAGGAGAGTAGTGAAACACCTCAAAAGTGGTAAACTAACCTTTGTCAAGTCTGATGATGTCACCATCCTACAAATATACCTGTGGAAAAAAGAACTCCCAATAATATGTATGTATACGTTGTGTTAATGCGTACTCCTCTAATATCGTTAAGTAGGGGTTTGAATCCTGCACTTGGTGAGTGTGTGCTGTATGGGTGTGACACTGTTGGTCAATGTTTTGTGGGTTTTGCTTTTACTACTGTATGGCATATCAGTACGCATTGCACATGTGAGCTAGCTGTGTGGCAAATACATATATATACATGTTACCTCAATGATTGCATGTGTGGGAACCCTGCTTTCTCCAAGAACACAGCTGTCATCCTTGCCAGACTGTGCTGCTGCTTCCCAGACCTTAGGTCACATCTGTATGCTTGTGACAAGCCCAGTCACTGCAGTGATCTCTGGCCTAGGTCATCTGTGTCACACAAAGTCATTACAGTTCCTATTGGAATGTGTGTGTGAGAGTCTATGGCCGAGGTATATGTCAGACCTGTTCAAACGCAGCAAAGTCTGTCAATGATGACTATTTATAACAGGTGTTGAACAACTTTTGTGGATATGCATGCAGACCCCTTATTGCTTAGGTGATCCACCAAGAGATCTCAAAATACCTTTAGAAATGTGATTAACAAAGGACAGATGATGTAACACTTGGTTGCATGTATACATCAGTACCTGTTCATCATGTTGTTGGCTAGTACCTATGTGGTACTGTGGGGATAATATGTTTTGTAAAGATGGATGACTATGCTTAGTTTGGCTTATAGCTTTCCAGGATGGGTTTGGCAACAGGCATCTGTCTGTATGATACCCTTGTGCAGGATGTGTACATCATCTGGAGAATGCATTATAGGCCACAGTATGCATTACCAGACGTGGCCGGACATGTCCCTACTGTGATTGCTTGTACCTAAGAGAGCTATATGCCAAACAGGAGTGGTGTCAATAATGGGTGCAGGTGAATACCAGTGGTTACTGGCATAGTATAGTAACTGAAGGATCCAAATGTTGCTGTGTGTCCTACATCTGTGTGTCGGTTGTCAAGACATCATCTAATGATTGGTTATGGTCAGGCTGTGGAAGTGATGTATACTACCAGAATGCAAAACAATGACAGATAGTAACAGTATCACCCACAGCATAGTGTCAAACCATGTCATACACACATGTGTAGTCAGGTTCCGGAATGTGTGTAGTACAATGTATACTGGCCACCAATAGAAACTTTGGAGTGTTACTGTGTAATACAGAGCATGTCACCCTGGCCATGTGTCCACTATGCATGTACATGCAGACAGTGCACCTCCACCATGTTCACAACTGTACACCTGCAAATCTGTGCTACACACATCCCACACATACTGTCCACTCTCTAACACATACTGCCAATACTGCACAAATCAGCCAAGTGGCACATGGCCAGACAATACACAATTGGAACCAACGCTGGTGTAAACAACACTACAATGACAATCATAGCTTTAATGCATCATGCCTGCTCAGCTACACCTTCAAGCATATCATTACACTCTACTGCTGACAACATGCTAACATTGCTATACTGCTATATAGACACCCTGTGCATCAGCACCATGGTTGCCTGTTCCTGCATCAATGTTACAGATGACAGGAGGTGGCACAGGTTTCATCATATGCACAGGGTGTGTTGTTGGTTTGCCAGAGGCCTAGAGTGAGCCATCCACTTGACATGTATGTGTGTGTGTGTGTGTGTGTGTGTGTGTGTGTGTGTGTGTGTGTATGTGAGAGAGGGGCAAGGATCCTGGAATGGGCCAATGTTGTTGTAATGTGTGTGGGTATGTGTTAGCCCTAGGTGTCTGGAGAATGTGTGTGTGTCTGCATGCACACAGTTCCACCATGTGGCTGCCATATATGGGTATTTGTGGGACAGCCACAGACTGTACCTCTGAGGCTTTACAGATCACCGTCTCTGGCCACGGATATGGTACCTGTGCCTGGCAGGGGTGCTACTGACACTATCAGGTACTAAGCCAGACTGTGTACTATCCCCAGAGGTGGATGGATACACACTGGACACAGGTCCCTGCTGGGACTGTCCAGAGCCACGTGAACATGGTCTTCTAGGAAGTTCTATAGACAACCCACCCCCAACATTGCTGGGACTGGTACTGGTACTACGGGAGCGGCTGTGGCTTGAGGGACGTCCGCGGTGACTGCTAGCTGCTGATGTTGCTAGCATACATCCACTTCGATGTCTCAGCCATCCTGCACTGTCCTGACACATGGACATGACATTGTGGAGGATATCTAATGTCTCTCCCCAATGTCTAGCAGTGACCTCTGTGTAATGATGGATGACACCTGCTAGGTCACGGATACTGTGAATGACAGTGGTGTTATGTGCCCTCTGTGCCCTTAGTCCCTGTCTGGTGTACCGTTCCATATATGCCTGTGCCTCCATGACAGCCTGGAACATGAGTGACGTTGTCAGACCTGTGGCACATCTGCCAGTGGCATGATGAGCAGCAGTGCTCCTAAAAGAACCCCTGGACATCTGCCTATGTGGTACCCTTCCAGACATCTGGGTATGGCTGCTGTGTTGGGATGCATGTGCCATGGATACCACACTGTCCTGGCCAATGCCAACTGTACACTGTCCTTCAGCTATGGGCATTGGTGATGGATGTATTGGCAGTATGACTGTATGCATGGATGGGGAGGACAGATTTGTACTGTCGATTGGTGGCTCAACAACAGACCCTGGCAAACAAGCCTGTGCCTCCACACACCTATCTTCATTATCACTATGTGGCTCAGTGACATCAGCTTACCTGCTGCAGTGAACCAGCCCTAACACAGCATCTGTGGGAGGAAGAAAGGAAACACACTTTACGACCTGTACATGATGTCGGCACACATGCACACATGAACACATGAACACATGCACACATGAACACATGCACACATGTACACATGAACACATGCACACATGCACACATGAACACATGCACACATGAACACCTGAACACATGCACACATGCACACATGCACACATGAACACATGCACACATGAACACATGCACACATGCACACATGCACACAAATACACTCCTCACTACAGCAGATACCCACACACACCACCAGCAATCCAAAACATACTCAATAGTGGTTTAAGGTGGGTTACAGTATCGCACGACAAACAGTCATATCACATGTGTCAGCATGCAGAAAATATGTTGCTCAAGACCATGCAGTGTGAGTGTAGACAGCCCTCATTATTAACAGTATACATGGCTTTGATGCATGTGTGTTGTTGTTCAGTGATTCGTCTCACCCTGGAATGCAATGTGTACATGGACACAACATTGCTGTGCAAGTATTAAAAGGTCTGCAATGTCCTGTGCACCGTCACTCACAGGTATACATACCATGGCTGGATGTGTATCTGTGTGTCACATAGATATCCATTTCTGATTATAGTGTCTGTGTCTGTAGCAGATAATTGTGGACACATGTTTAGCACATGCATGCTATGTATACACACAGGATGAGTGGTGCATGTATACGTGATGGAATACCATTGCTCAACATGGCCATTGTACAGTGGTTATGGTAAGTGTAGGACATATTGTGGACATGCCAGTGCCAGCCATGACATGACATGCTACAACATGACTGCAACATTGAACATCACACATACCCAATGTGTGCCATGTGACCTATACACTTAATAGCATTACAAGACATATATGTGTCACTTTGTACAAATGGTGATTGCTATGCATATTGTGTATAGGTGCATATGTTTGCACACACACAACATTGAGGTGCATAGCAATGACTGCTATGTGTAGTACTGTGGTCACTGTAACTGGATGGGGTGTAGTACCATGAGCCATCATCATCATGCATCATGTGGTCACTCAAGGCTACTAATGTGTGCCAGACCACCACCTAGCATGCTGTACCTGAACTGCAGAGCCGTTGCTACATTCACAATTACACAGCCACTTGTTACATGGGTTTGAAAGGTGCCCAATAGGGAGCATTGCCTAACATGAATGTGTTATGTGTTGAAGAGTGTCGCACAGCCCCATGATAGGCCTCTACCCCTCAGGTATATTATGTGTGCTGTGTGGATGACATGTGGGATACTGAAGTGTGACCTTACAGCAGGTGTCTGGATACGCCATGTGTAGCATGTTAAGGTGTACTGTGTATGAAAAAGTTGTGTATGTTGTGTACATGTGTATCAACTATGCCTATCCAATGTCCAGTACGGTGTTGCCACAATTGTGTAAGATGCTCTGTGTATTGCATATGATTGAGGCAGCTACTGACATTACTGAGATGTGCATAGTCTAACAGCAAACATGCACAGCATGCATTATGCGTAGGTGTGTTACGTGTACATGGCCTACACCTCACCTATGACATGCACATTTCATTAGCAATATTACATTTATAACACACTCACCAGCATCGACCGGCTGCCTTGCTGTCACACCAGAGGGACCTACAAGAATATGAGACAGTTTGTCAGTGGCCACAACTGTGGCATTGCTACTGTGAGTTTGCTAAACTATAGTAGTACTACAGTCGACATTCACAGGCGTACAGATTCTATTCCACATATCAGTATTGCACAACACTAGGCAGTGCAACTGCTAAACACACAGTACACATCTCACATATGCATAATCCACCAATACAGGTAAAAGTAGTCTACAGATAAAGCATGTTACCTGCACACTCCATGTCAACATGCTGGGTGGCTCCAGACTCCATGATGACACATGTATGTTGCTGTTCCTGTTGTTGGCCAGGAGCCACCACGCTTATGAGCAGCTCCTCCATTCTGGTGAGGGGGGGATGAATGACTACCCCACCACCTGTGGCAAGCTGTTGTCTACAGATATCAGATGCACGCCGCCGGACATGTCTAATTAAATCACTGCAGTGATGGCGTACCTGCTCATATGTCCGGTTATGCATGCCTATGTCATTTACCCGACAAACAAGATCTTGCCACAGTGCAGTCCGCTTATGCTGGTCATGGCTGGTTCTAGAGAACAGCAGGGTGTAGTGCTGCAACAGGCTGCTGTGTATTTCCTGTTCCTCTGCAGCTGTATAGCATGGGTTGCGTTGGTGAGCCATGCCCCTGGAAGACAATTAAACAATATGTGTGAGCAAGTCATGTGGCACACTTAACATTCTAAAGTACAGATATCAATTAACTGCCATATATAGCATCCGATTGGCTGTCAGAGGATACACACATTCAATACCACATATTAGTGCTCAGGCCACAACTGGCTGACAGTGCCTGGCACGCTGTATATATCAAACCATGTTCTGCACAGCAGCAAAGAGAAGCCAGTATGTAAGACTATACACCAGTACATGGCACACTGTATGTGACACAATGCACCACCTAGTCACAGGAGGTATATATCAAGCTAACGCATAAAGAAAGATGTCATCCATTGCAATGAACGTAAAGTACAGTTACAGTATTACCAGTATACCACCCTAGTCATTGATGCCAAACCCCTGCCTAACATATGTGCACAGTTGTTAATATAGGTGGCATACTGCGGTACTAGACTATACATATTGCTAGATACACACGTATACCCTGTAACACACATATGATTGAGGGCATGGTGCAGGCATAATTACACACACATCAGACATATATACAACACACAAATGTATGCCAACACAGATGAGCTTTACCTGTGTACCATACAGTACTGTGTGTCACTACTTACAAAACCTTATGCCTGAAGTATGTAATCTGTGAGGACTACAGGGAACACACAAAACAGTGTTTCCAAGCAATGTGAACATACACCATACTGTACTGTTTAGGCCTACAGCTTCAGGTAGTACTACAGTTCATATGGGAGTTGGATTCGCCAGCAGTACCACTCACTAAGCATACATGTATTGCTTTAGCCTACAATGGGACACCACAGTCGACAACAAGGGACTACGTCACACTGTATGCCATACTACATTTTCTGCCTAGCAATGGCATACACATCTTTTGCTGGGATCACAGCTAGGACACAAACTACTGTGACAGAAACAATTTCACACTAAGCTATCACACCTTTACAGACCTTGCACACATTCACCAACACATTCACCATCACACTCAGTCAACATCACATAACAATTATTGCACTAAGTACATGTGTGTGTGCATCGTGTCATAGGTAGGTAATACGCTATTGGCCCTAGGGCCTACAGCAGCCTA
>NC_056732.1:1180220764-1180365764 GCF_019279795.1 Protopterus annectens
TGCTCTCAAAAACTACATTGGCTTGAGTTTCCACACCTTCTGACCAAATGTCAGTTGATCCAAGCTTTCTGAATTCTTAATTCTAACTCTGACTGTCAATCTCTGTCCAACCTGATCTCCTGGTACACCCTTCCCCGATCCCTGCGCAGCTCTGATAAACTCTTTCTACAAGTCTATAAACCAATAGGTAAAATACTTTAGAAACACTCCATCTCCCTTATTTGGAATAATCTTCAACTCCATATTAGAAGTCATACCTCTCTTCCTAACTTCAAACATGGCCTTATTTTGTACCTCCATAACAACCCTATATGTACCTGTAACCATCCTACTTAACTCCTCCCTTTCCATATTCCCATTTCTCCACTAGACTTATCATTAAGACCTTTTTCCTCTTTCTTATCTTTCTTTATCCAATCTGCTCTTCTTTCTATACCCTCCCTCTTTATATAATTTACTTTATCCTGCTGTTCTTTTTTTTTTCATCCCTCTAGATCACTTCATTCCTCTTCTATTCCTATCTTCTTTTGCACTTTCCTTCTTCTGACCTTGTATATAGCTATGTACTATTCCTTGGATTACATTTATTTTTCTTATCCATTGTATCCATGTTTGTTTTGCTCTTTATATTGTTAACTTGTCTCTATTTGTATGTATTTGTATGTTTTGTTCAGGGCTTTTTCCCTCGGGACTCCACTGAAAATGGGTAATTTCTTACCCAGTTGGACTAACCCGATTAAAAAATGTGAAATACATAAATAAATAAATAATTAAAGCCTTCATCCTATAAACATACATACAGTAACATTGATGTCAGGCAACACTCAGAACCTTTACTTACCCGTGTAATGGCTGTGTACTGCTACCATCAGACAGAGTCAGCTCTGGACTAAAACTCTTGTAACTGCTGGATTTCCAAAGTAAGTGTTGAACCTGGACTCGAAAAATAAATGTCTAAGATCACACTTGAATGGTATATCCTTGCATAGCGTTACTTGGTAATGTAAGTAAGTATAAGGTGAGTGATTTTTAAAACAATTACATCAAGATGTGACAGTACTGGCTTATGTGAGTATGTGTCCTCTAGCAACTAATAGGCCTTACATCTAAAATGTACATATTTTCACCGAATGCCCATGTTTTGGCCTCATATGTTTGTAATGGCAAATCATTAAAGAGTGAAGTTAGAAAATAATGACACACATTTCAGTTTCAGACTTCAGTCAGGATTCACTAATCCTCCGTGAATGCAGTCTAAGAGTATGATGTCAGTGTGTCATGCATATTCATGAGGGCGCACTGACTCAATTCTAAGGCTAACACGGAGCATGCACGAGTGCAGGGGGCATGTCAGACTGCCGAGCAGTCCAAATATCCACGCCCTTGCAAGTGCCTAAACTGCAAATGTCAACTGAAATGAGTGAGTCCGCTCAAATGTCTGCATACCCAACACTACACTCCCCCACATTCTAAATCCCTGTGCAAGTTAAAAATGTAAAGCTTTCCTTTTTTTTTTATTATTCCCAATATAGCTGCCCGTATTTGTGCGTGTATGCGCGGGTTTGCCCATTGCTTAGCTACAGTTAGCAGTGTAGACATCGAAGAGGATAATAAACTACTTATATGCAAGTTAAGCCAAATAGCAATAGCATAGTGGTAGAGCCCTCGCACAAAGAGGAGGCATTCCCGGTTCAAGTCCAGCCACTCCCCGTCCTATTTTCTGTAGGAAATGTGTGCATAAAAAGAATTCCTGACATTTACCTTTTAAATTTTAGTAAAATGCATTGAAATGGTCTATGTGGTAGTGAACGATATTTTATATATATATATAAGAAGGTGGAATGGTCATGCATACTGATAAATGCATAAGTAACGTATCTTAAGCAATGTGAAGCACTGCTAAGCAAAGTTTACTAGTATTAAGCATAGTTAAGTATAATTGCTCATAGCTTAGCACTGCTTTAACTAGTGCAATAGCTTTGCGTGGAGCTGTGCATCGCACCAACTAGCGCAAACAAAACATGTGTGTGCGGAGCTGCGCACCGCACTAACTAGCACAATGTTGGGCAACGTAGAGCAACGTCGAGCAACGTTTGGCAAAGTTGAGCAAAGTCGGCTAAACACAGCCACACCTCCTAGCCGGTCTGGCCAGTAGTAAAATAAAAAGCAATGACAGGCCTTGAACCCAGGATACTGTGCACCATAATCACAGTACTAAACCATGACAGCTTTACATATGGATACATTTCCAACACACTCCTATATATCAATGGAAGTTTACCCATTGCTAAGCAGGTTTGCTTTTACCTGAGATTTTTCAAAACCGGCCAATCACAAATAAGTGTGGGAAATGAGGCATATTTAAGCTCCATAGGTGGGAATAATTGCTATAACTGGTTGTAGCTCCCATCTGCAGACAGTATGGCCGGTGTTGGAGAGGGCTCTCATTTTCAAGCGCAACGGTGGGGCACTGAGGAGTCAAAAGTAATGGTTTGGCTCCTCGTCCATCATCATGATGCAAGACTCCTGCAGGGCCAGTTTCAGGGCACTGAGTACAAAGCGGAAGCCTGGAACCGTCTAGCACATGATCTCACCAGTGCCACAGGTGTCCCTCGGACTGGTGAGCAGGTCAGACACCACTACTCAGACCTGAAGAGATGCAAGGTGGACCGACTGAACCAGTGGATACAGGATGCCCGTGAAATGGAAAATGCCCCACTACTGAGTATGTCGTCATGGAATGAAGTATGTAAGAATTGCTATTGTAGTCTATATTATAGAAAGGTATGTCTCAATATCCCTTTATTTACTTCACAGCTGCAGGTGTCCGTGCTGTGAATCAGCAAGCCTATGCAGATAGGCTGCACCACCAGGCAGGTTAGTAATTATTCTGCATGTGTTGTCATATAAAAGAAGTGAGAGAGCCTGAAAAAGAGCGTTGTAACCCATTAATAAAGGTATAATAAGTGTTGAATAAATTATTTGCATGTACTGTTATATAAAATAAGTGAGACAGCGTGAAAAGGTATTGTAACCCATTAATAAAGGTATAATATGTCTTGAATAAAAGACCTCTGCATGCACTGATATATCAAATAAATGAGAGAGCCACTAGAAAAGTGTGTAATGTAATTAATAAAGGTATAATTCCTGGAGTGTGTCCGTGTCACTTTCTTAGATATGTTGTTGTACCCTTGCATTATAGAAATAGTACTGTTGTATTAAGCACAGTCAACCCACACATGGGTAGGCCCATATAAAGTGGATGAAGGGAGTGCCAGTAGCTGTTAAGCATATATACAGTCCTCAACTGTCGGTTCATGGCCGGCATGTACAGGTTAATCTGGCACATGAGTAGCTTGTTATTGTGTTCCCCAGAAATGTCAGTGTGCTGCTAGAAATGCAGGGGGCTGTTAACATATAACTGATAATGTCACCTGAACACATCCAGATATGTAGATATATAAATATAAATGAAATATATAAATATGTAGCAGTAACATCTGCATCCAGGACAGTTTTTGTATGTCAGATACAGGTCAGGTATATCAAGAACTAGCAAAACCCTTTTCACAATTTAACGGATATTGCCTAGTGTAATAATACATGTAGGGGATATATAACTGCAGTCGATAGGAATGTAGTGTAAACTATAAGTATATATAAGTTGTTAATGGAGGTATCTTTTTACACCCTACTGTATGTGCATAAACAATGCAATTCCACACCTCAATGGGTATGTCTAATCTCATAACACTTGTTGGGACACATGTCCTATTGGTTTATAAATGTCTGCATTTACTTTGATGCATGTGACCTGTTCACATACCACAATATCGGTGGCCTGTTGTCACCAATCAATCTTGCATGCTGTTGGAATGTCCACTGTTGTATATATGCATATGTTATGCTTGCTGTTCAACTGCTGGAACTCTGGTGTGTTGGGTTAATGGGAATACTACTGTATGCTGTTACAACTAAATTGGAATGCTGTTGGCTATTACTAACCCAAATTGTCATTAAATTCTCCTAAACATAAAACGTATGGGAAGGCTGGTCCCAGCGGACCCACCTGTTCCACCTCAGCTGGCGATGGCACCTAGCACCAGCAGGTCCAGTGCCCAGCCCGGGACCTCCTCCTCCATAGGTCCTGTGCCACCTTCAGGTGGAAGCGCTGCAGGGGATGGGGCTTATCCCCCCCGTGCAAGCGTGGCCGGATGAGGGCCACCTATCACCCTCCAAATGGTCCGGGCTGTGGTGCGTAGGGAGATTGAGCGTTCAGTCGCTGATCCTCTACGCCAGCTCGAGGCAAGAGTGGTGCGACTCACGAGTGAGCCTGCCCCTCCTATGCAGCCCCCAGCACAGCCACCCTCCGGGCTGTGAAGGTGCAGTGGTGACTGCCCTTGGGTGGGGATCTCAGTTCCACTGTTGCCATCTGTGGGCTCATGGGCTTGCGATTTCCAAACATCCTTCCTCATCAATGGTGTTCATCCACCTCCATGTGTCATATTCTGCCCCTGTATGTGGCTTGTTTGTCTTGTCTGTTTACCTCCCCAACCTACCTCCCAAAATATACCTACTTCCCCTACCCCACATTCCACACTCACCTGAAAAAAAAAAAGGGCAATCTGCTCTTACAAAAAAATTACGCCCCATACATAGCTGCCCATTTTGAACACATGTCCACTGGACACATAAACTGAAATTTAATTGGCAGTACAACATACTTTGCTGTCCTCACCCCTCTCTCAGGGGTGGAAGGTTTCAAATTTCCCTCCAAATTACTAGTATATGCACAGCTGTTAAAAATCAAAAGAAAAACGAGTTGAATGGTAGGAGAAAGCTGAAATAAGCAAATACGAATAACGTAATGCTAAAGCAACTAAAAACTTTACCACTGAAAGCGCTTACCATATTAAAGTTTTTAGTTGCTTTAGCATTATGTTATTCGTATTTGCTTATTTCAGCTTTCTCCTACCATTCAACTCGTTTTTCATTTGATTTTTAATAGTTTTTCAGTTTTCTTGGTTTTTTATATGCACAGCTGTTGCTGTTAAAGAAATGGGCAGCTATGGACCTTTCCTACACCCGTCCTGCACATTCTGAGCTGTTTTCCCTACTGTCTTTCCCTCTTTGTGCCCCTTTTTCACCACTTTCCTATCTCCCCATTTTCTTTTCTTTCAAAGAAATGAGCGTGGGGGTTAGCGGGAGTAAGTACTTTTAAGCAGTAGTTAGCGGGTTTGTGCGAGTGTGTGCCTGTGTGCGCTTAGCTAAATGTCACGCAAATCCGTGCAAACCACTTACAACTGCTTAAAAGTGCCTTAGTCACCCTGCATGTGAGGGGCCTTGTTCTGCTCAGCAGCAAAATACAACACCAATGTTAGTCTCAAACCCCAGACCTTGAACACACTAGCCTGCATGAAGTACCACTAAGCCACAGCAGATATACAGCACGTTGTTGCTGAAATATGTATATCATGCATCCGAATGAGTGAATGTAAAGGTAAGATAGGAATGCCATAACACAAAACCTGTTCTGTGGAACTTTACCAGCAGTTGTTGTGGAAGTGCATTACATGACTGTGATAACAGAACCAGCCATTTTAGCAGTAAATAATTTTACAGCAGCACTTTATAACCCGCACACAGTATCACAGCAGGACAATCCCCACCCAAATGTACAAAATACCTGTGTGATCAAGGTCCAGCAAGGATGTAGGCAGGCATACTCAGTACTGGAATTGTCCAGTTTTCATGAGCATCATGTGCTAATGTCAACAAAAAAAACACAAACTGTGCAGAAGTGAGTGCATTAATATCCACAGTATAGCAGTTCACAAACAGTTCATGTGCCAAATGAAAACATCTCAATAACTATGTATGTATGGCAGCTAATTGCATAAGTAGAAAAGAAACTACATACTCCCATGTATCTTGTGTTAGCATTTGTAGGCATGAGTACTATTCTACACTGACAACTGTATACTGGAAGTTGCAACATTCAGGTCTGAGTACAACATTCAAATCACTGGCTACACCCCTAGCATCAGATACAAGAAGTACACCAACCTTCTGACTTACACAACGGTGTCCACAGCAAACAAGCATGGTCCCCACTTTGGAAAGCAGAAAGGGCTACACCTACCTGACCTAGCAATTTATAGCATTTGGTTGCTATGACAGTGAGTACTGCAAGTACCACACAGCAGGCAGCATGCAATTGCCAAATGGTGGCCAACAATTGGTACAGAGGCCATCACATGCACATGTGCAGATACCTATAAAAGCAGGGTGTACTAGCTGTCCACACATGCAATCATTTCATTGCAGGAATGGAGAGAGAGGGAGAAAGAGAGAGCATTACAGAGCAACACAGAGAGCAACAGGAAACAAAAAAGATATAAAAGAAAATATATTGGAAAAAAATATATATTAAAAAAATATATATTGAAAAAAAGAAAATATATTGAAATAAAAAATATATATTGAAAAAAACAAAATATATTGAAAATATATATATATTAGAAAAAAACAATATACTGAAAAAATATATATTGAAAACAAATATATAGAAAAAAATAATATATTGAAAAATATAATATGTTGAAAAAAATATTTTGAAAAAAAAAATAAGATATAAACAAAACAAATGTACAAAATACACGGAACTGACTGCTACAAACACATACAAAGGAAGGTATGTAACAGATATGTATTTACTGGCATGTAGTAGATGTTTTTGAAGAGTACTCTACATAGTTTGAATCATCCATATGTGGCAGCAGTACGCATATATGCACAGATGCCCTGCATAACTACTGCCATGGAGAAATCAGTATGTAGCTGTGTGCAGTGGGATATGACTGTGACATATGTAGTTCAGCATTAAATGTCAAACATCTGATCCATGTTATCTGTGTTCTGTACAGTAGTGTGTACAATGTCTGTTTGGGGGAGTAGTGCATACAGTTATGTAAACATGGATGTGACAGAGTAACAAATGTATGATAGTCATATTAACATGTAGCTTAGCATTGGCAACAGCTGTACCAGGCTAGTATGGTAATTTACCATTTGCAGCTATATATACACTCTCTAATATTACTGTGTGCTCACATGTGACACCTGTTCATGTTGCAGCAAGGACAAACAAGTCAGCCGTGAGGTACATGGACTTACAACAGTGTGGTCCTTGTGTGTGTATGGCACACACATACGGAGAGATCTGTCTGTGTCAGATATATTAGCATCTGTACATGTGCATAGAGCAAGGGACATACTGCAACTGTTTGTGAAAGTTGGATATATATATGTTGTTGAAGGTTGTTATGTGCATATTTCTATGTAGGTTGTAGTGTGTGGCAAACCAAACAGCATACAGTGCTGGTATATGACATGTGGTGGTTGAACGCTGTGGGTATGATTCATCAGGTTTGCAGTGTTGCAGCCAGTGAGGCCTGCTAAAGCTACATGGGCTGAGAACACCTTCAATGCATTCCTCACAACACTGTGCAATATTATGACATAACTGTATACCTCACAACCTTCCCATGCTTGATATTCTCACCATGAAAGGTGGATTGTATATGTGCCTATATGTATATCTATATGTACACCAATGGATGTTTATATGTATGTGTGTATGGATATATATATATATATATATATATATATATATATATATATATATATATATAAAGAGAGAGAGAGAGAGTCATATTTACTGCAACAGATGCCTGGTGACAAAGCCATGGACTCAAGCTCAATGTTGACACTGCATTGGCATCCCTCCTTGCAAAAACTCAGTACCCATTAACTACCACATAGGTGGTAGTCTACTTAACACCGAAGGTGTGATAAGAGACCATGGGACACAGGTGGACAGTAGTCTCCCCTTTGATAGTCACAGTGCCACACTAGTCATGTAATCTGTCTACGTGGCACACGTCATCACAAAAGGTGTGTCATCCAGGGAAATATAGGTCAGTGTTCCCCTCTACTCCACACACATAAAACCCATTATAAGAGTACAATGCCCCATGTGGTATGTACCTCACATGACATCTACAGCAACTGAAAAGGACACAGACATACCTCACAAAGAGTAATACCGGCCTCAAACAGATGCCCTATGCAGACCGTCTCACAAAACCACAGCTAGACTGTGTCGCATACCGTATACCCAGAGGTGACCTCTGCCTAACATGCAAAGCTATGTGAAACCCAGAGCTGTTGGACATGCTCCACATAAACAGATCACAATCCCTACGAGCTACATGCTCTAGGAACCTAAACCTTGTCATCTCAATAAACAGCACATGCTGGAGGGATAGATCCCTATCTCAAAGACATCCCATACTCTGGAACAAACCACCTATTAATAGCAAACAAAGCTCCTAATTAGCAGTCATCATACATAATCCTGATGATTGTATGGGAGATAGGAAATACACCCATGGAATCACCTCTATGGCTCTGCTTGACAGGGCCACGTGAAATGAAATTACCTGTCTGTCAAAGGCCATGGTAGCGTATGGCTAGACATCTATAGGTCCTAGGGCCAATAGCCTATAACCTACCTATGAACCGATACACACCCACATGTACTTGTTGCAATAATTGCTATGTGAGGTTGACTGAGTGTGATGGTGAATGTGTTGGTGAATGTGTCAGAGTTCTGTATATGTGTGATAGCTAAGTGGGAAACTGTTTCTCTCATGGTATTATGTGTCCTAGCTGTGATCCCAGCAAAAGATGTGTATGCTATTGCTAGGCAGAAAAAGCAGTATGCCAGACGGTCTGACGTAGTCTGTTGGTGTCGACTAGGGTGTCCCATTGTAGGCTACAGCACTACATGTATGCTTATGGAGTGTTACTGCTGGTGAATCCAACCCCTGAATGAACTGTAGTACTACCTGAAGCTGTATGCCTAAACAGCACAGTATGGTGTATGTCCACGTCTTGGAACCACTGTTTTGTTTGTTTCCCGTAGTCCTCACAGATGAAATACCTCAGGCATAAGGTCTTGTAACTACCGACACACAGTACTGTATGGTACACAGGTAATGGTCATGTGGGTTGCCATACCTTTGTGTCTGGTATGTATGTCTGATGTGTGTGTGTGTGTGTATGCCTGTACCATGGCCACGGTCATATGTGTGTTACAGGATATAGGTGCATATCTAGCAACATGTATAGTCTAGTACAGCAGTATGCCACCTATATTAACAAATGAGCCCATATGTTAGGCTGAGGTTTGCCATCAATGACTAGTGTGGTATACTTGTAATAGTGTAACTGGACTTTACAATCATTGCAATGGATTACATGTTACATTATGCATTAGTTTGATATATACCCCATGTGGCTAGGTGGTGCATTGTGTCGCATACAGTGTGCCATGTACTGTTGTATAGTCTTACATACTGGTTTATCTTTGTTGCTGTGCAAAACATGGTTTGATATATAGAGTGTGCCAGGCACTGTCAGGCAGATGTGGGTTGAGCACTGATATGTGGTATTGAAAGTGTGTATCCTTTGACAGCAAATAGGTTGCTATATATGGCAGTTAATTGATATCTGTACTTTAGAATGTTAAGTGTGCCACTTGACTTGCTCACACATATTGTTTCATTGTCTTCCAGGGTAATGGCCCACCATCATAATCCATCATACAGCCCAGCAGAGGAGGAAGTGATTACAGCCACCATGGTTCAGCACTACGCCCTGCTGTTCTCAAGAAACAGCCAGGACCAGCATGAGCAGACTGCACTGTGGCAAGATCTTGTCCGTAGGGTAAATGACATTGGCATGCATAACCAGAAATATGAGCAGGTACGCCATCACTGCATTGATTTAATTAGACATGTCCAGCAGCGTGCGTCTGATATCTGTAGACAACAGCTTGCCACAGGTGGTGGGGTAGCCATCCATCCCCCCTTCACCAGAGTGGAGGAGCTGCTCCTGAGCCAGGTGGCTCCTGGCCAACAACAACAACAACAACTAACATGCATCATCATGGAGGCCAGAGCCACCCAGCAAGTTGCCATGGGGCGTACAGGTAACATGGCATAGCTGTACACTACTGTTACCTCTATTGGTAGATCATGCTTATATGAGATGTGTACTGTGTAGTTACAAGATGTGGTGCCTAGTGTTGTGCAATAATAATAATTAGGAATATAATCTGCAGGCCTGTACTGCCAACAGTCGTACTACTGTAAGATTGCAAACACACAGTAGCAATGCCACAGTTGTTGCCACTGACAAACTGTCTCATATCCTTGTAGGTCCTTCTGATGTGACAGCAAGTCAGCAGACCCATGCTGGTGAGTGTGTTCTACATTTAATATTGCTAATTAAATGTGCATGTCATAGGTGAGGTGTAGGCCATGTACACGTCACACACCAGTGCATAATGCATGCTGTGCATGTTTGCTGTGAGACTATGCACATCTCAGTAACATGAGTAGCTGCCTCAAACACATGCAATACACAGAGCATCCCACACAATTGTGGCAACACTGTAGTAGACGTTGGACAGGCAGAGTAGATTCACATGCACACAACATACACAACTGTGTCATACGCAGTACACATTAACATGCTACACATGGCGTATTCAGACACCCGCTGTAAGATCACACTCCAGTATCCCAAATATCATCCACACAGCACACATAATATACCTGTGGGGTAGAGGCCTCTCATGTGGCTGTGCGACACTCTTCAACACATAACACATTCATGTTAGGCAATGCCCCCTATTGGGCACCTTACAAACCCATGTTACAACTGACCGTGAAATGTTGAATGTAGCCATGGTACTGCAGTTCAGGTACAGCATGCTACGTGCCGGTCTGGCACACATTAGTAGCCTTGAGTGACCACATGATGCTGCATGATGATGTCTCATGGTACTACACCCCATCCAGTTACAGTGGCCACAGTACTACACATATCATTAATTGCTATGCACCTCAATGTTGTGTGTGTGCAAACATATGCTCCTATACACAATATGCATAGCAATCACCATTTGTACAAAGTGACACACATATGTCTTGTAATGCTATTGAGTGTATAGGTCACATGACACACATTGTGTATGTGTGATGTTTAATGTTGCAGTTGTGTGGTAGCATGCCATGTCATGGCTGGCACTGACATGTCCACAATATGTCCTACATGCACCATAACCACTGTACAAAGTCTATGTTGAGCAATGGTATTCCATCAGGTATACACGCACCACTCATCCTGTGTGTATACATAGCATTCATGTGCTAAACCTGTGTCCACAGCTATCTGCTAAAGACACAGATGCTCTAATCAGAAATGGATATCTATGTGACACAATGATACACATCCAGCCATGGTATGTATACCTGTGAGTGATGGTGCACAGGACATTGCAGAGCTTTTAATACTTGCACAGCAATGTTGTGTCCATGTACACATTGCGTTCCAGGGTGAGGCCAATCACTGAACAAAACACACATGCATCAAAGCCATGTATACTGTTATTAGCAAGGGATGTCTACACTCACACTGCATGCTGTTGAGTAACACATGACCTGCATGCTGTCACGTTTGATATAAATGTTTGGCTTGTGATACTGTACCCCACCATCACATGCTATTGAGTATGTTCTGGATTGCTGGTGGTGTGTGTGTGTGTGTGTGTGTGTGTGTGTGTGTGTGTGTGTGTGTGTGTGTGTGTGTGTGTGTCTGTTTTAGTGAGGAGTGTATTTGCGTGCATGTGTTCATGTGTGCACATGTGCACGTGTTCATGTGTGCATGTGTGCATGTGTGCAGACAGCATGTACAGGTTGTAAAGTGTGTTTCCTGTCTTCCTCTCACAGGTGCTGATCTTGGGCTGGTTCACTGCAGCAGGGAAACTGATGTCACTGAGCATGATAGTGATAATGATGATAGGTGTGTTGAGGCACAGGCATGTTTGCAGAGTCTGTCGTTGGGCCAACAATCGACAGTACACAAGTGTCCAACCCATCCATGCACACAGTCATGCTGCCAATACATCCATCACCAATGCCCTAAGCTGAGGGACAGCGTACAGCCGGCATTGGCCAGGACAGTGTGGTATCTATGGCACATGCATCCCAACACAGCAGCCATACCCAGATGCCTGGAAGGGTACCACATAGGCAGATGTCCAGGGGTTCTCATTGGAGCACTGCTGCTCATCATGCCACTGGCAAACGTGCCACAGGTCTTACAACCTCATGCATGTTCCAGGCTGTCATGGAGACACAGGCACGTAAGGAACGGTACACCAGACAGGGACTAACGGCACAGAGGGCGCATAACACCACCGTAATTGACAGTATCCATGACCTAGCAGGTGCCATCCGTCATTACACTGAGGTCACTGATAGACGTTGGGGTGAGACATTAGATGTCCTCTGCAATATCATGTCCATGTGTCAGGACGGTTGAGTCGTCGACGTGGATGTATGTCAGCAACATCAGCAGCTGGCAGATGCCGCAGACATCCCTCAAGTCACAACCGCTCCTGTAGTGCCAGTACCAGCCCCAGCAATGTTGGGGGTCGGCTGTCCATAGAACATCCTAGAAGACCACATGCACGTGGCTCTGGGCAGTCCCAGCAGGGACCTGGGTCCAGTGTACATCCATCTACCTCTGGGGATAGTACCCAGTCAGGCTTAGTACCTGATAGTGTCAGTAGCACCCCTGCCAGGCACAGGTACCGTATCCGTGGCCAGAGACGGTGATCTGTAAAGCCTGGCAGGTACAGTCTGTGGCTGTCCCACAAATACCCATATATGGCAGCCACATGGTGGAACTGTGTGCATGCAGACACACACACACATAAACAAGACACCTAGGGCTACCACATGCCCACACACATTACATCAACATTGGCCATAGCAGTACTCTTGGCCCTCACACACACACACACACACACACACACACACACACACACACACACACACACACACACACACACACACACATGTTGATTTTATGGCTCACTGTAGGCCTCTGGCAAACCAACAACACACCCTGTGCATATGATGAAACCTGTGCCACCTCCTGTCATCTGTAACATTGATGCAGGAACAGGCTACCATGGTGCTGATGCACAGGGTGACTTTATAGCAGTATAGCAATTTTAGCATGTTGTCAGCAGTAGAGTGTAATGATATGCTTGAAGGTGTAGCTGAGCAGGCATGATTCATTTAAGCTATGATTGTCAATGTGGTAATGTTTACACCAGGGTTAGTTCCAATAGTGTATTGTCTGCCCATGTGACGCTTGGCTGATGTGTGTAGTATTGGCAGCATGTGTTAGAGAGTGGACAGTATGTGTGGGATGTGTGTGGCACAGATTTGCAGGCGTACATTTGTGAGCATGGTGCAGATGCACTGTCTGCATGTACGTGCATAGTGGACACATGGGCAGGGTGATATGCCCTGTATTACACAGTGTTAACACTCCATAGTTTCTATTGGTGGCCAGTATGCATTGTATTACACACATTTCGGAACTTGACTACACATGTGTGTATGACATGGTTTGACACTGTGCTGTGGGTGATACTGTTACTATCTGTCATTGTTTTGTATTCTGATAGTATACATAACTTCAACAGCCTGACCATAACCAATCGTTAGATGATGTCTTGACAACTGACACACAGATGTAGGACACACAGTAACATTTGGATCCTTCAGGTACTATACTATGCCAGTAACCAGTGGTATTCACCTGCACCCATTACTGAGACCACTCCTGTTTGGAATATAGCTCTCTTAGCTACAAGCAATCACAGTAGGGATATGTCCATCCATGTCTGGTAATGCATACTGTGGCCTATAATGGATTCTCCAGCTGGCACACACATCCTCCACAAGGGTATCACACAGACAGATCCCTGTTGTCAAACCCATGCTGTAAAGCTATAAGCCAACCAAAGCATAGTCATCCACCTTTACGGAACATATTATCCCCACAGTACCACATAAGTAGTAGCCACCAACATGAAGAACAGGTACCGATGTGTACATGCAACCAAGTGGTACGTTATCTCTCCTTTGATAATCACATTTCTAAAGGTATGTTTAAATACTTCGGTGGATCACATAAGCAATAAGGGGTCTGCATGCATATCCACAAAGGTTGTTGCACACCTATAATGAATAGCCATCATTGATAGACCTTGCTGCGTTTGAACAGGTCTGACATATACCTCGGCCATAAACCCTCACTCACACAATTCTATAGAAACCGTAATGAGCGTGTGTAACACAGTTAACCTAGACCAGGGATCACTGCAGTGGCTGGCCTTGTCACAAGCATACAGATGTGACCTAAGGTCTGGAAAGCTGCAGCACACTCTTGAAAAGATGACAGATGTGTTCTTGGAGAAAGCAGGGTTCCCACACATGCTATAATTGAGGTCACATGTACGTATATATATTTGCCACACAGCTACCTCACATGTGCAATGCACATACTGGTGTCATACTGATATGTCATACAGTAGTAAAAGCAAAACGCAATCCATTGACCAGCTGTGTCACACACACTTACCAAGTGCAGGATTGAACCCCCCCAATCTAACTACGTCATGACACTAGAGGAGTATGTATTAACATGACACGCTATACACATTACTGTGAGTTCTCTCTTCCACAGGTATATTTGTAGGATGGTGACATCATCAGACCTGACAATGATTAGTATACCACTTTTAAGGTGTTTGAGTACTCTCCAAAAAGGCTGCTCTTCTTTAAGGAGATCACACACAAACCGACACACACACACACTTATCAAGTGCAGGATTCAAACCCCTACCTAACTGGTTTATGACACTACAGGAGTACATATTTACACAACATGCTATGCACATTACTGTGAGTTCTCTTTTCCACAGGTATATTTGTAGGATGGTGACATCAGCAGACCTGACAAAGATTAGTATACCACTTTTAAAGTGTTTGAGTACTCTCCAAAAAGGTTGCTTCTCTTCAAGGAGATCACACACAAACAGACACACACTTGTCAAGTGCAGGATTCAAACCCCTACATAACAGGTTTAGGATACTACAGGTGTACGCATTTACATGACACACTATACACATCACTGTGAGTTTGACTTTCCACAGGTATATTTGTAGGATGGTGACATCATCAGACAAGACAAAGTAAGTTACATTAGGTGACATTGGGTGGGCTACATAGAAGGAATGTCTAAACACTTTGGCCATGTGTTCATCAAAGGAGAGTTTACTATCTAACTGTGTCCCAGGGCCTTCATGACTTTCTCCATACATACTGGAGTACCACCTATGTGGTAATTTGTTTGCATTTTGTTTTAGCCAAACGGGATGACTATGCATTCTTTGGCATTCTTCTTGAGGCATTGTTTTGACACCAGGTATCTGTCTCTGTAAGCCCCTTCTGGAGGATGTGTGTGTCAGCCATAGAGTCGATTATGGACCACAGTTAGCAGTCATCTGCAAACCTGTTCAGCCATACTCCTCCTGTGCTTGCCTGTACCTCTGAGCAGTGTCTACTGAACAGGTGGGGTCCCAGGACCAAGACCTGTGGGATGCCATATGATTGAGTCTGGGCAGTGAATGTAGGTGAGGGTGTAGTTCCTTTTGGGCTTAGTGTAAGACGCAGCCTGGGACACCATCCAGTCCCACTGATGCTGTATTCTTGGCTTTGGAGCGGGCTGTCTTTACCTGCATGTCAATGATGTCTGGGGATATGCATCCTTCTGTGATGGACACGGGCCCTTTTGGAGGTGATGGGGGGGAAGCTTACACTGAACTTGTCCCCCAGGATGTGGGCAATGAAAGTTGGTTCAGTGTATTCCTTGCCATTTGTCAGTAGCTGACAGCATATTTGGAAGTTGACACCTACATATCTGGTATAGCTACTGCGGGCTTTCTGGTTGCTATTCTTACAGTCCTTGGCAATTTGTCTTTTGAAAGTGTCCTTGAATTATTTTATGAGCGATAATTGCTTCTTCCTAATAATGATCAGTGATGCCTTTCCTTTAGTGAAGTTGGCTCTATCAGGTGTTAGTTTCCTCCTTCTGTTGTCTAGCTTATTTATGGACAACAAACACCTGCAACGACCACCAGATTGTTTTCTTATTTTTGGAGGAGTGCATCTTGGTTTTATTTGTGATGTCTCGATCCATGCATCCCTGTAGATGCTCATAGGATGCACTTGTAACTGATTTGGCAGATTGTATGCCATTATCCTATAGCAAGAGGGCTTTGGCACTTTCCACTTTTGTCTTGGGACATGTGCAGTTTGCTTTTGAAAATGTCTTCATGGTGGTTTCATTGACTGGGTGGGGGGGTGGGATGTGGATGTCCAGTGTGATTACTTTATGATCTGATATTACCAGCAAGGGTTTTACCTCTGTTGTGGAACACTGGTACCCCATGTTGGTGATGATCATGTCCAGTATGGTGTCACCTCTAGTGGGCATGGTGACCAGCTGTTCCAGGGTGTTAGAGCTTTTAAACTCTAGGAAACATTGGGCAAAGGATGTTGTACACAAGTAATTCTCCCACTCAATGTTTGGGTAGCTGTAATCACCTCATATAATGGTGTTTGATAGGACCTTTATATTTTCCACTGTTCTCAGGAATACTGAGTGAGGTTCCTGTGACAAGGTAGGTGATCTGTAGCAGGGTACAATCTGATGAGCAGCTTTGCCCAATGTTAGTTGCACTTGCATGGTCTCCAAGGCCTCATGCTGTGCCACTAACCTGAAGGTGTGGGTATCCATAAGGTAAATGGGTACACCCCTTCCTTTTGTATTTCACTCATGGTTTTGGGTCCAAAGGTCAGAGGGATTGTGAGTTGTTTTATGTGGAGCATGTCCAACAGCTCTGCATTTGACATAGCTTTGTATGTTAGGCAGTGAACACATATGAGAAGGCGATATGCAAGGGAGTACAGATGGAGCATTTTGAGATGGTCTGTGCATGGCATGTATTTCATGCCACTAATGCTCTTTGTGAGGTATTGCTGCAGGCTTTCCAGTTGTTGTAGTTGTCTTGTGAGGTACATAACAAAAGTGGCGTTGTACTCTATTATAGTTCTAGTGAGTGATGAGTAGTGGGGAACAATGTCCTCTTCTATTCTGCAAGAGACACATTTTGTGATGAGGTGTGTCACATAGCAGGGTTTCCTGACTACTGTGGGGATGTGATTATCACAGCTGTGTCCAGTGTCCACCTGTGACCCAAGGTCTCATCTCACACTTTCAGTGTTAAGTATACTACTGCCTATGTTGTAGTTCTTGGCTACAGAGTTTTTAATAAAGGGGATGACAATGCGCCTTTTGGGCATTGAGCTAGAGCCCATGGCTTTGACAACAGCCATCTGTCTCAGTGAGGCCGTTTTGTAGGATGTCCACATCTTTAGTGTTTGCAATTATGGCTCCTAGTTTGCAGTCCTCTGGAAACTTCAGTAGCCACAGACCCTCCATGTTAAAGTTTACTTCAGGGAAGTATATACTAAACAGGGCAAGACACAGGACTGGACCTTGTGGTACTGCACTCATCACTGGTCCAAAGTCATACTTGGAGTCTGCTACTTTCACAGTGTGTGTTCTGTCAGTAAGCCTTTTGGCAACACATCTTGTGACATAGCAATTTATACCTAGTTTAGTGGGTTTATCTATATTTCCAGAGTGTGGGGTGGTGTTGTAAGCCGTGGCAGGATCAACATAGGTTGTGTGAACCACCTTACCCTTGTCGACAGTTCTGTTGACTGCTTTAGTGTCATCTATCAGGTTTAGGTGACATGATCTGCATTTTACAAACCCAACATGGTTGTGGTCCAGAGTTTGGGGATTACAAATGTAATTTTTTATATGTTGTATGATGATACATTCCATGGCCTTGAAGAGCGGGCTCATCGGGCTAATGGGGCACTAGTTCCTGGGGTCCGTGGTGTCTCCACCCTTGTGTAGTGGGCTAACCGTCACTGTGCACCATTCAACAGGCACAAAGCATGAGGTGAGGCTATAACTGCACATGGTACGTCAGTGTGGTGCCTGTTCATTCTGTGGTTTGTGTGGAACACAGCCTGTGAAGTTATCTGGTCCCATGGCTGCTGTGATACTTGCTTTGAAGAGTGTTTTTTACCTGTGCAGCCATGATGACAGCAACTTTGCAGTCTTCCATTATAGAAATGTGCTCTTTCATGGGTGAGAGGGGGGGTACAGTTAACACTGATCCTATCTACCAGGATGTTGGCAATATCAGTTGGGTCTGTATATTTAGTGCCATTGAGCTGTAACTCAGAACAGATCTGAGTGTAGCCATGACATGGACCTGTCTGTTGGGCAGAGATCTTCTGAGTAGACAGTATGCAACAGAGTACAGATTGGGTTACATTCAGTCTTGTTGCATGGGGCAACTGTTTGAGGCCGGTAATTCTCTTATTAGAGTACTTCAGTGGTCTTTCTGGCTGCTGAACGTGCCTAGGCAGATTCATCACAAGTGTGTTGTGGTACTCTCTGACGGGTCTGATGACCGATTAGAACTGGGAACCTCCTTTGACCTACATGCACAGACCTTGGCAGTTTGTGTGAACACATAGCATGATTTTCTGACAACTTTGTGAATGTGTTTCTGGAAGAAGAGATGTCTATCCACATTTGTCCATAGATCCCTTATTATCACCTCCATATTTGTTATGTGTGTGAGCATGCCCAGTATGACCTTTCAGTGTGATGCTGAATGAAATCCACTACATTTGTTTGAGTGTGTGAGCATGCCCAGTATAGACATTTATACTATATGTGTATGGAAAATCAAGTTATATTTTTACAGCAGGGCTCACCTTTATGTCATAGATCAACAGGGATCATGCTGTGCCTGCAGGGCTTCCATAAGACACTTTGCATAGACTTATCAACATTTCTACATACGGGGGGACAGCTATTCTTTGTACATTTCTACCCAGGGGCACACTTGATTGTTACTGTGGGTGTACATAGGATGAGGGTTTCACCTGACACTTATACACATTTGCTATGCCTGCACTGCTATGTACGGTAAACCATTTCAGTCTGTACTGTTGCCTGTACTGGCGTGAGGCATACTCCTGTACTACACTTCTTAGCGTCCAATGCCACATATATTAGATTGCAACTTCATAGCCTACACAACCCACATCACACTGCCTGGCCTGATGTTCTCTGTCTGCATAGGCCTGTGGGGGGGAGGTTACCCATATGCGTCTTTAGGGGCATGTTGCAGCATTTCTTTGTGTTTGCATTACTGTATAATTGTCCTGCTGTGTCTGTGCTACTGCAATGCTATCATGGTTTAGTAGTTTAGTACTGTGACTATAGTATACAGTATTCTGGGTTCAAGACCTGTAACTGCTTTTTATTTTCATGCTGGGCAGACCAGACTGCTTAAGGGACAGTAAAGCTAATATGAGCTTGTTTACCCGTCTTTGCTCAACTTTGCACGACTTTGCCTGACCTTGTCCAACATTGCTCAATGTTGCCCAACATTGTGCTAGTTAGCACTGGCAATTTTAGTTACATATACTAAATATTGGTAAATGCTACTTAGCACTGCTTTATATTGCTTAAAACATGACAATCATGCCTCCAGTGGTGCTGCAGGGCTGCCTATGTCGGATGCACATACTACACTCCATATATATGTTTGGAAACTGGTAGTGTCAAGTTAGGCATCCCTTTTATTTTATGTGCGAGTCAGAGAGAGGTATTATTTTCAGGGTTCCTACTGAGCCAGTGTATGTGCTATGGGTTGCCACTTTGCCAAGGCCAAGGCATACTGGGCATGCCTCCTTCTGCCTACTGGGGAAGGCTCAGGTTGTTCCTCCTCTGAGCCATGCTGTGCCTGTGCAGGCCTTGGCAATGGTGGGGGGCTGTTTGGTCCTGCCCCATGCTGTTCCTGCTGCAGCTGTTTTCGTAGGATCATATTGTGTAGCATGGCACATAACATGACAATTTGGGCACATGTAGTTGGTGAGTACTGCAAGGCTCTACCAGATGTGTCCAGGCACCGGAACCGTGACTTGAGCATCCCAAACACACGCTCAATTACATTTCATGTTTGTGCGTGTGCCTCATTATGGAGTTCTTTTTCAGGTGTGTGTGCATTTCTGTTGGGTGTCATCAGCCACAGCTCCAGTGCGTATCCAGCATCCCCCACTAGGTGACCGTCAGGGATGTCCCCATTGACAAATGTCTGGTACAGCTGCGTCAGATGCCAGATATGGGAATCGTAGTAGCTTCCAGGGCAGCCAGTACACACATTCAGTATTATGCCCTGGGCATCGCACACGACCTGGCAGTTGATGGAGTGGAAGCCCTTGCTGGTGCTTTGATGTGTATGTGCGTGTAGTCAATTGCACCCATTACCTCAGGGTTTTCTGCAATTTGCTGGAAGAGACGCATATTGCTGGTCAATACCTCATGGGAATTGGGGAAATATACATGATCACCAACATGTGCTGACATGGCATTCAGGAACTGGTGCAGTTCCCTGGATGCTGATGTCTGTGAAATCCCCATCATATCACCAGTTGGTTTCTGGAAGGCACCTGTTGCTAGTATTCTTAGGCCAACACATACCTTGGTTTCCACTGGGATGGGTTCCCCTCTGTTGGTTCTGTGTGTGAGGCATGGCCTGCACAGCTCAACAATTTGCTGCAGGAGCTCTCTGTCCACTCTATAGTGCTCCACTATCTCCAGCTCATGTAGCCCCTGGTAGGTTGCCCTGGGTCTGTACACTCTTCTTCGTCTCCTCACTGTGGGTTGCTCAGCAACATTCGCAATGGCACCACCCTCAGCATCTTGCACATGTTGTCTTATAATAGCAATGGCAGTCCCTAACATTTTTTTGTCTTAATTAAGCTTTTTAAGTTTTCACTTCTCTTTGTATACTGCAGTGTTGCAGTGTTTCTGAGTAAAACATGTGGGAATGTTGTTTGCAGAGTTTTAAGTGCTGGGCTGGGCTGGGCTAGTGTACTGCCTGTGTAATTGGCTAATTCTGATTGATTTCACTTGGCAACTCTGCTACTTCTCCTCAGTTAACTTCCTACTACTACTTTTCCTTCCTTTTCCCTTTCTGTTTCCACAGGGGGCAGCACCGCGCAAACAAGCACAAATGCGCAGACGAGCACACATGCACGCACACAGCCTTACACAGGCTTATACAGGCTTAGACGGGTGCACATCCACTCACACAGGCTTAGACAGCCTTACACAGGCTTACACAGGCACACACAGGCTTAGACGGGTTTACAGGCACACACACGCGCGCACACAGTGTAAGTATCTTTGCAAGAAACTTTGGTGGTAGCCACGGTGTACACCTTTGGTTTCTGGGTTTCAGTTCAAACAACTGTAGACACGCCTCTTCCAGTCCTGAGTAACTCACAGCAAACACATGCAACTCTGCTCCAATAAGCTTACAGTCTTTGATACATACCCCCCTCATGATGTCACCTATCTTCTACTCTGTTACTCCCCTAATCCTACTCTTACACTCTAGGGACATGGTTCACATGGCAGGGAAAATTGGGATTCACTATCCTTATACTCATTTGCATAGGATTGCCTACTAATGCTTGGTTAAATCTCTCAGACTGAGCATCCCCCCTTAGCAACCACTACTCAGTAGCCATGTTGTCTTCAGCCTGCCATTCACTTGCATGGCAGATGGATATTTTTAATAAAATGCCTATTTTTGGCTTTTATTTTTTTTTCTGGTTTTTAGAGCGCCGCACATTTGCGCAGTGCTGCTCTACGCTTAAACATCTGAGATCGAGGGGGGGTTATTTTTTATTATTTTGCAGCACATATAAATACCAATGGCCTTATATTTGGCCATTGGCATGCTTTCTCAACTGGATGAATCCTTTATTTGGAGCTGTCATTGCTCCGTTTTGCTATTTCCAGAACAGTACTCAGTTACCGAGTACATTTCTACAAATAACACTACTCTTACTCAGACAGATTAGAGTTTCCTGGATCGCAAATTTACCTCATTTGCATAGCTTTCAGCAGCAAATGAGGTAATTTGCATAACCTAACACTGTCCATGTAAGAGTCGTTTTAGAAGCTCTCATGCACGCCCCTGCCGGCTGTTCCTGGATCGCTCGGCAGACATATTGGTTGTCTGGAGTCTTACTCTACTCTTAGACTCCGTGCAAGCCTTCGTGAAACCGGCCCATAATATTTTATTTTATTTATTTATTTATTTTACATTTGTTAACAAGATAAGTCCGACTGGATATAGGTCAATTTTCAGCAGAGGCCTGGGGACAAAAGCTCCAAGCTTACATAACAAGTATAAATAAAGTGATTTATTACAAAATGGACATTTGTTCAACATTATATACACACATTTTCAAGATTTTCTAAAATACACATAGGAAATAGCTGGAAATTATTAACTGATAGGAAATAGTTGGAGATTACTAACTGATAAGGGAGATCACATACATTTATAGTGGTTCACATACATGGTTGAGACAAGATATCATCCTTACTTTAATACTTTCCAGTAGGTGAGAGACATATACTTAGTTTTCTAAACATTTAGAGACTCAGTTTCTTTCCTGCAATAAGGTTTTCATTTATAGTTGATGTTTGAGTGGGGACTAGTCAGGGTTTGTACAGGAACAAAGCCAATGCATTTTTAGGTGTTTCTTAAGAATTATTTTGAATTGGGTTAAGGAGGGAACTGTAGTAAGTTTTGCAGGAAGTAAGTTCCAGATTTTACCAGCAGAGTTGGAAAATAATGATTCACCAGCTGAATTGTTGGACTTAGAAGTTTGTACTAGCATTCTGTTGGAAGAGCAGAGAGCTTTTAGGTTACTGTAGGGGGGCTGATAATATTTTTCAGTATGGATGTACTGTCTGGTTGGTAGAGAATTTTGTGAACAACTATAAGTTGGTTATACTGAAGTTGATAGGGTAGATCTAGCCAGTCTTGTGATTTAAGGTTTTGACAGTGATGGGTTCTATAAGCTGATTCTGTGGCAAATCTGGTGGGTCTACTTTAATGAAACGAAAGCGGAATCCATCGAATGTGAATTCTTCGGCACATAAACAGCGAAATGCGATAACGTCGAACAAGCAAAACCGTGAAACTTAAACATCGAAACCGCAATAGTTGGCCAACCCCACCACCCGTAACATACTACCTATGCAAACACAACAACAAAATACACATACATACACTAACCAAATCCCTGCTACTAACCCTAAATTAAAGCACCAAAACCCCACTTTTAACCCTACACTAAACCCCACATACACAACTATCTATGCACTACCTTTAACCCCTCCCTAACCCTCAGGTCCGTAACTACCGCACACTTGCCCTACAGAACTATACCCACACAAAGTAAATATTCCACACACATACACTTAACAAAACCCTACACTAAACCTTACATACATTACCTATCTAGGCACTTACCTTAACCCGCACCCTAACCCTAAGGTCTGTAACTATCGCACACTTACCTTACGAAGACATACCGCAGATGGGCCGACTATGACAATTTGGCATTTCCAATTTTGCTATTAAGAGCATTTGACATTTCCACGTTTTTCTGTTTATGTGTTGACGGATTCGTTTTCGACGGATTCCGCTTTCGTTTAATTAAAGTAGACCCAAATCTGGCAATATTATTATAGCATCTAATAAATTTATTGAGGTCTTTTTTGCTTAGGTTTATGAAGATGGGTATGGCTTGGTCCCATTTTTTGGTCTAATAGTTTGGGAGTGATGTACATATTACACAAACCTGTAAGAAAGCAGTACAATTTGCAAAATAGCATCACAAAAACAGATATACAATATCCCTCAAAACAAAGATAAAAAATAGTAATGCAAAACCTGTTATTCCATCAACTGTGTAAGTTTATAAGACCACAATTGTTTAAATACTCTCCCTATTGTTGGACTTTTGTTCCACTTTTATTTATGGCTTGCTCCCATTTTTTGGGAGTGATGTACATATTATAAACACCTGTAAGAAAGCAGTACAATTTGCAAAACAGCATTACAAACCAGATATACTAAGCACTAAGTCAGCTATGCGCCCAGAGCATCAGTCAAGAGACTTATGAATCCCTGAATCTAAAAGGTAGAAAACAAGGGTATGGCATGGTTATCATTTTGCACAGGATGTTGCATCAGGGAGGGGTGAGCAGGAGACCTAGGCTGATACAAAAGGCAGTGAATGTGTGTGAGAGTAAGTAAGAGAGACAGGCAAACATTTGGATAAAGTATCAAATAGCCACTATGACAGAATGAGCTCTAAGCCTCACAACTGACCCATTTAACTGTTATATGTGTGTGTCTGTATGGACACTCCAGGTAAAATTGGTGTGTGAGTGTCTTCAAGAACACAGAAAAGCTCTGTGTTAGGTCTACATCTTGGTATGTTGGACAGGTGTGAGCCGTGCATGGTAGAGGTAACAGTTCATTGCTGTTGTCCCCGACTGCAACAACTGGCTCTGCCAGGAGATGCAGTGGCACATCCATGCCCACTGTCAGATGCACTGCTGATAACTGAATGTGACTGATGTCTGCTGGATGAGATCTCCTCACTAGTACACCCAGGACCACAACCCCATGGCCTGTCACATTTGGGTATGGACACCTCAACCACTGATGGAGCAATGGAAGCAGTGCCATTACAGAAGCATGATCAGGCACAACCATGTTGACTAACATCAGATGATGTGGCTGACCTATGCCCACATGTTTATTGTCTCCCTCACAGCAGATGCTTCATCACAAACACCACCCATTCCAATGTGTTATTCATCTGATCCATTGACTCATCAACACCATGGAGGCAGTCACACATGTCAGCCTGTGCCACATCTACAACCCTAAGCAGTTCTTCAAAGCGACTATTGAACTGCACTTGTGCATTCATGATGGCCCTAAATGTATCTTACATGGCATGGAAAGACACATCAGAATGAAATGGAGGGTGGACAGCAGGCCTCCTGTGAGCAACCCTAACAACCCTCCTATGTGACACCTTTCCCAAACTTTGGCTATAGACAGAGTCAACAGGCACTGAAGACACAGTAACCACACTACCCTGATTAAGTGCCTCACCCTCCACCTGTCCAATATCTGAAGGCTCATTGGAATGGGTTTGCATAGGTCTACTGTCTGCATTGAATGGAATTACAGGGGATGGCTGAAAGTCAAACTCAGTGTCAGATTCAACCTCTGCACCCCCCAACTGTGCTTGTGTTTGGCCACTACCATCATCATCAGAGTCTGCTGATACTCTGACATCAGGTGGTAAAAGTCCTACACATTCACTGTCTGGATCACCTGTAATAATAAGCAACAAACACAGGAAAGAAATTAATACCTGTACTACTATTGTACAGTTTATGTTAACAAACTAACAGTCGTGCCACTATCACAGATGGTACAGCAATACACACACAGTCCTGACACCCACCTCACACATACAGATACATTAATATTTCTGTGAAAAGCTCATCAGTACTGAAATAAAAATGTTTGGCTTACTATGTGCTGATGACTCCACACTTGCTAGAGAGGAAGGTCCTTGAAGAAGTTAAGCAAAATGTAAGGACACCATCATCGCAATAGCAATAACACAGAAGGAAATATTTAGACCTTTATATGCCCATTAACAATACATTTAATTGAAACTTGGATGGCATGTCCAGCGCAATTCAATGAGTAATGAATCAGAATGTGTTGTTGACTGTATAAATCTAGAACTAGTCCCCTCCAAACAAAAAAATATTAAGCCAACTTAAGTTTTGCTTTCAATATTTTACTATACTTGTCCTCCCTCAAACAGCAGTACCAACATCAGTCACATGCTGTTGTGCATTTTCCACTGAGCTGTCTGGATCCCAGACAGTGGACAGGAACTCTTCATTTTGTGAAAGTGGTGACTTTGTAGCGGCCACCCCCTCACCAAGTAGCTAGCTGTCCATGGGCCACTGAAGCTGCTATCCTCTGGGCTGATGAAATCATGTCAGTAGCCCTATGACACACCTGATCATATGGCCTACTGTGTCCTCCAACAGCATTTGTATCGTTCACTATCTAGTTCCAAATTTGCATTCTTCTGGACATAGCCCCACATCCAGTCTCAAGCAGAAAGGCACCATGTTGCCAAAACACTTGGACAATTACATCATTTTCAGAGTCGCTAAAGGGGGGGGGGGTTGCTAGAATTAGTACACTTGGGTGCCATTGTCCTAGGTGACAAAAAACACAAAAGAAGGGATACTACACCTAAATAGCACACAAATAAAAGTCATGCTTAGATATAACACATATTATTCATTTTTCAGTCTTACCCACTGAAGGAACCAAAAACTTTCAATTTATTCAAATATAAAAAAAGGCATGTGGTTGTAAGATATCCCAGCACACACAAACCAAGGCTTGGTCCAAAACAAGGAATAATAATAGCAAAGGAAACCTCTGTAAAACATTTTGGTTGTGGCAACAGGGAGATGGAACTTGGCTCCCCACCACCAAAACAACAGGCAAATTACATTTCTGTAACACACAAAGGAATAACACATCAGTGAATTGTTATATGTGCTATAAAACAAACTGTCCTAAAAACATGTCTACAGATTTACCACATAAAATTTATTTTTATGCAATTGCCCTCACCCCTACCTGTGACCAGTACCCCCTTGAAGTGTCTATGGGCCATCATAGAAGGCTAGCCCCCAGTGTTATTGACAATATAAAACATTTACATTTCACTGAAAATAACAATAGAAGAGTGTAAAGAGAACAACTGTAACATTAACACTTGTGATAAAATTTAAATAAGGCTGTGCATCTGAGAAAGTAAAATGTCCTGACAAAAATGCATATGCCATCAGTAAACTTCTAAGAAGTGCAAACAGATAAAAGTAGCATTTGCTAATGCATATATATTTAAAATATTTTTGTACTGATGTGAGCATATCCAGTATATAACTGAAAAATGCAATCATACCTTATCAAGATTAGTAGTTTTCTGCGCAGATAAATCTAAAATAATAGCAATCTTCTTCTTTGTTATACATATAAACATTTCTCCTGACCTTCAGGTTCCATAGCTACACAGTTACTTTTTATAGTGTAGATTCAGGCCTCTGAGCATGGTGAGGATGCAAATGAGGTATTAACTCATTAGAATTGTTGAATCCCCAATTCTTGGCTCCAGGTTACAGATGTAGACATAGTGCAGACACTCCCTCAGTGTTTGTTGCTTATGGATTGCAACTGTAAATGATTACTGGTAGGGAGGCAGAAAATACAAAAAGTAATCTAGAGTCCCTTAACTCCAGTGGGTGTGTCAGCCAGGTTAGACATAAAATGTACAAAATGTAGAAGTAATTATAACAAGGCTTTAAATGTAAGTAAGCAGCACACATTTTACAGTTGCTGCACAGTAACATCCAACCTCTCCTGCATTTGTTGAAAACTGCATATTATCGGCATTTAATATTCTCACACATTTTAAGGAGAATGATACAAAATGCTTTATAAAGTGCATGTCTCAGATTACTGCTCAGATATGAGAAAATGAACACCATACAGAGAGAGAGAGAGAGATAGGACAGAAGCTGCATTTCTGCAAATAATAGTCATAAATGGTTGTATGATCACTAATTCCACTACTTCTGAAATTAATACATGCACAAACAACTTAACAGTGTACAAGTGACATATATCTTGTTAATACTGTGAATTATTTTGGACTTGCTTGTATGCACAATGATTTTCATTCTCAACTGCAAAGCTGTTTCTGTGGCAAATAGGGATAACACCCTTGCTGTGTTTTGAAGGTTCCTTGGTTTGAGAGTTCATATGCAGACTTGTGTAAATATCTTTCATGTGTACTAACATATATTTTGTAGTGTTGTTTATTTTATACATTTCTTTTATTTTATTTATTTATTTTTATTACTATTTTTTTAATGGCAGTATTTGTGCGGCGACCCGGCTTCGTGCAAATAGGAAATGGATAAACATCATAAATGTCATGTAATGTACTTCTTTGATAACAAATACAGCAACTACACCTATGAATCATCTGTGTGTATAGCACATCTAATAAACACATTGATGCACAAAATGTATACTATCTGTAAATCATAGCTCAATTCCCACTTTTCTCTTATAAAGATGAAATCTAATAAACACTGCTCACAAGGCTAAAACAAGTTGAGCTTTGCTTTTCTCATTTGTGCAATGCTTACCATCATATAAACCTAAACTAATGGCCCACACAAAAAGCAAACAGAACACCTGCAGACAGGATGCAGACATTCTCAATTTCAATAAGGATACATTGTTGCTTCTTTTGCTTTCCGTTGTGTAATGTTGCTAAGTGATGCTGTGCTGTGGTTAGCAATCTTTCCCAACACCTTCCACCTTCAGATCTAAAACACCTGCAGAGTGGAAGCAAACAGTAGAGAATTTAAAAACAGATGCTTTATATCAAGTATGGTTGGCACTGTGCAAACAATCTAAGTGATGTTGCATGGCAGTTAACACGCAGAAGTTAACAATGAATAGGAAAATATGGAACTGTTACTTAACTATTTTTATGACAGCAGGTGTAAGTGTAGGGCTGTAATACAGATAGTCTTGGGTTCTAATACATGACATTCCAAATAATATTACTGTTGTTCCATTTCATTTTATATTAGATATCACACAAAAATGTAAACATAATTATAAATAACAAATAAGTATATATAGCAGTGGAGTTCTTATGAATCATATGTATGAATGAGAATATACTGACTACAATTTTTCTGTAATTATAATTGTGCTATCTCACCTTGGATGGCCTTCAAACTTCAATAAGACTCATACACACACATGAATGTATGAATCAGGACCTTGTCAGGTCTCACACATGCATGTTTAACCCCTTAATCACTTGTGTATATTTATATATAATTCATAAATATGTCTGAGAAGCACTTCTTCTGTGGCAAGGATGGAAAATCACCACTGTGGAAGAAAATGTTTTGCCTTTTATACATTGGTTTGAATCCCATATTGTAAAAATCAAATTTATCAGTGTATAAATCCAAACCAACAATATGTCAAGTTATGAAATGTATACCCCCAATACATCTGAAAAGTTTAATCACCTAACAGTTACAGCAGCAAACAACCTTCAAACTAATTCCAAGTGTCAGATTAACTTTCCAGTTTCTAAAACTGCTTTCCATTCTGTTTGACACTGTTGTTCTCTGCTTGTCACTCTAACTTGGCATTATTGCCCGGGTTTGCGATAACACACATTGGAGGGAAATTATTCTTAGCTATTGCTGTTCTCCCTGGTTGGACAAGTCTGGTGAAGGGAAGGTGCCCAGTTTAAGCCACAGAGATTGGGTGATGAGTAGTCCAGAATCGTCATTGTACTCCTTGCAAAATGTCACAGCCAAAGGCTTTTGCAGGGAAATTATACTCACTCCCAGTACAAATCTGAGGCTTGGAATAATCTAATCAAGGCTGTCACCAGAGTGACTGGCATTCCATGCACTGGAGAATAGTCAGCATCACTTTAATGACCTGAAAAAGGCACAAGATGGATACACTCAACCAGTTGCTGGATGAGTTCAGGACCACTGACATTCTACAGCTGTGTAAGTACACTAATAAAGAGAATTTATAGTAGATAGAAAGCTGCATGTAGGCAACACTAGCATGCATAATGCTCTTCTCTTGTTCTCTTTACTTTATTCCACAACCAATGAAGAGATTATGGCAAACACAACGGCCCATGCTGAGCATCTAGAGAGACTGAGAGAATCAAGGTGTATGTATGCAGCACACTAAGAGTATTATTTTAGATTTTAAATTTATTTATTTTCTATACAGTTGTAACAAAGTAAGCATGCATATTCTAGCTGTAAAAGCAAGCACGTATGTTTCAGTCTGTAGCACAAACCAACTATAGGAGTCAAGTCTAAGACTGTAGTCAGATGCTGTGGGTAAAAATACCACAAGCAACAAATACAAAATAGTAAAATCCTTTAAACATATTTCATAAATTAATTGCTACACAAGTAGAATAAATGCCCTGCTGTTAACTTAATCTATATGATTGGACCAAGCATATGTGCAATATATACACACTGCAGGGATTACTTTGAGCAAGCCTTATTTATAGTTTGTAGTTGTTAAGAAGTATACTAAAATGTAAAAGTTCAGATAAAATATTTGATTATTGTGATAATGCATTGTATGTCATATATGAGAGTACTAATTTTCTTTCATTTTTCTCTCAGCCCAACCCTTATCTCACCTTTTTTTCGATGTGTCATCAAAATGTGTCTATGTCATCCATCTCTGACAAATCACAACATGCTTTACAGCAGGAAGAAGTAGGCCAACCCCAGTGTCCCAGCCTGCTCCTTCTAGACAGGCTCTGGGACCAATGCCCAGCACATCTTTAACCCAACCTGGCAGTACTGTAGCATTATCCTGACAGCTGGTACTGTGGTACCATCCAGGAGTGCTGGCAGTGGTAGTAATTTTATCACCTGCCAGGAGATGCCAGGGTTGGTGCATAGGGTCGTGTACAGCACCATTGTTGCACACCTATGCTGGATGGACAGGTTGCTCTCCCTTATGGTACATAAGAGAAGATGTCAAGCACTCCACTAGCCAGCGGTGTAATGGGATTGCAATGACAGTCCTGTGGGTGAGGGCAAGATTCTCACTGTCCCCATATTTGACAGGCATAGGCATCTTTTGTCCCCTCTCTAACCTCAGTCATGATGTCCTCCAAACCATTTGTGTACCTCACCATCCCTCTGTCTTGTCTTGTTTATCCTGTTTGTTTGTATCTGCTTCCTCACCTACCCTACTCGCCAGACCCAGAAATAACTATATCCCTTAACCAACATTCCTCTTACTGAAGTAAAAAAAAATGGCGCCCTGTCTCGCAAAAAAATAAATAATAAAAAAAAACAAACAAAAAAAAAAAACAATTGTCCCATGCATAGCTCTCCACTTCACACCCATATCTTCTTGACACACTTGATTCAGTCCATTTGGATATACAACACTTGATTCCGTCCAACTGGATATGCAACATGATTGAATTATTGTCACCCCTCTTTGCTGAGGCGAGAATCCAAATTCAGTTAATATTCTGTACTCTATTTTCATGTTACACTGTTGAAGAAGTAGATACTTATGGTTCTTTCCTCCCTCCCTCCTGCACAGTCCTATATGGCTTTACCTTTACTCATTCCCCTGCTTGCCCCCATTTCAACACTTTCCTATCTACCCCGTTTTAACACCATTAATCTGGTCAAAAAATAGAATCACCCACAACACACATAAAAAATAGCAATGAAGCCATTCACTTTTTGCCTTCTCTGTTTGCATAGAGTTTAGCATCATACACCAATGATAAATGAATGACTCTTGAATGCTGTGGTTACCTCTGCACAATGTCAGTTAATCAGGCTCTGCTTAGGTAACACACAATGCATGTAGAGTAAATAATTATTTAATTGCACTATAAATACAAATGTAAACACATTATATCCATCTGGATTCAAACCTTATATCATCTGGGCTCCAAAAAAATGTGTCAATGCATTTTCACCTGCTATCACAGAGTCAGCTAAGTAGCAGGTGTGTTTCATATGCTCAGTACACAGAACTCGCATAATCTTATCAATGATGCTTGCTTTTGCTCAGTGCTTAACTACTCACATACAAGGAAAGCAGTAGAAATGTGCATCTCGCATGTGCAGACAATTTGCTTTCAATCGTGCAAAATAATTGCTCAGCGGTGCACTATTTAAAGTTCACATTAGCATGTATTACTTATGCTAATTGTCCCTTTAGTCTTCATGCCACGAAAGTGCATGTAAAAATACAAAGGGAAGGCAACTTTTAAGGAAAGAATACATATTTACACTGCATCCATCTGTTACCTCTACCCATGCACTTCAAACTTGGTCTCTCAGTACTTGCCATATCTATATATCTCTTATGTATGTAGATGCCATATATACTTGCATAGCCAAGATGGTGGTGCCTTGTGTGGCAGCAGCCTCTCTGGCTGCCAACATGCATTATGTGTTTTTTGTGTTGAATCTGTCTAGGCTGTTGAACTGTCATCTGTCTGTGGAGTCCATTCTGTCTTTGCAGAGTGTACGGTTTGTCTGCAGCCATGGGTCTTGTTGGATCATTGGATCTATTCTGTTCTTGGAGATCTTGTACTGCTTCAGGCTTTCTGGTGGCAAGTTGTGCTGGATGCGGTTGGTGGAGGCCCAGCTTTTCAGATCAGATCAGACATGGAGACTGGACTGAGTTTTTGGGGTCTTTGCTGGTGTTGAAGATGATGTTAAGATAAGGCAATGACAGCATGAATGATGAAGATTGTAGGGAGATTATTGAACTGGTTATGACCGTTCGGACCATCAGGTGGTGATGGTTGCGCTAGATACAGGTAGTAGACACCCGCTATCAGTCTAATTGAGTCTGGATTTGTGGTTCATTTGATTGGAGGGAGTCTGACTGAGAGTTTGAACTTTGTCATTGTTGGAGATGGAGCTGGCAGAGGTGTGGAGGGAGAAGATGGATGCAGTCACTACCAGGATAAATCATGCACGGATGATGAAACTTTTGTGTCTTCGGTTGGCTCAGACTCTGTTGTTGTGCTTGCATTTTTCTGTTTTTTTGTGTTTATGTTGTATATGAGCTTATTTATGTGCATGTGAGCTTGGAAAAATAAAATTTTTTCCCAGGTGTGCAATTCTTTTTTTACAGACCGAATAACAATAAAGTTTACTTTTTACTGTTCACTGTTTGCTCACAAATATGTCGACTACACTACAGAAAAAAATAACAAATGTTTTCTTGTATGCCATGCACATCTTTATAATGACAATACACATCTAGATTTTTCCAATACTTGTAGTAACGTGGACAACTGTTTGCTTATACTTTGTAAAGCTGTCTCTTAAAGTATACTTGAATTGGAAACCCAAAAGCAAATACTACACTTTGCACACTCAGAACTCTGATAATATGCAAACTTGTTGACAGTTGTACTTGACTAGCTATCCATTTCAGACAGGTAGCCCAACATCTTATCTCAACCATCCAATGCTGATGTCATCCACAATAAATTGTCCTGCAGGTTTGTAAAAATCAGATTCGTGCCATGTAACTTGTATTAAGTACTGAGTTATCAAATCTGTGTACTTAGGTAGGGGTTCTAAACTCACTACAGTCAACTGGTGTGTGTGTGTGTGTGTGTGTGTGTGTGTGTGTGTGTGTGTGTGTGTGTGTGTGTGTGTGTATCTAGTCAAAAAAAAACATAACTGTTTCCTGCAATCATAACAGCAATTCCATGCAGTACCTATATTTTGGCAGTTGGACATGCTTACACATCAATTTCATGCAGGTCTCGCAACATCTTCTATCAAACATCCAGTGATGATGTCATCCACTATAAATTGTTGTGCAGCCTTATAAAAGTCAGACTTGTGCCATGGTTCTTGCATTAAGTACTGAGGTGTCTAATTTGTCTGTTAAGTAGGGGTTCTAAACTCATTGCAGTCAGCTGGGGTCTGTGTGTCGGTCTAGTCAGAAAAACATAATTGTATATCATGAAGTCATCAATCCAATCCCATAGAGTACTGATTTTTTCACAGTTGGGCATGCCTACACATCCATTTCATGAAGGCATCCCAACATCTTCTATCAAAAATCCAATAATGATGTTATCCACTATAAATTTTCCTGCAGCCTTGGAAAAGCCAGACATGCACCATGGCACATAAGTTAAGTACTGAGATCTCTAAACTGTATACTTAGTTAAGTAAGGTTTCTAGTCTCAGTGCAGCCAACTGGTGTTTATGTGTCTGTCTAGTCAGAAGAGCATAATTGTGTATCCTGCAATCATCACTACAATTCTATGGAATACCAATATTTTGATAGTTGCACATGCCTACCATCCATTTCATGCAGGCCTCCCAACATCTTCTATCAAACATCTAGTGGTGATGTCATCCAGTATAAATTATCCTGCAGACTTGTAAAAGTCAAACCTATGCCATTATGCTTGCATTAAGTGCTGAGTTCTCTAGTCCATGTACTTAGGGTTCTAATTTCACTGTAGTCAACTGATGTGTGTGTTTGTGTGCGTGTGTGTGTGTGTGTGTGTGTGTGTGTGTGTGTGTGTGTGTGTGTGTGTGTTTGTGCACTTGCTTGACATTAGAGATAGCATTTTACACCAGCATGTGGGATACTGCTATTATCATCTTCCTCTCACCAGACTCTGCTGATGTCTTCAGCTATAAAGTATTCTCCAACAGTATAAAAGTTACAATTGTGATCTGCACTTGTGTTAAGTATTGTGGCCTGTAAATAGGTAGATTTAGAATGATATGCTAGTCCACAGCTATGTCCAACTCTCCTCTAAACATCTTGTGGTAGCATGCAATGATTATGTCATCCTGTGTAACATGCACTCTCATAATAATCAAGACAAACCTGCGCTGTGGCAATACTATTAACTACTGTGTTTGCAATCTACATAAACTACACATAAAGGTGCATAGGTGTGTACTATGCTATTGGCCCTGGAGTCTTTACAAGCCTAGCCTCTAGGATTACCCTGGCATTGTGCCACCTGACCTTAGTTACTAGTGACTCTGTCGAGTAGGGGTGAATTTTCTATTTCCCATCCACTCATCAAGATTTCTCTTGAAGAGGGCCAGTGAGATGCTCTGCTTGACATGTATAGGAAGTCTATTCCATAGCATGGGCAGTCTCTGGGTTATGAACCTGTCCCTCCAGCATGTTCTGTTGATTGTGGTAATGAGGTTTTGTTCTCTAGAGCATGTGGTGTGGAGAGATTGGGATTTCTTTAGATGTAGCATTTTTAACAGATCAGAGTCAGATATGGCTTTGTAAGTCAAGCAGAGATTGCCTCTAAGTAGGTGATATGAGATGGAGAATAGTTGGAGTATTTTGAGTCTGTCCATATAGGACAAGTGTTTAAGGCCTAAGATCCTCTTTGTGAGGTACTGTTGTGGCCTCTCCAGTTGCTGCAGGTGTCTAGTGAGGTACATGCTAAATGGGGAATTGTACCCGATGATTGGCCTAATGAGGGAAGAGTAGAGAAAGGCAATGACCTCTTTCTTCCTGGATGCAAAACCCTTGGTAATATATGCCACATAGAAGGACTTTCTGACCACAGTGGCAATGTGGTGGTCAAAAGAGAGGTTGCTGTCAACCTGTATTCCAGATATCTTTTAATGCCTTCTGTGTTCAGTGGACTACCATCAATGTGGTAATTCAGGAGAACCAGGTTTTTCCCAAGGGGGATGCCAACACATTTTTTGGCATTGAGCTTAAGGCCATGGTTCTGACATCAGTCGGTCTCAGTGAGGCCGTTCTGTAGGATGTCAACATCACTTGGAGAGTTAATAATAGCTCCCAACTTGCAATTGTCTGCGAACTTTGGCAGCCAGAGTCCCTTCATGTTGGCCTGGACTTCAGAGAATTAGATACCAAACAGGAGAGGACCTAGGACCAAACCATGTAGACTCCACTCATGACTGGTCAGCAGTCTAATTTGGAGTCAGCTACTTTCACACAGTGGGTTCTATCTGTGAGCCAGTTTGCAAACTACCTAGGGATATAGGGTTTGATGCCTACCTTAGTAAGCTTTTCTATGATTCCTGAGTGGGGAATGGTATCAAAGGCCTTGGTCAGATCAAGATAAGGTGTACGAACCACATTGCCTTCATCCATAGATCTGGTGATTGACTCAAAGAAGTTGACCAAGTTGGCAGGCATGATCCACCCTTCACAAAACCAAACTGTGTGGGATCCAGAGTATGGAGATTCCCTGTATCCTTGTTTATTAGATCCATAATGATGCATTCCATAGCTTTGCAAATTTGACTCATAAAGCTAATGGGACAATAGTTCCCAGAGTCTGTAGTCACTCCTCCTTTGTGGAGATGGATGACTGTAGCAGTGCACCATTCAGTAGGGACAAAGCCTGAGGTGAGGCTGTGATTGATCAGGGCACACAAGTAAGGTGCCAGTTCACTCAGTAGTTCATGTATAACACAGCCAGGGATATTGCCAGGTCCCATAGAAGCTGTAGTCTCGGCCTTGGACAGTGCTGTTTTAACCCATGCAGCAATAATAATGGGTGCCTGGCAATCTACTGGCATTGTGATTGGTCCTTTGTGGGGGAGAGGAGTAAAGTTGGCAGTGAATCTGTCGGCCAGTATATTGGCAATATCTGTTGGCTCGGTATAGGAGGTTCCATTGTGCAGTAGCTCAGAGCAAATATGGGTATTGCTGTGGAGATTCTTTACATAACTATAGAAGGCCTTGTGGTTGTCTTTATTATCTGCTACAATTCTGTTTTCATATCTAGCTTTAGAGGATTTGATGAGGGATCTCAACTTTTTGTTGAGGCTGATAAGGGAGTTTTTCCAGTCTTGGGACTTTACCTTATTCTGCATCAGTTTCCTCCTTCTGTTGTAGAGTTTGTTTATGACAGGGGACCACCAGACTGGCTTTCCTTTTTTGCTGGCGAGTATCTTGGTTCTAGTGGGTATGGTGAGATCCATGCATTTGTGTACGTGTTCGTACAGTGCACTGGTGTATGATCTGGCGGTCATGCAACTATTCTCCATTTGCATAGGTGCTGTGAAGTTAGTCACCTCTGTTTTTAGAAGCCCAAAGTTAGCTTTGGAGATGTTTTTCATGGTAGTTACCTTTGCGGGGGGGGGGGGGGTATGTGGATTTCCAAGGTGATTAGTTTGTGCTCGGAATTAACCAGGGAAGAATTAACTATTGGTGTAGAGCAACGGGCACCCATGTTAGTAATGACCAGGTCAAGGATGCTGCTACCTCTAATGGGGTTAAGAACGAGCTGGTCCAGAGCTTTGGAATGAATGAATTCCAGGAAATGTTGGGCAAATGTATTGGTACATGAGTAGTTTTCCCAGTTAATGGGGGTGTAGTTAAAGTCGCCCAGTATGAGAATGTTAGGTTGGACCTTAATATTCTCCAGGGTGCTTAGGAACATGGAGTGTGAGTCTTGGGATATAGTTGGGGACCTGTAGCAGGCTATGACCTGAATGGCTGTCTTACACAATGTTAGCTGCACCTGAAGTATCTCAGATGAGTTATGTTGGGCTACCATTCTGGAGGTGTGCACATCCTTTATGAATATGGAAGAAACATCTGCTTTGGAGCTTTGGTCCAAGTTCTGGGGCCAGAAGGTGTGGAATGAGTTATAGCCAGTAGTGCAGGGATGCTTTCTGTTGCCTTGAACCAGGTCTCTGTTACAGCACAAATGTCTATGTTCTCCATTTTAAGAAGTGTTTTGAGTGAGTGCATTTTGAGATTTAGACTTCTAGTGTTGAGCAGCATGACCCTCACATTGCATTTGTTTGTAGCTGTTATGGTGGTAATTTTGTCTTTGGAACACCACCTACAAAAGGCAGTATAGGGGTGGCAAGAGCCTTGGCCCATATCCAGAAGTCCAGGCGTGACAGATGTAGGCCATCTCTGGCAAAGTATCGAGATCTGTCAATCATGTCATCCAAGGCAGACAGATACTGGATCCCCTTAGAATGACACCAGGAAATTAGCCAGCTGTTGAAATCAGTCATTTTCTGCTTGTACTGTGGTATCATTCTGGGTGATGGTAGGATGTTGCTCAGGGATAGGGTCATACCCGCCTGGGCTACATAATCTGAGAGCTCCTCCATGTCTCTTTTCATGTAGCCTAGGGAGGTACGTCTCAGGTCATTCACACTCACATGTACAATGGCAGGGCCATATTTGTACCTGTTGTTGAGGGACCTGAGTGCATGCCTTATGTGGCAGATCTTGGCACTTGACAGGCAGCTGACTGTTACTTTCTCCTTATTCAACCTAGTGAGTGGGACATCAGTGTGCCTCACTATCAAGTCACCTATGACTAGTGTGTTGGGCATGCTGTTTTGCCTTAGGGGATTTGGTTGAGTGGCACACTGTTTAGGAAATATGTGTCTTGTGATTAGTGCTGTGTTGTGGTGGTCGAATGCATTTCTGCCTTGGAGGTCTCTGCTGTTTTGTAGATTTTTATTGAGATCCTCTGCAAAGGTGAGTGTGTGATTTGTGTTTTTATGTGAAGGCAGTGCTGCGGTGGGTTCTGGAGGGCTATGTGTTCCATGTGGTGTGGTGCAAGTGTTGACATATTCATCTTGAACAGCTATTCCAGTCATGCCTGGATAGTGTGTGGCTTCCAATTTGGATATATAAGTGCATCTCTCAGAAGTCTGAGTGTTGGGGGGTAAGAGGAGAGGGTTGTCAGGGTACAAGAGGCAGTTGCTATATTGCCTTAGGATGCCCAGGTTCACTAGGTTAATAGAAGAAAGCACAGGGAACTGACCTTTAGACATTCCTGGAGGGGTGGTTATTAATATTAAGTATTGGAGCTGTTTCCTTGTAGAACGTTTAGTGCTGGTAGCACTTTTGTGTGCTACAATAATTGCTACAAGAAGTCTGACAAAGTGCTAAACTAATAAGCTAGTAAAATTGCAGGAGAGGAGAGAACTAGCAGATCTATGGGAAAAATTGAAGAGAAGAAGCTTACAAAAAGTCCTGGATACAGCAAATTTGTATCTGGACTAGACTAGTTATAGGAAAGGCAGGAAAAGCACAAATGCAGGCTTTAAAACCAGAATGTTGAAAGAGATGGAAAAACTGCCCAAATGGGCAATAAACTACAATTTCTGGGTCAGAAACCACTCCTCTTGTGGTAGATAGGCTACCTAGTGCTTACCACTCCCACTGACAAGCTATCAGGCTTCTTTCCAGCACAGAAAGGCTTGGGGGGCTCAGATGCTTACAAACAGTCCTGCATACAGCAAATTTGTATCTGGACTATACCAGTTAGAGGAAAGGTGGGAAACAAGAGTAGATGTAGAATTTAAAACCAGAAAGTTGAAAGAGATGGAAAGAAAATACCCAAATGGCCAATAAGCTACAATTTCTGTGCCAGAAACACTCCTCTTGTGGTCGGTAGGCTACCTAGTGCTTACCACTCCCACTGATAAGCTAGAAGACAGAAAGGCTTGGGGGGTACAGAAGCTTACCAACAGTCCTGGATACAGCAAATCTGTATCCGGACTAGACTAGTTACAGGAAAGGAAGGAAACAAGCTTAGATTTTTTTCAGAAAACAGCTAAAACAGCACTAAAAAAATTCAAGTGCAATGCAAGCTAGCACATTTGAATGTGTAGCAGTATTAAAGCAAATGCAGTTTAAATAAATGCAATTTATTCAAAATGTATTCTGAACTGAATCTAATTGCTGTTTTATTCAACTCTGAACAGTTAAAAAGTGCCAAAAAATATATACTTATCAGCTGAAAAGCACAGTCAGTCAGAACACAAGGAGTTTTTTTTTTAACTAAAGTTCAAAGGGAGAAAGGAGGAGCAGAAGATAATTCAAGGTTAAGAAACTAAGTGGCTTGCCCTTCTCAAATGTTCTCTCTGTATTAGGTAGAATGAATACTAGACTGGAAGGAGTGTCCCAAATCAAATTTACAGTAGGGTCAGGCAAATGCAAAGCCACCAACTACAACAACACCACAGGAATAGGTTCATAGGTTCATAGGTTCATAGGTAGGTACTAGGATATCGGCCGAAGGACCTACAAAAGCCTAGCCAACAAGGTTCCCTGGCTTACGCCTCCCAAGAAAGTTATTTTCTTGTGCCACTTTTGAGCAGAGACACAGAAGTGATTCCCCGGGGTGTATTTCCTATTTCCCATCCACTCATCAAGATTTTTCTTGAAGACTGCTAATGAAGAACTTTGCTTGACATAGATGGGTAGTCTGTTCCAGAGTATAGGAAGTCTCTGGGACAGGAATCTATCCCTCCAGCATGTCCTGCCTGTTGTGGTGACAAGGTTACCACAATAAGGTGGGTGGTAGAGACAAAACCCCACAGAAATAGGGTGAATGGGAAGGACAAAATCAGTTTCAGAACAGATCAGAAAACAGAAAACAATGCCAGCAAATATATAAGTAATTCAGTCAAGCAAAAATTAAGACAGTGCCAAACTCTGAAAAGTTGAAGTGCCAAAAAAATACCAGTGTTACCAACTTTAAGAACACCACAGGAATGGGGGGGAACCAGTTTCAGAACAGATCAGAAAACAGAAAATAATGCCAAAAATATATAAATAATTCAGTCAAGCAAAAAGTAAGACAGGGCAGAACTCTGAAAAGTTAAAGTGGCAAAAAATGTACTTATCAGCTCTATATTTCCAGATTGTTTGAGAAGCACTCTTCAGTCAGAACACAAGGAGATTCTAACAATGGCATGCAGGAATTTACAAACAGGGACTATTTTTAAATCAGCAAGCCTTGAAACAATCAGATAACACAAAAGCTGCTAGACTAGTTTTACCAACTTTAAGAAAACCACAGGAATGGGGGCGACCAGTTTCAAAACAGATCAGAAAACAGAAAACAATGCCAGCAAATATATAAATAATTCAGTCAAGAAAAAAGTAAGACAGTGCAGAACTCTGAATAGTTAAAGTGCCAAAAATATACTTATCAGCACTGTATTTCCATATTGTTGGAGAAGCACTCTTCAGTCAGAACACAAAGAGATTCTAACAATGTTATGCAGGAATTTACAAACAGGGACTTTTTTAAATCAGCAAGCCTAAGTTGAAACAATCAGATAACACAAAAGCTGTTAGACCAGTTTTACCAACTTTAGGAACATCACAGGAATGGGGTGGGTGCAGATTCAGAACAAATAAGAAAACAGAAAGCAATACCAGCAAATATATAAATAATTCAGTCAAGCAAAAATTAAGACAGTGCAGAACTCTGAAAAGTTAAAGTGCCAAAAATATGAAGTGTTCTAATCTGACAGCAAGCTACTTGTGTGTCTATACATACAGCTGTAACTTATGAGGCAATTTTGCACAGGGATGTGACTCCACATCCATGCACTACAGTGCTTGCAACATGTTCTCTTCAGCATTCACTGAGAGTTTCTCAATGATTCCAGAGGGGGGAATTGTGTTGAAAGCCTTGGCAAAGTCAAGATAGGCAGTGTATACTCTTACTTTTATCCATGGCTTCGGTGACTTTCTCAAAGAAGTCCACCAGGTTTAATAAGCATGATCTACCGTTAATGAAGCAAAAGTGGATTGGGTACAGTGTTTGGAGGTCACCTATGTCCTTGTTGATAAGGTCCATGATAATTCTTTCCATGAACTTGCAGATGAGGCTGGTTTGACTTTTGAGTCTGCAATTCCCAGGGTCAGATGATGGCCCTCCTTTTAGAAGGGGGATTACTGTTGCTCTTCTCCATTCTGCAGGAACATAGCCAGTTCTCAAGCTATGATTAAAGAGAATGCCAAGTGGATCTGCTAGGTCTTGTTTTAGATTGTTTAGCAAACAACTTGGGATATTATCTGGTCCCACTGAGGCCATGTTTTTGGCCTTGGCAAGTGCAGACGTGACCTGTTCTCTAGAGATACTAGGCAGAAGGCTGGTGTCAGGTATGCTTTGGGATATGGTAGGTGTGAATAAGGTGGTGAAGTTTACACTGACTCTGCCAGCTAGAAGGTTGATGATATCTTGTGGTGTAGTATGAGTGATCCTATCTACAGCTAGTTAAGCACATAGCTGGGCATTCCCTTTCAGACTTTGTATCTCATTAAAGAATGCCTTATGATTATCCTTGGTTAGGGATGCAATATTAGTTTCATAATTTGCTTTAGAAGACTTTATAAGATTTCTGATTTTTTTGTTTAGGCTTAGGAGAGAACTCTTCCTCTGCAGAGTGATATGCCTCTTGCTTTTGTACAATTTCCTTCTCAGGTTATATAATCTGTTTATACTTGAGGTCAACCACTGTGGCTTGCTTTTATGAGAAGATCTGGTTTTGATCCATTCAGGTACAGTAGAGTTTATACAGTCACTTAAGTGTTTCTATAGTGCATTTGCATATACTTCTGCATAGTGATCAGTCCATACATTATCATCCAAATGTACTCCAAAACAAAATAAAGTACTCCAAAAGCATTTTATGATGAGCACTTTCATTTCATTAGTGAAAACTTTTTTCAGATAAGTTCATCAATATTTAAAATCTGCTTATATAACCTGGTATTGTCACATGACCTCAAACCTCCTGACCTCATACAGCAGATTTAAAGTGACAACACCTTAGCTCCATGCAAAAATAATATTGAATTGAAAACATACTTAAAAGCAATTAAAAGACAAGTGTGTAAAACTATCTTAAATCTTAAAATATGCCTTGTGTAAATCTGTCCCATCATGACATAGATTTTAAAACACATCTTATAACACATCCACAATGTTTAGCTTTATAGTGCTTTAATTTGTAACAGACAGCTTATGGAAGTTTGTTCATTTAAGCCCTGCCACATAATAGCATTTAAAGTCAATTGCCAGTGAAGTTCTCTTTTCTCCATTAATACTGGCCAGGGCCCTTCCCATTTATTGTTATTAACTTTCTCTAAAATTACAAACTTAAAATGATGTTGAGGGTGAGCTTTTAAATGTTTAACTAGAGCGTTATTTTCATTTTTTCTTTAAATCATATATAAGTTCATTTATACAGTTTTTTTAATTTCCACTCAGTCTTTCCTATATAGTATCCTGAACATTCCTGATAAAAAGCAATATAAACAACTCCCTGTGAGTGACAGTTTAGCAAACCATGAATATGAAATAAATATTTTTTATTTTAACATGGTTACATTCTAGTATGCATTTGCAAGAAGAGCATCTTCCACATTTGCTCATTCTGTTGTGCCTGTTGCTCTTCTGTTTAGTACCATGGACTTCAACAATATTTCACCATTAAAAACAAAAAATAACAATTGCAAGTTGTAGAGTCAAGCTGACTAAGTGCTTGTTAAATCCAAATAAGTCCAAAACTGCTGTTAATATAAGCAAGAGATATTTATTGTAGAACACAATGAACTGAGTGCTTTCGCCCACCATAAACCTAGGGCATCATCAGAGTTAAAAACAGCATAACACTCAATCCATAAAAAAGGAAAAGCAAGCACAGGTGACCCTTATCTAATGTTATTGCTTAAAGACATACACCATATCATAAAAAATTCATTCTGAGAAAAAAAATACATATGAAAATTTACACTTTAAAACCTTGTATGTTGTCAGGTATATGGACACCTCATAATAAAACTATTGGGCCGGATTTATGAAAGCTTGCACGGAGTGCAAGAAGAGTGTAGGAGCTCACGGAGGAAATATGTCTGCCGTGCGATCCAGGTACAGCCAGCAGAAGCATGTACGAGAGCTGCTAAAGCTACTCTTGCACGGACAGTGTCATGGTATGCAAATGACCTCATTTGCTGCTGAAAGCTATGCAAATTAGGTAAATTTGTAATACAGGAAACACTAACCTGTCCGTGGAATATTAGTGTTATCTGCAGAAATGTACTCCGTTGGTAACAGAGCACCATTCTGCAAATAGCTAAACGTAGCTATGACAGCTCCAGATAAAAGATGTATGCCATTGAGGAAGCATGCCAATGGCCAAATATAAGGCCATTGGCATTTATAAATGTTTAAAATTATTAAAATCTAATTTTTTTCCCCTGATCTCCGATGTTTAAGCGTAGCGCAGCTCAGCGCAAACGTGTGGCACTTTAAAAAAGCAGAAAATAATTTAAAAATAGCCATAAATAGCCATTTTCACTAAAAAGCTTATCCTGCCATGCAGGTGAATGGCAGGCTGAAGACAACATGGCCACTGAGTACTGGTTGCTAAGGGGGGGAAGCTCAGTGTGAGAGATGTAACCATGCATTAGTAGGCAATCCTATGCAAATGAGGATAAGGATAGTGAATCCCAAATTTCCCCAGCATGTGAGCCATGTCCCAAGAGTGTAAGTGTAGGAGTAGGTGAGTAGCAGAGTAGAATATAGGTAACATCATGAGGGGGTGTGTCAGAAAGGCTGTAAGCTTATTGGAGCACAGTGTCTTGTGTTTGCCCTGAGTTGCTCAGGATTGCAAGAGGCATGTCTACAGTTGTCCTTTTTGAAAACCAGAAACCAAAGGTGTACGCCGTGAATATATCTGAAATTTCTTGCAAACATGCACACAGCTTGTGTGCGCGTGTGCACTCATTTGTGCGGCACTGCCCTGGGCGGAAACAGAAAGGGAAAAGGAAGGAAAAGAAGTAGTAGGAAGTTAACCAAGGAGAACTAGCAGAGCTGCCAGGTGAAATATATAAGAATCAGCCAATTACACAGGTAGCAGACTAGCCCAGCCCAGCCCAGCACTTTAAACTCTGCAAACAGCATTCTTCCCTGTTTTTTTTTTTCCCAGGAACTCTGGAACACTGCAGTATACAAAGAGGGAAAGCTTAAAAACTTTAAAGTCAGACAAACTGTTAGGGGCTGCTCTTGCTATCATAAACCAACATGTGCAAGGTGCTGAGGGTGGTGACGTTGTGAATGCTGCTGTGCAACTCACAGTGAGGAGATGGAGAAGAGTGTACAAACCCAGGGTAACCTACCAGTGGCTACATGAGCTGGAGATAGTGGAGCGCTATAGGGTGGGCAGAGACCTCCTGCAGCAAACTGTTGAGCTGTGCCAGCCATGCCTCACACACAGAACCAACAGAGGATGACCCATCCCAGTGGATACCAAGGTATGTGTTGACCTAAGAATACTAGCTACAGGTACCTTCCAGAGACCAACTGGTGATATGATGGGGATTTCGCAGGCATCAGCATCCAGGGTACTGCACCAGTTCCTGAATGACATGTCAGTACATGTCGGTAAGCACGTATATTTCCCCAATTCCCGTGAGGCATTGGCCAGCAATATGCGTCTTTTCCACCAAATAGCAGAATACCCTGAGGTAGTGGGTGGAATAGACTGCATGCACATAAACATCAAAGCACCATCCGGTGAGCGCGGTAGGGTCTACATCAACCTCAAGGGCTTCCCCTCCATCAACTGCCAGGTCGTGTGCGATGCCCAGGGCATAATAATGAATGTGTGTACTGGCTGCCCTGGAAGTTATCACGATTCCCACATCTGGCATCTGATGCAGCTGTACCAGAGATTTGCCAATGGGGACATCCCTGATGGTCACCTAGTGGGGGATGCTGGATACACACTGGAGCAGTGGCTGATGACACCCATCAGAAATGCACACACACCCGAACAAGAACTCCATAATGAGGCACATGCACAAACAAGAATCATAACTGAGCATGTGTTTGGGTTGCTCAAGTCATGGTTCCGGTGCCTGAACACATCTGGTGGAGCCTTGCAGTACTCACCAACTACATGTACCCAAATTGTCATGGTATGTGCCATGCTACACAATATGATCTGGCGGAAACAATTGCAGCAGGAACAACATGGGGCAGGGACAAACAGCCCCCCACCATTGCCAAGACCTGCACAGGCACAGCGTGACTCAGAGGAGGAACAACCTGAGCCTGCCCCAGTAGGCAGAAGGAGGCATGCCCAGTATTCCCTGGCCTTGGCAAAGAGGCAAGCATAGTACATGCACTGACTCAGTAGGAACCCTGGAAATGACACCTCTCTCTGACTCGCACATACAGTAAAAGGGATGCCGAACTTGACACTACCTGTTTTCAAACATGTATAGGGAGTGTAATATGTGCATCTGACATAGGCAGCCCTGCAGCACCACCTGAGGCATGAGTCCCTATTTTAAACAATATAAAGCACTGCTAAGAAAATTTCACCAGTACTGAGCATATTTAAATACATTTGCACATAACTGCACACCATGTTAACCAGCACAATGTCGGGCAAAGTTGGGCAATGTTGGGCAAAGTCGGCCAAAGTCGGGCAATGTTGGGCAAAGTCAGGCAAAGTCAAGCAAAGTCGGGTAAACACGCTCACACCTGCTTTACTGTTCCTTAACCAGTCAGGCTTGCCCAGCAGGAAAAAAAAACAGTGACAGGGCTCAAACTCAGGATACTGTGCACTATAGTCATAGTACTGAACCACTAAGCCATGACAGCATTTCACTGGCACAGACACAACTTAAGTCACTCACACATACCAGTTGGGGGGTCACATACCTAACAGTCACAGCCAGCAGGACAATTGTAGACAAACCCGAACACAAACAAATGCTGTATCATGCCCTCTGAAGAGGCATATGAGTAACCTCCCCCCAGGCCTATGCAGACAGATAACAGCTGGCCAGGCAGTGTGATGTGGGTTGGGTAGGCTATGAAGTCACAAACTAATATGCGTATAATTGGAAGCTAAGGTCTGTAGTACAGTGGTATGCCTCAAGCCAGTACGATAGGCAAGAGTACAGACTGAAATGGAGTACCTGACATAGCAGTGCAGGCCTAGCAAATGTGTATAAGTGTCAGGTGTACCCCTCATCCTATGTACACCCACAGTAACAATCAGGTGTGCCCCCCTGGGTAGAAATGTACAAATAATAGCTGTCCCCCCTGTATGTAGAAATGTTGATAAGTCTATGCAAATTGACTCATGGAAGCCCTGCAGGCACAGCGTGCTTCCTGTGGATGTACAACACAAAGGTGAGCCCTGAAGTAAATACCTACTTGATTTTTCACACACATATAGTATATATGCCCATAGTGGGCATGCTCACACACACAAACAAATTTAGCAAATTTCAGTCAGCAACATACTGAAAGGTCATACTGGGCATGCTCACACACAAACAAATGAAGCAAATGTCAGTCAACAGCATACTGAAAGGTCATACTGGACATGCTCACACAAACAAACAAAGCAAATGTCAGTCAACAACATACTGAAAGGTCATACTGGGCATGCTCACACACTTAGGCCATGTCTGAGCACAGCGGTGGGCCACACATATCTGGCAGTTGCAGTTCTTAATCCAGACACTTGTCACTATTCACCAATCCTGCCTTGCGCACACAGTGATATGAAAACAGACCCATATAATATATTGGACCCCTGTCATAATCAAACTATGTACTACAAGTACTTAAGTTGTTCAAAGAAAGTGAAAATCCAAAGAAGATCACTAAATTTCTGATCAGTATCATCAAGAAACAAGGAGCACTCCCAACATCATCCAAGCCATGTTTTGGCAAAAATATTGCCAAAGAGTCCATAGAGAACCATGAAGCTTTCTTTCGCTATGTCATAAATATCAATGTAAACTCATATATGTTCTGAGTCAGTGCAAAGTGTAAATTAATACATGTACATGACTGACATTGCCAACATCTTGTCAGACAGGTTCATACATATTTACCCCCCTCTCACTGACAGAAGGGCCCATTAACATACCTGGAGATTGTGAAAATCCAGAAATCACATATATAATGGTTAAACAGCTCTATCCAAACCTAAAAACACGGTGTCTATGGGATGACATGGTTTCCCTGGCTGTGTCATATGTGAACTCCAAAACAAACAGACCCTGCACCTGAACAGTCTGTTGAGACTCACCCTCTGTACAGGATATGAAACTGTTGAATGGGTTACAGCAATGTTTGGCACACTCCACAAGTGTTGGTGCACAGTGGGAACTGTAGTCTTATAAGCCTAATAAGCCTGATATGCAAGGCCATGGAGTCCATCATTATGGAAGTCATAAACAGAGTTATTGGGAGCCTACAAACACCCAACCCTACCCATTTTGGTTTGGTTAGGGGCAGATCATGGCTCCTAAACCTGCTAGACAGTTTTCAAGGCAGTCACCCTGGACATACATCAATGAAATGAGCTCCACACGGCCTACACAGACCTTGAAAAGCCCTTTACCAACATCCCACACACATGTCGTATCCACAAAATCAACAAACTGTGCATAAACACGTATGTCATCTGATGGATTGCCAACTGGGGCACAGATAGATCCCACAAGGTAAGAATTGTGGTCTCCTGCTCAAGCTGGTAACAACTGCTGTCCCCCATGGCTCAGTCCTGGGACCTCTCCTGTCTGGTGTATACTTTTCAGAAATACAGTCAAACACACAAGGGCTATGTTTAGCAACGTTTTTGGATGACTGCAAAAAGGTTGTCTTAATTGATGTTTGGGACAACAGAAACATCCTTAAATATGGTCTCAGTCAGACAGATGTGGTGTCAAAATTATGGCCTCGAGCTACAGTCATACAAATACCACATAGGTGCCAACACCCTAAATATGGAGGCAATAATAAGGGATCTATGGACACATGTGGACAGTCATCTCTACTTCCAGCAACACATTCACAAAGTGGTAAGAAAATCATTCTATGTGTTCCCACAAATTGCCAAGGTCTTTGCATGTAGGTCAAAAGAGGTTCCCTCTACTCATCAGTCATCAGAACCATCAGAGAGTATCACGGCACACATGCGATGAATCTGACTAGGCACCTTCAGCAGCTGGAAAGACCACTGAAGTATTTTAACAAGAGGATTACTGGCCTCAAACAGTTGCCCCATGCAACAAGACTGAATTTAACTCAATCTGTACTCCGTTGCATACTGTCTAGTTAGGCGATCTCTGCCCAACAGACAGGTCCATGTCCAATGCAGAACTGATGTACATGCGCTATCTGAAGTAAACCCAAGCTCACTGTGCCACATGCTCTAGGGATATCATCTTCACAACAATAAATAGAACATGTTGGAGGGATATATTACTAACTCACAGACTTCCCATGCTTTGGAACAGGCTTCCAACCTACATTAAGCTGAGTCCCTAACTGACACTCTTCCAGAGGAGCCTTGATGAGTGTATGTGAAACTGAACTGTCATACAATGGATCACTTCATCAGCTCTACTACACAGAGGCCTAGGGAACTAACCCCATGTGTGGTGATAGCTGCACACTCTGGCCATACTAATATATGCCTTCAGGCAGATAGCCTACCTACATATATATATATATATATATATATATATATATATATATATATATATATATATACATATATATATAAGGAACACAGTATAATAAGCAAAAGATTGATGGGCAGAGATGTGTGTAAGAGGGTGACCATGACAGGGAGCCATCCAGGACTGTCCCACCCAGCACACATCCCAATGGCACAAAAGACATGAGGTGCACCTCTCACCCACTGTACATAACAGCCACCAGTATCTGTAAGCATTACAGTGTATGTGGTCCATGTGCCTGCTGTACAACATGACTGTACAATGAAGTACACATCTACTATCTGTAGACATGTACCTGTCACATAGATTCATAGGTATGTAGTAGACTATCTTCATGAAGGCATATATTACCTAGGCAACTTGTGCAGCTTTCACCACCCCATTGGGTAGTCTCCCAAGCCCTAGTTCTAATAGTTAGTACCCTAAGCCCCATTCTAGTGGGGTTGCTGATGTAATGCCTGGCATGAATTGTCTGTTTCCCATCCACTCATCAAGGGTCCTATTAAAGAGTGTCAGAGAAGGGCTCTGTCTGATGTACATTGGGACTCTGTTCCATAGTAAGGCAAGTGTCTGGGATGGTACTCTATCCCACTAGCATGTTGTATTCATTGTTGTGATGAGGTTCATATCCCTGGAGTGTGTAGTGCGACTCAATTTTGTTATCTGTAGATGGAGCATGTTCAACAGTTATGTGTTGGACATGGCTCTGTATGTTAGGTAGAGTGTGCCTCTGAGTAGGTGGTACGCAATGGAGAACAGATTTATTTTTACCAGTTGTGTTTGAGGCCAGTAATCCTCTTGGTGAGGTACCTCTGTGGTCTCTACTGCTGCTGGATATGCTTAGTTGAGTACATCCAAAATGGTGCATTGTACTCAATGATGGGTATGATGACTTAAGAGTAGAGGGCCACCACTACCTCTTTTGATCCTGATGCTAACCCTTTGTTGATTAGATAGGCCAAAAGGATTTCCCAATCACATTGGCTGCCAAAGGAAAGAGGACTATCTACTTGTGCCCCCAGATCCCTTATTACCTTGTCAGTTTTAAGGAGTAACACCTATGTGGTAGTTTGTGGGTACTTTGTTTTCACCAAAGGGGATTACTATGCATTCTTCCACATTGAGCTGGAGGCCATGATTCTGACACCACACATCTGTCTCAGAGTCTCTTCTGCAGAATATTTGTGTCATCCGGGGAATTTATTATGGCAAACACTTTACAGTTCCCAGCAAACTTAGCAAACCACAACCCTGCTGTGTTGGCATGTACTTTTGAGAAGTCTATACCAAACAGGAGGGACCCCAGGACTGAAACCTGGGGGACACCAGTTGGTACCGGTGTAGAGTCTGACATGTAGCCAGCAACTCTTAATTTGTGGGATCTATCTGTGAGCCAGTTTGCAATCCATCTTGTGATGTATGGATTCATGCCCAGGTTGGTGAGTTCATCTATGATACCTGACTGGGGAATGATGACAAAGGCCTTAGCTAGGTACAGGTAGGCTGTGTGGAGCTCATTTCAATCATCTGTAGCCTGGGTAACTGTCTCAAAGAAAACCACCCAGTTCAGGAAGCGTGATCTGCATTTGACGAAGCCAAACTGGGTGTGCTCAACTGTGTGAAGGTTTCCAATGTCTTTATTGTTGACTTCCATTATGACTGGCTCCATTGCCTTGCAGATCAGACTCATCAGGTTCATAGAGTGTGAATGCCAAGGGTCTTTTGTGGCCCCACCCCTGTGGAGTGGGAAGAACGTTGCTGTGCAACATTCTATGGGTACATATCCTGTAGAGGGCATGTAGAGAGAGGTGTAGGTATCCTTGATGAAAATGAATACATCCCCACCCTATGTGTTATGATCCAGGTTCTGATGCTGGAAGGTATGGAATGAGTAGTATCCTGGTAATGCTGGTGTGCTGTCTGGAGCCTTGAACTAGGTTTCTGTTACTGCACAGATATCAATATTCTCCATACTGAGAAGTGCCTCAAGTGTGTGCATCTGGAGGCTGAGACTTCTGGCAATGAGTAGCATTTAGCTCACTTTGTGGTTATTTATGTTGGTTATGGGGTTTGGTTTGTCCTGAGTGACCGGTGTTCCACACCTGAAGTCAACACCTCATTGGTCCGATCTGACCATAAGCTAATTATCCTATATATCCACATTCTGCCCGCACCCCACATTAAGGAAACCATGTTAAAAAATATCTCCAAAGACAACTTCATGATTCTTAAGACAGAAGTGGTGAACTTCAGGACACCCCTGCAGATGGACAATACAGTTATGACTACTGAATCCTACACAATTGCACTTTATAAGCACTTACATGAGTGCATGGATTGTGCTATCCCAAACAGAACCAAGACGCTATCCTCCAAGAAAAGGAAGGCAATCTGGTAGTCCCCTACCATAAACAAACTGCACAACAGAAGGAAGAAACTATTGCAAAAGATGGTAAAACCCATGAGTGGAGGGGCTCCCTGGTTAGCCTCAGTAAGAAGCTGCGATCCCTGATAAAATCCTCCAAAGCTAGTTACAAAAACAAAATCGCCACTGATTCCAAAGACAACCACAAAGTATTCTATAGCTATGTGAAGAATCACAATGGCAACACTCAGATCTGCTCTGAGTTACAGCACAATGGCACTAAATATACAGACCCAACTGATATTGCCAACATACTGGCAGATAGGATCAGTGCTAACTTTACCCCCCTCTCACCCATGAAAGAGCTCATCTCTATACCAGAAGAATGCAAAGTTGCTGTCATCATGGCGGCACAGGTAAAAAACACTCTGCAAAGCCAGGAACACAGTATCCATGGGACCAGATAACATCCCAGGCTGCTTTCTACACGAATTACAGAAGAAACTGGCACCAGACCTAAGTACCATGTTCAATCATAGCCTCACCTCAGGCTTTGTGCCTGCTGAATGGTGCACAATGACGGTTTTCCCGCTACACAAGGGGGAGCCACCATGGACCCCGGGAACTAGCGCCCCATTAGCCTGATGCGCCTGGTCTGCAAGGCCATGGAGCGTATCATCATGGAACTTATAAACAAAGACATTGGTAATCTCCAAACTCTGTACCACAACCATTTTGGGTTTGTAAAAGGAAGATCATGTCTCCTAAACCTGATAGACTTCAAAGCGGTCACCAAAGCCGTAGACAAGGGTAAGGTGGTTCACACAGCCTATCTAGATCTTGCCAAGGCTTTCAACACCATCCCCCACTCTGGAATTATAGAAAAACTCACTAAACTAGGTATAAATCCCTTTGTCACAAGATGGGTTGCCAACTGGCTCACTGACAGAACCCACACTGTGAAAGTTGCAGACTCCAAGTCCGACTTCAGACCAGTGGCAAGTGGAGTACCACAGGGTTCAGTCCTGTGTCCTGTCCTGTTTGGTATCTACTTCCCTGAAGTACAGGCTAACACAGAAGGTCTTTGGCTAATGAAGTTCCCAGATGACTTCAAACTAGGAGCCATAATCAAAACTACTAACAATGTGGACATCCTACAAAAGGGCCCCACTGAGACAGATGCCTGGTGTCAAAGCCATGGCCTCAAGCTCAATGCCAAAAAGTGCATTGTCATCCCCTTTGGTAAAAACTCTTTACCCATGAACTACAACATAAGCGATAGTATACTTAACACTGAAAGTGTGATAAGAGACCTTGGGACACAGGTGGTCAGTAGATTCTCCTTTGATAATCACATCGCCACAGTAGTCAGGAAATCCTTCTACATGGCACTCCTCATCACAAAAGGTTTCTCATGCAGAAAAAAAGAGGTCATTGTTCCCCTCTACTCATCACTCATTAGATCCGTTATAGAGTACAACGCCCCTTTTGGTATGTACCTCACAAGACATCTACAACAATTGGAAAGGCCACAGAAATACCTCACAAAGAGGATTAGCGGCCTCAAATACATGCCCTACACAGACCATCTCAAAACACTCCAGCTTTACTCTGTCGCATATCGCCTACTCAGAGGTGATCTCTGCCTAACATACAAAGCTATGTCAAACACAGAGCTGTTGGACAGACTCCACTTAAAGAAATCCCAATCTCTGCAAGCTTCAGCCCCAAAACCCGGACCGAAATATAAAAGGAGGAGGTGTATCCATTTTCATAAATGATACCCACACCTCCAGGTTAGTGGCACAGCACGATTCCTCAGAGACAATCCAAGCGCAACTAACAGTGGGCAAAGCTGCTTATCAGATCGTAGCCTGCTACTGATCACCTACCTTGTCTCAGGACCCTCACTCAGCATTCCTGAGAACACTGGAAAATATAAAGGTCCTACCAAACACCATGATATTAGGAGATTTCAACTACCCAAACATTGACTAGGAGAATTACTCAAGTACAAACTCCTTTGTCCAATGCTTCCTAGAGTTTATAAACTCAAACACCCTGGAACAGGTGGTCACCACACCCACTAGAGGTGACAACATACTGGACCTGATCATCACCAACATGGGGGATCAGTGTTCCACACCAGAGGTAAACCCCTCGCTGGTATGATCAGATCATAAAGTAATCACATTGGACATCCACATCCCGACCCCACCCCCAGTCAAGGAAACCACTGTGAAAAACTTTTCAAAAGCAAACTTCACACTTCTCAAGACCGAAGTGGAAAGTTTCAAAGCCCCCTTGCTACAGGATAATGCTATACAATCTGCAGAATCCTTTACATGTGCATTATATGAGCATCTACAGGGATGCATGGATAGAGCCATCCCGAATAAAACCAAGACTCACTCCTCCAAAAAGAGGAAACCAGTCTGGGGGTCCTTGGCCATAAATAAGCTATACAACAGAAGGAGGAAAGAGCAAAATTCCAAAAAGGAAAGGCATCACTGATCATTATTAGCAAGAAACTACGATAGCTCATAAAATCATCCAAGGCCAGTCTCTAAAGAAAAATTGCCAAGGAATCTAAAGATAACCACAAAGCCTTCCTTAGCTATATCAAACATTTAGGTGGCAACTCTCAGATATGCTTTGAGCTACTGAAAAATGGCAAAAAATACACTGAACCAACTGACATTGCCAACATCCTGGTGGACAAGTTTAGTGCAAACTTCACCCCCCCCACCCACAAAAGGGCCTGTGTCCATCCCAGAAGAATGCAGAGCCCCAGACATCATGGACATGCAGGTAAAAACCGCCCTCTCCAAAGCTAAGAGCACAGCATCAATGGGACTGGATGGTGTCCCAGGCTGCGTCTTACACGAGGTCCAAAAGGAACTAAATCCACACCTAAATTCACTGTTCCGACTCAGCCTTATCACAGGCTATGTACCCAAAGAATGGCATACAGCAACAGTTGTCCTGCTCCACAAATGTGGTGCCACAATACAACCTGGGAACTATCACCCTATAAGCCAGACCAACCTGGTCTGCAAAGCTATGGAGCGAATTATCATGGAATTCATAAACAGAGACATTGGGAACCTCCAGACACTGGACCCTACCCAATTTAGCTTTGTTAAAGGCAGATCCTGCCTACTAAACCTAGTTGACTTCTTTGAAACAGTTACAAAGGCCATAGATGAAGGGAAGGTAGTCCACACAGCCTTCCTGGACTTCACTAAGGCCTTCAACACCATTCCCCACCCTGGCATTTACCAGCTTGAACATTAACCCCTATGTCACGAGATGGGTGGCCAACTGGCTCACAAATAGAACACACATGGTCAGAGTTGCGGATGACATGTCCGACTCTAAACCAGTCACAAGTGGCATCCCACAGGTCTCGGTCCTGGGGCACCTCCTGTTCAGTATATACTTCTCTGAGGTACAGGCAAGCATGGGAGGACTATGGCTGACCAAGTTCGCAGATGACTGCAAACTGGGGACCATAATCGACTCTTTGGCTGACACAGACATCCTCCAGAAGGGTCTTACAGAGACAGATACCTGGTGTCAAAACCATGGCCTCAAGCTGAATGCAAAAAAATGCATAGTCATCCCCTTTGGAAAAAATGAAGTGCCCACGAATTACCACATAGGTGGTAATCCACTAGGTATGGAAAATGTAATTAGGGACCTGAGGACCCAGGTAGATAGTAACCGCTCCTTTGATAATCCCATTGCCAAAGTGGTTAGATATTCCTTCTATGTAGCCCACCTAATCACAAAAGGGTTCACCTCTAGATCAAGAGAGGTCATTGTGTCCCTCTACTCATCACTCATTAGGCTCATAATAGAGTACAATGCCCCATTTGGTATGTACCTTAATTGGCGCATGCAACAGCTGGTAAGACCACAGAAGGACCTCACCAAGAGGATCATGGGCCTCAAAGAGAAGACCTATGCAGCTCGACAAAAGAAACTCCAGCTCTACCCGGTTGCTTACTGCCTGTGTAGATGTGATCTTTGCCTGATGTATAAGGCCATGTCAAACCTGGAATTAATGGACATGCTCCACCTCAAGAAAAACAAATCTCTTAGAGCCACACGCTCCAGTGAATCAAACCTCAGCAAAGCAATAAACAGGACGTGCTGGAGGGATAGATTCCTGTCCCAGAGAATTCCCTCGCTCTGGAATAGAATCCCAGTTGATGTTAGGCAGAGCCCCTCGCAGGCTCTCTTCAAGAGGAATCTTGACGAGTGAATGGGAAATTGTAAATTTACCCCTGGGATCACTTCAGTGGCCCTGCTAGACAGAGGCCCAGGAAACTAATTTAAAAGGGAGGCAAAAGCCAACACATTCTGGCTAGGCTTATAAATGCCCTTGGCAGATAGCCTAGTACCTACCTATGAAACTATGAACCTACACGCTCTAGGGACCTAAACCTTGTCACCACAATAAACCGACCAAGCCGGAGGGATAGATTCCTATCCCAGGGACTTCACATACTCCGGAATAAACTACCTATCTATATCAAACAAAGCTCCTCATTAGCACTCTTCAAGAAAAATCATGATGATTGGATGGGAAATAGGAAATTCACCCTGGGGATCACTTCTGTGTCTCTGCTCGGCAGTGGCACAGGAAAATAAATTTCTTGGGTGGCAAAAGCAAGGGTACATTTTTGGCTGGGCTTGTATAGGCCTCAGGGCCGATAGCCTAGTACCTACCTATGAACCTTTGAGCCTTGCCTAAAAAAGGTAATATGGGGACAGCAAGAGCCTTGGCCAGCATTCAGAAGCATAGGGGCGACAGGTGCAAACCATCTGTAGCAAAGCACAAGGCTTGTCTATCATGTCATCACAAGCAGACAGAGACTGGATCCCCTTTGAATGACACCAGAAGCTCAGCCAATTGTTGAAGTGTATTATCTTTCTGTTATATTGCAGTATCATATAGGTGAAGGTAAGATGCTACTCAAGGTTTGAACCTGTATGTGCCAGCATGTGGTGCATCAACCCATATATGATATGGTCATGGCCTACGCATACAATATACTCACAATACACCTAGTATGATAAGCCTGCTGAGGTTAGCAAATGTGAAAAAAACCTTTGTGCAAACTGTCAGCAAGTAATGTCTGTATTGCACCCTGTAACTCCATATTGCTTGCTGAAGTGTAAAGACATACTTAGTTTGGATTAAGAACACTGCACTTGCCAACTGTGTGTGTGTGTGTGTGTGTGTGTGTGTGTGTGTGTGTGTGTGTGTGTGTGTGTGTGTGTGTGTGTGTGTGTGCGTCTGTCTCTCCCTGGGGAGAAAGCAACCTTTTTTGGGGACTACTCACACCCCTTAAAAGTGGTATACTCATCTTTGTCGTCTCATGATGTCACCATGTGGAAAAAAACAATTCCAGTCATGTGTATAGTGTGTTGTGTAAATGCGTACTGCTGTAATATCATAATGTAGTTAGGTAGGGGTTTGAATCCTAAACTTGCCAACTATTTGTGTGCGTCTCCCTGGGGAGGAGCAACCTTTCTGGAGACTACTCAAACACCTTAAAAGTGGTATACTCATCTTTGTCAAGTCTGATGATGTCACCATCCTACAAATATACCTTTGGAAAGGTGAAATCCCCGTAATGTGTATAGTGCGTTGTGTAAATGAGTACTGCTATAGTATCATAATGTAGGTAAGTTGGGGTTTGAATCCTGAACTTGCCAACTGTGTGTGTGTCTCCCTGGGGAAAAGTAACCTTTTTGGAGACTACTCAAACACCTTAAAAGTGGTATACTCATCTTTGTCAAGTCTGATGATGTCACCATCCTACAAATATACCTGTGGAAAGGTGAAACTCCAGTAATGTGTATAGCGCATTGTGTAAATGCATACTACTGTAGTATCGTAATGTAGTTAGGAAAGAGTTTGAATCTTACACTTGCTAACTGTGTGCGTGCCCCAGGTGTGTGACACCGTTGGCCAATGTGGAGTGGGTTTTGATTTTTCTAGTGTATGACATATCACAATGACAACTGTATGTGCATTATACATGTAAGGTAGCTGTGGGGCAAATCCATATACATACATGTGACCTGAAGTATTTCATAGGTGGGTACTCTGCTTTCTACATGAACGCATCTGTTATCTTTGCCAGAGCGTGCTGGCGCTTTCCAGACCTTAGGTCATTTCTGTATGCTTGTGACAAGCTTAGCCACTGCAGTGATCAATGGGCTACGTCTTCCGTTTCACATCCACTCATCACGGTTTCTACTGAAGAGTGTGAGTGAGGGTTTATTTATTTATTTATTTATTATTTATTTTATTTTACACTTGTTGACCAGGATGGTCCGACTGGATACATGTCCATTTTTAGTGGAGGCCCGGGGAGAAAAGCTCCACATTGACAGTAAATTACATACATGTTACATAGATACATATTGTTTCATTTAGTAATTAATACAAAAGAGGAGAAGACATGAAATATATGTATTATAAAAAAAAAAAATGTCTTAGGAATAACAATCACAGATTACAACATAACTTTTTCTTTCCTAGGTTATCCTTTTAGCAAAGATTTAAGGGCTTCCATTTATGAACAGAAAAATTCACAAGGAAATATAGGGTTAGGTCAATTGAGAAAAAGGTCTAAAGTTTTTATACTTGGATAGTCCTGAAGAAAAATATGAACTTGGCTTACTGAAGAGGAGTTAATCTGGGTTTCAGCATTGGCAAAGCCAATGTGACTTAAAATGGTATTTTAGACTCTTTTTGAATTGGGTTAGGGAGGTAGTAAGAGTGAGGTTGAAAGGAAGGGAGTTCCATATTTTTCCAATGGTGTTGGCAAACAGTGTATCACCCCCTGAGTTACAGGATTTGACTGTTTGTACAAGTAGCCTGTTTGATGAGCATAGACTGTTGAGATTGGTGTAAGGTATAATTAAATTTTTCAGTGCAGGAGTGTTGTCAGGTTGTTTGAAAATTTTAAATGCTTCTATGAGTTGGTTCTGCTGGAGAAGGTTTGGTAATTCTATCCAACCGAGGTTTCGTAGGTTAATACAGTGATGGGTTCTATAGGGCATGCCATTTGCAAATCTGGCAATATGATTATAACAACATGAGAGTTTATTTAGGTCAGATTTGTTAAGGTTAGTAAGCATAGGGGAGGCATATAGAAGGATAGAGAGAAGATGTGAGCGGGCAATGGCCACTTTTGCAATTGAAGTTAGGAAGGATTTTATTCTATATAGTGACCCAGGTTTCTTGTTAACGGTTTTAATAGTTTGGTTAATGTGCATGTCAAATCTAAGTTTATTGTCAATGGTAACTCCTAATAGTTTAGTATAGGAGTCTGGGGAGATAATAGTCCCATTGTTGGATTGTATAGTAAAGGATATGGGAGTGGGTTTATGGGTTGGATGGAAGAGTAATAATTTGGGTTTGTTTGGATTCAGGATCAGTTGATGTCCTGATAGCCAGCTCTCTACTGCAGTAAAAATGCATTGGGTTGTGGATAGTAGGTTAACTGGAGATGTATCGGAACAAACTAATGTCGAGTCATCTGCATATTGAATACAGGTGGCCTCAGGGATGGCTGTGTAGAGGTCATTAATAAAGAGTGAAAAGAGAAGAGGTCCCAGTATGGAACCTTGAGGAACCCCTATGGTATTTGGTAAGAGGCTAGAGAGCTTATTCTGCCAGAGTACAGCTTGTTGCCTATCAGAGAGATAGGCATGAAACCAGTCCAGTGTTTGGTTGTCTAGGTAGAGAGTTTTCAGAGTGTGAAGAAGTAGTCAGTGGTTAACCATATCAAAGACCTTTGATAGGTCCAGAAAGAGAGCTGAGGATATTTTTTTGTTATTCCGGTTATGGTTTATTGTGTCAGTAAAAGAGAGGAGGGCATTGGTTGTACTGCGGTTGGGTCTGAAACCATGTTGTGAACTGGTTAGTAGATTGTTCTGGATAAGATAGTATAGAAGTTGTTTGTGTACACACTTTTCCATGATTTTGGCCAGTGGTGACAATATGGCTACTGGCCTATAATTTGATAGTTCTGTGGATGAGCTGCCTTTGTGGAGTGGAATTACATAGGATATTTTCCATATTGAGGGGATTGTGGATTCTGTTATGGTTCGATTAATTAGGATTGAGATGGGGTAAGCTATGACATCTGCAGCTTTTTGCAAATATTCGGCTGGGAGAAGATCTGCAGAGAGGGTAGTTGGCTTTAGCTTCTTCAGTAAGGACCGTATAAAGGAAGTGGAGACAGGTTGGAGGTTGAAGGAGGGTATAGTCTTAGGGATGGAATCTGTTATTGGGGAGCTGGTAGCGGATAGTTGGTTAGCTAAGGATTGGATAGTATTAGTGAAGAAAGTATTAAAGGTATTTGCTACTTCTTCTGGGTTTTTATCACATAGCATTCCTGGGGTAGGAATGGAGGATTTACCTGGATGGAGAAGATTATTTAAACCCGCCCAGAACTTTTGAGGGTTGTTTTGGTGTTTATATTGTAGTTGGCAGTAATAGTTTTTTTTGTCAAGCGATATGGCTTTTTTGTCTCATTTCTTTGCTGTTGGAATTTAATACGGTCTTGGGGTGACTTGGTTGTACGCCATTTGTCCCAAGTTTTGTTTCTAAGTTTGATTTTAGATTTGGAGTCATTTGTTAGCCAAGGTGCTATTTGTGTTTTAGTTTTGATTAGTCTTTTTGGGGCGTGAGAATCAAGTATGGTTAGAAATGTGGTATTAAAATTTGTTACTGCCTCCTCTAGGGGGAGATACTTAAGAGTTGACCAATTACAGGATTTAAGTTCCATTTGAAATTTTGTGAGGTCAAAATGTTTCTTGTTTCTAACCGACCTATACATGGGCAGTTTAAAGCTTACTGCTTTGTTTTTCCTTATGTATGTGATAAGGTGATCACTAAGGTCATTTGGAAGGGTCCCAGACATGTACATATGGGGATGACTGTTTATAACTATCCAATCCAGGATACTCTCTTTTTGGTTAGAATTCCCTATTCTGGTGAGGGAAGATATGGTCTGTGAGAATCCATGGAGATTTATATGGGTGGGGTTGGACTCTGAGGAACATAGGTTCCAGTCAATGTTAACATCGCCCAGAATAATGGTTTCTTGAGGGTAGTTGTTAGCTAGCCAGTTAAGAATGTTCTCCAGTGTGTCAGAGTTTTTCCCAGGGGGATGTAGATCACAATTAGATGTATTCTTTTTTTCTTATTTAGTTGTAGATTTAGAGCTAATATTTCAGCATTAGAGAACTGGGGTGGTTGAATGAGGTTAAAAGTGATGTTAAGTGTGCTTTTGTAAAGCACGGCAATACCACCTCCCTTTTTCTTTGTACAGTCGGCCCTACATATATTGTAGCCAGGTGGTAAGATCTCATTATCTTTGTTCCCTGGTTTTAGCCAGGTTTCTGTTAGACACATTATGTCAGGGAGGTACGTTGCTAAAAGAGCATGTAGGTTGTGTACCTTATTGTTTAGGCTTCTTATATATAAGTGGCAAATTTGGAGGGAGTTGGTTGACCTAAGAGAAAGTGGTGGGCTATCAGAGTTTGTGGTTGACGAGGGGCCTGGGTTAGGGTGGATGTCTCCATCTTTAGTAATGTTTTTTCTTAGATAATCTAATAGTCTCATGAGTTTAAGTAATAGTTTTTGACCATATTTGGATTTGGGGTGTTTTAGGTTTGGTTTGTTAGGGTACGGGTAATTAGATTTTGGTGTTTTATTGGTTGGATAGTAGGTTATGTGTTTAGTACTAAGTGAAGATAGGGGGGTACTAGATTGATATTTGGGGTAGTGGAATCCTGAGTATAGCTGGTCTTCATATTTAGTTAGTAGGTATAGTATAATTATAAGTGGTAGGGTGAGAGATATAGTTTTTAGTGTTGGCTTTATTATAGTGGGTGGGGTGGACTTCATTATCTTCGGGTGATGGTACATTGCTTTAAAAGGAATGTAGATAGTTAGATTGGTAAGTGATGGGAGGGGGAGGGAGGTAATAGAGAAGTGGTTTTGTATGGCTAGAGATGGGGTGGGGGTGTGGCTAATTAGGTATGAATGTAGGACTACTGGGGGCGGGTGGGATATGGGGGCAGGGTGGGCGCGGGCCAGCGAGCATAGTGAGGGCGTAAGCGGGTTAATTCTGCACCAAACTATCCAAGGGCCAGTGAATAAAGTAAGTATTTAAAGTAACCTACTATATAGTTCGCCAAGCATAAAACAATTCCCTCTCTCTATTGTTAATGTGCACTTTGATTTCTACTAAAATTATCTAGGTGAGTTATTATGTTTAGGTTGGATTAGGTGGTTTACTGCCGTGTTTTGAACCTAGTACGCTAGCTTTAAAAGAAATATTTAAAACTTTCTTTGTACTTTACTGTTGGTAAATATTAACCTTGGCCGTTTGTAATATTGTAGTGGAACTGATGAATAGAGCTTGTCTGTGCGTTCTAATCAGGTTTAGCGACCCTCTTTAGAGCAGGACTTATAGAATGTAGCCAATGGGAAAATTAAAGGACAGTACCTGAAAGGAGATACAATACATTTACAAGGCTTTCATTAGAACCCTTCTATCTTATTCGCTCAGTTAGTCAGTCGTGCATTACAATACCAAATTTAAACACAGTCTTGTATTTCTCCAGTGAGTAATTCAATGTTACCTCATTAGTAACTAGAGTGAGTGTAAAATGGTTTACATATACAAACAGACTGCCACTCGGTTATAAAGCAAATCAGCAGGGAAGTCTAAACCCCCTCACTGTATCCTATAACTACTACCCTTTGTTAGTATCCAAGTAGTCGAGTAATATCCAGCAACAAACAGAATAAGCACAACAATTTGTTATACAAAGCACGATAGCTGTGCGAGTATAAAATAGTAAGTTTTGCGGTCTATCATAGTTCATCTATGCCTATATTGCAGTAGAAAAACAGATTTAGAGCCAAAAGACCTTATCAGTTTACTAGCAAACAAAACTTAGTAGCTACAAGATATTTACAGGAATATATACGCTTCAACTGCAGAGATAACTACAAAAAGTAATATATTTCTCCCTGTGCTTTTTTCAACCTTACTGTTTATGCTTGAGGTATATTTGAAACATGTTCCAAAGCAAGCAAAGTCTGGCAAAGATGACTAATCATTATAGGTGCGCAACAACCTCTGTGGATCTGCATGCAAACCCTTTATTGCTTATGTGCTCCACAGAGGGATTTCCAAAACCCTTTGGTAATGTGATTATTAAAGGAGAGATGACTTAACACATGGCTCTATTTATACATTAGCACCTGTTCCATATTTTGGGAGCTACTACCTATGTGGTACTCTGGAGATACTTTGTTTTCTAAAAGTGGATAACAATGCTTTCTTTGGCTTATAGCTTTACAGCATGAGTTTGACACCAGGTATCTGTCTCTATGATACCTTTTTGGAGGATGTGTGTGTCATCTGGTGAATAAATTATAGCCCACAGTATGCATTGTCATCAAACATGGGCAGACATATCCCTACTGTGTTTGCTTGCACCTAAGAAAGCTATATGCCAAACAGGAGTGGTCCCAGGACTGAGTGCAGGTGAGTACCATTTGTTACTGGCATAGAATAGTACATGGAGGCTGCAAATGTTACTGTGTATCTTATATCTGTGTGTCAGTTGTCAAGCCATCATCTAACAATTGTTTATGGTCAGTCTGTTGAGGTTATGTATAATACCAGTATGTGGGACGGGTATGAATTGCTGGTGAGCTATAGCTTGGCTGTGTTGACCTCCCCTCCCTCACCTATAGCCTTGTTGACTGGCTTGAAGTCTACTAGGTGTAGGATCCATGATCTGGCCTTTAGAGAACCTAAGTGGGTATGGTGCAGTGTTTGCAGGTTTGTAATGTCTCTGTTAATGAGTTTCATAATGCTGTGCTCCATAGCCTTCCAGATAACATTGGTCTGGCTTATAGGGTGAGAGTTTCCAGGACCTGTTGTAGTTCTACCCTTAATCAATTTATGTTAACATTTGCACTGAGTGTGACGAGGGAGGACAGGTTTAAGAATAAGTATATTAGAGGGTCAGGCCAGGTTTGAAGGTTAGTAGACCATGCCAGATAGGCAGGATTAAGTTGGTTTGTACATGTGCTGGGGAGGGATGCAGAGTATATTGTGAAATAGATGCTAAGGATGAAGCCACCAGTAACAGACAAAGAGGAATGCCTAAGATGTGGTTTATGGCTGTGGTGAGAGAGGACATGCAGAGGGATGGTGTGATAGTGCAAGATGCAGAGGGCAGGAAGAAATGATGTATTGTGGTGACCCCTAATGGGAGCATCTGAAAGGAGAAGAGGAAGAAGATGTTCTAGCTCAACCCTTGTGGACTGTGAACACCATTACCATGTGTCATTCCACAAGTATGTAACCTGTATAGAGGCTGCATCTGGACAGAGCGTTTAGGTGAGTGGTGACTTCATATGTCAGCTTGTGTATGACACAGCCAGGGACACTGTCCAGTACCATTGCAACTGTGGTGTGTACTTTGTTAAATAGATGTTTTAACTAGAGTGTCTGTGAATCATCAGGTTTTACATTCTTCAGGTCTGAAAATGTGGCCCTTGTACAATGACAGGGTGGTGAAATCCGCATTCAAACTGTCTGACAAGGAATTGGTAATGTCAGTCAGGTAAGTGTACTTTGTGACCATTTACATTAACTGTGATCCGATCTGAGATTTCCCCTATAGATTATGAACAACACTGAAAAAAGCTTTAGTGTTGTCTTTGGAATCCTTGCCATTTTGTATTTTAAAGCTTGCCTTGTATGTTTATTGAGGGATTGTATTTTCCCAATGATACTGACCAGAGAGGTTATCCCTTTTTGGTATGTAACTCTTTTTTGGTACAACTTCACACCTTCTATTATATATTTAGTTTATGGCAGGGGTCCATGAGACTAATGCACTTTTACTGTATAAGTGAGAATTTCTTGTGTTTGTGATAGCACGGCCAATGCAACCTTGTAGATGAACAGTGTGCATTAATAAAGGATTATACACCTGGGACAGTGTTAACCTTAGTAATGCAAACCAATGACAGATAGCAACAAGAGCATCACCCACAGCACAGTGTCAACCCATGTCATACACACACATGTGTACTCAAGTTCAAAAATGTGTGTAGTACAATGCATACTGGCCACCAATAGAAAGTATGGAGTGTTAACACTGGCCAATACAGGGCATGTCACCCTGCCCATGTGTCCAATATGCATGCACATGCAGACAGTGCACCTCCACCATGTTCACAAATGTACACCTGCAGACCTGTGCTGCACTCACCCCACACTTACTTTCCACTGTATAACACATGCTGATACAACTACACATATCAGCCAAGTGGCACATGGGTAAACAAAACACAATTGGAATAAACACTGGTGGAAACAATACAACATTGCTAATTACAGCTTTAATGCATCATGCCTGCTCAGCTACACCTTCAAGAATATCATTACACTTTACTGCTGACAACATGCTACACATTCAACCATTGCTATACTTTATTAAAGTCACCCTGTGCATCAGCACCATGTTAGCCTGTTCCTGCATCAATGTTACAGATGACAGGAGGTGGCACAGGTTTCATCATATGCACAGGGTGTGTTGTTGGTTTGCCAGAGGCCTACACTGAGCCATACAATTGACATGTGTGTGTGTGAATGTGTGAGTGAGGGCCATGAGTACTGTTATGGGCCAATATTGATGTAATGCGTGTGGGTATGTGTTTGCCCTAGGTTTCTGGTTTATGTGTGTGTGTGTCCGCATGCACACAGTTCCACCATGTGGCTGCCATATACAGGGATTTGTGAGACAGCTACAGACTGTACCTGGCAGGCTTTACAGATCACCATCTCTGGCCATGGATATGGAACCTGTGCCTGGCAGGGGTGCTACAGACAGTATCAGGTACTAATCCAGACTGGGTACTAAACAAAGAGGTTGACATATGTCCACTGGATCCAGGTCCCTGCTGGGACTGGCCAGAGCCACGTGCATGTGGTCTTCTAGGACAGTCTATGGACAGCCCCCCCAACATTGCTGGGGCTGGTACTGGCACTACGGGAGCAGCTGTGACTTGCTGGATGCCCACAGTGACCTCTAGCTGCTGATGCTGCTGGCATAAGTCCATATCGATGTCTCAACCATCCCGCACTGTCCTGACACATGGACATGACATTGTGGAGGACATCCAGTGTAACACCCCAACGTATATCAATGACCTCAGTGTAATTATGTATTGCACCTGCTAGGTCATGGATACTGTCATTTACAGAGGTGTTATGAGCCCTCTGTGCCCTTAGTCCCTGTCTGGTGTACCGCTCCATTCATGTCTGTGCCTCCATGACAGCCTGGAACATGCGTGTGGTAGAAAGAGGTGTGTCATGTCTGCCAGGGTCATGATGACCAGCAGTGCTCTGACGAGAAACCCTGGGCATCTGCCTATGTGGTACCATTCCAGACATCTGGCTATGGCTGCTGTGTCCTAATACATGTGCCATAGATACCACACTGTCCTGGCCAGTGCCAACCGTACACTGTCCCTCAGTTAATGGCAATGGTGATGATGGATGTACAGGCAGTATGACTGCATGCATGGATGGGGTGGAGACTTGTGTACTGTCAATTTCTGGCCCAACAACAGACCCTGACAAACCTGCCTGTGCCTCAACACACATATCCTCATGATCACTGTCTATCTCAGTGACATCAGGTTCACTGCTGTACTAAACCAGCCCCACCTCGGCACCTGTGAGAGGAAAAAAGGAATCACACTTTAAGACCTGAACATGATGTCAGACCACATGCACACATGCACACATGCGCACATGTGCACATGTGCACATACACACATGCACCACATGCCCACATGTGCACATGCACAGATGTACCACATGCACACATGCGCACATGCACAAATACACACATGCACACATGCACACACACACACAAAATACAATCCTCCCTAAAGCAGACACACACAAAACCAGCAATCTCAGAACATACACAATAGCAGGTGATGTTGGGGTACAGTATCACAAGCAAAACAGTCATATCACACATGTCTGCATGCAGGACATGTGTTGCTCAACATCATGCAGTGCAAGTGTAGACAGTCCTTGTTATTAACAGTATACATGGATTTGATGCATGTGTTTTATTAGATGACGGGCTTCCCCCTGGAACACAATGCATACATGGACACAACATTGCTATGCAGGTATTCAAAACTCTGTAATGTACTGTGCACTATAACAAACAGGTGTACATACCATGGCTGGATGTGTATCTGTGTGTCAGATAGGTATTGTTTAGAGGTGCATATATGTGCACACATGCAACATTAAGGTGCATAGCAAGGTGTATAGTAATGAAAGCTATGTGTAGTACTGTGGTTACAATAACTGGATGGGGTATAGTACCATAGGCCATCATCATGAAGCATCATGTGGTCCCTCAAGGCTACAAATGTTTCCCAAGCCAGCACAACTCATGCTGTACCGGAACTGTACTACCTTGGCTACATTCACCATTTCACAACCAGTTGTTACATGAGTTTGCAAAGAGGACAATAAAGAGCATTCCCTGACATGAATGTGTAGTGTGTTGCAGAGTGTTTAAATGCCTCACAATAGGCCTCTACCCCTCAGGTATATTATGTGTAAAGTGTGGATGAGATTTTCATACTGGAGTGTGTCTTTACAGACGGTTTGGGAATCCTTTATGTGTAGCATGTTAAAATGCTCTGTGTATGACATAGATGTGTATGTTATGTGCATGTTGAGTATCAACTGTGCCTATCCAATGGTCACTACAGTCTAGCCACATTTGTTTGAGATGGTCTGGATATTGCATGTGTTTGAGGCAGCTAATCACATTAGTAAGATGTGCGTGGTCTTACACCAAACATGCACAGCATGTTTTATGGGTAGGTGTGTTACGTGTGTACATGGCCTACACCTTAACTATGACATGCACTTTTTATTTAAAATAATAAGTGTAGAACACACTAACTAGCATCTGTCTGCTGCCTTGATGTCACCCCAGAGGGACCTACATAGAGATGAGACAGTTTGTCAGTGGCCACAACTGTGGCATTGCTACTGTGTGTTTGCAATCGTACAGTACAACAACAGTTTACATTCACAGGGCTACAGATTATGTTCCAAATGATCAGTATTGCACAACAACAGGCTCCACATCTTTTAATGACACCCTCCACATCTCACATATGCATGATCTACCAATACAGATAACAGTAGTCTACAGATATGCCATGTTACCTGCATGCTCCATGTGTGCTTGCTGAGTGGCTCCAACCTCCATCATGGTGTATGTCTGCTGCTGTTGTTGTTGGGCAGGTGCCACCAGGCTCAGGAACAGCTCCTCCACTCTGGTGAAGGGGGGATGGATATTAACACCACCTCCTGTTGCAAGCTGTTGTCTCCGCACATCAGCAGCACGCTGATGGACATGTCTGAGAAGATCATTGCAGTGGTGGCGTACCTTCTCATATGTCCGGTTATGCAGGCCTACTTCATTTACTCTGTGGACAACATCTTGCCACATTGCAGTATACTCCTGCTGGTCCTGGCTGGTTCATGAGAACATGAGACTTTAGTGCTGAATCATACTGGTAGTAATTATGTCATCTTCAGCACTACTGTAACTGGGGTTCCTGCGATGTGCCATGATCCCTGGAAGACACAAATATGAAAATATGTCTGAGAAAGTCATATGGCACATTTAACATTATACAGTACAGATATCACTGAACTGCCATATATAGCAACCTATTAGCTAACCAAGAGTGAAACACTAACTGCCACTTATCACTGCTCACCCCACAGCTGCTTGGAAGTGCCTGGCTCACTCTCAGTCTAATGAACCATGTTCTGCACAGCAACACATTAAAATCACTATATAAGACTATACAAGAGTACCTGGCACACTGTATGCAACATGATGCACCACCTAGCCACAGCAGATATACATCAAGCTGATGTGTAAAGAAATATATCATCCATCACAATGAGTGTAAGGTCCAGTAAATGTATTACTATTATACCGCACAACTTGTTAATGGCAAACCCGTGTCCAAAATATGTGCACAGTTGGGAAATATAGGTTGCACACTGCTGTAGTACACTATGAATGTTGCTAGATATGCAGTTATATGTTTTACCACACATATGTCAAAGGACATGTTACAGACATACCCACACACATCAAACATAATAACAGGACACAAAGGTATGAAAACCCAGGTAAGCTTTCAGTGTTTACTATACAGTACTGTGTGTCAGTACTTACACAACCTTAATCTTGAGAAATGTAATCTGTGATGAATACAGGGACCACACAAAATAGTGGATGCAAGCAATGTGGACATACACCATACTTTGCTGTACAGGCCCAGAGCTTCAATTAGTACTACAGTACACACAGGATTTGGATTCAACATCAGTACCAATCAATAATCATAGATGTAGTGCTTTAGTCTCCAATGACACACCCTAGTCAAAACCAAGGGACTTAATCACACTGTATGCAATAGCACTTTTTCTGCCTAGCAACAGCGTTTGATAGGATCAAAGCAATGACCCATAATACCATGACATAAACAGTTTCCCACTAAGCTATCCCACAGATACATATATTTGACGTATTCACAAACACATTGACCATCACAGTCAGTTAATAGTGCAGAGAATCTATTGCAACAAGTAGATGTAGGTGTGTATGAGTATATATAACTATATATATATATATATATATATATATATATATATATATATATATATATATATATATATATATATATATATATATATATATATAACTATATATATATATATATATATATATATATATACACACGTACACATCCATTGGTGTACAGGTACATATATATGTAGACACATATACATTTCACTTTTCATAGTGAGAATATCAATTATACAAAGGATGTGAGGTGTACAGTAATGTAATAAAATCGCACAGTCTTGGGATAAATGCATTGAAGGTGTTCACAGCCCAGGTAGCTTTAGCAGGCCTCACTGGCTTCAACATTGCAAACTGAACAAATCACCCACAGTGTTTAACCACCACATGTCATATACCAGCACTGTATGCTGTCTTGTTTGTCACACATTAAAACCTACATACAAATATGCGCATACTAACCTTCACCAACATATATATCTTCACCTTTCACAAACAGTTGCAATATGTCCCCTGCTCTATGCACATATACAGATGTGAATATATATGGCACATATATATTTCTCCGTATGTGTGTGGCATACACACACAAGGTCCACACTGTTGTAAGTCCCTGGACCTCACAGCTGAACTGTTCGGCCTTGCTGCAACACAAACAGGTGTCACATATGAACACACACTAACATTAGGGGGGGTTATATATGGCTACAAATGCTAGATAAGCATACTAGACTGCTACAGCAGTTGCCAATGCTAAGCTACCCTTAGGTTCATAGGTTCATAGATTAGTACTAAGCTAACTGCCCTTGTGAGCCATTTTAAGCCTAGCCAATTATCCCTTGTGAGACTCAAACCACACACCTTGGGTTTGTAAGTTAAACACCTCAACCATTAGGCCACCCTCCCAACCCTTTAATATGACTATCATGCATGTGTTGTTCTGTCACACCCATGTTGATATAATGCCAGCGCTAATCCCCCCAACAGCCATTGGCCACACTACTGTACAGAACACAGATAACATGGATCAGATCTTTGACATTGAATGCTGAGCTACACATTTCACAGGTATGTCCCACTGCCCACAGGTACACACTGTATCGTCCATAGCTGTAGTTAAGCAGAACATCTATGCATAAATAAGTACTGCTGCCACATATGAATGGTTCACATTATGTAGACTATTCTTCAATAACATCTACTACATGCCAGTAAATACATATGTGTCACATACCTTTCATTTGTATGATTTGGTAATATTTATTTTTCTTTTTCCTTTTCTCTATCTCACTCTCTCTCTCTGTCTCTCTCTGTCAGTCTCTGCAATAGAGTGATTGAGTTTGTTGGCAGAGATTACAGCCTGCTTTTGTAGGTATTTGAACATGAGCATGTGATGGCCTCTGCACCAATAAGTGGCCACCACTTGCTAATTGCATGCAGCCTACTGTGTAGTAATTGCAGTAATCACTGTCATAGCAACCCAGTACTGCAAATTGCTAACTCAGGTAGGCGTGGCCCTTTCAGCTTTCCAAGATGGAGATCATCCTTGTTTGCTGTGGGCATCATTGTTTAAGACAGAAGGTTGGTATAGTTTTTATATCAGAAGCCAGGGGTGTAGCCAGATATTTACATTTTGTACTCAGACCTAATGTTGCTGCTTGCAGTACCCACTTGTCAGTGTAGAAATGTACTCACTTCTCAAAATGCTACCCCAAGATAAATGTAAAGATGTACTTTCTTTTCAACTTTTACAATTAACTGCCATACAAAGCTAGTTATTGAGATGTACTCCTTTGGCACAATAATTGTTTGTGAACTGCTATACTGTGAATATTCATTTACTCAGTTCTAAACAGTTTGTGCTTTTTTTAGTCTTGACATTAGCACAAGCTGCTCAGAAAAACTGGACACATGTCAGTACTGTGAGTATGCTTACCTACATCCTTGATAGACCCTGCAAACACAGGTATATTCTACATTTGGGTAGGGGTGCAGAAGTACAGAGAGCGTATGTATTATTGTGTGGATTGTATCGTGCTGGACTTACAGGGTTGCTGTGTACATGTTAGTTTATCAAGGCAAGTAGTCTGTGTAACTCCCAACTGTGGACCTATCCACATGGTAGCCAGAGAATAGCCTGTTATTTTTTGTCTGTGCATCATACAGGTCTTTTCAGCAATAGAGCAATGGCATTGTTACAGTTGGTTGCTACCAGTACATAGCTACATCCATTTGTATTTCAGTGTTGTATTCCTACATAAGGGTATGCTTCCAAAACTCCTTCCAAAGCTATTTGCACAGTGTGTAACAGCAGAAAGGCTGATATGCCTCTGTGTTTCTGCCTCTGCCAGACCTCTCAAACACTCTGGTACATATTTGAACAGACTCAGGGAAAAGTAAAGAACAAGTCAGGGACACCTTTAAAATGTTAGTGCCATTAAGTTGAAACATTGAGAGAATCAGAGCATATGAATTAATACACCTTTTCTGAAGTAAAAGAAGTGTCTAACTCTTAATTATTGTCATTATTCATTAAGTGTAATTCACCATCTTTCTGGCCAAAGTCAGTAGTTTTAGGAGGGATTCAGAGGGACAGAGCTAACATTTGTGTCAAAATCAGGGACATCCCTGAAAATTAGGGACAGTTGGGAGGTATGGCCTCTGCCCTAAACAGATATACCAGTGTTTGTCCTGCTGTGATACTATATGGGGTTCTAAAGTGATGGCGTAACATTATTTCCTGCTAGAATGGCTGCTTCTCTTATCACAGTAATGGAATGTAATCCCACAACAACTGTTGGTAAAGATCCACAGAACAAGTTGTGTGGTATGGCATTCCTATTTTTCCTTTACATTCAATCATTGTGATGCATGATATATTTATTTCAGCACCAGCTTGTATATCTACCGTGGCTTAGTGGTACTTCATGTTGTGTAGTGTGTACAACGTCTGGGGTTCGAGACTGACAGAGGTGTTTTATTTTGCTCCTGAGCAGAACAAGGGCCCTCACATACAGAGTGACTAAAGCACTTTTAAGCAGTTGTAAGCAGGTTTGCGCATGTTTGCGTGATGCATAGCAATGCTTAGCTAAGTGCAAACAAGCGCACACTCGTGCAAACCCTCTAACTACTGCGTAATAGTGCTTACTCCCGCTAACCCCCACGCTCATTTCTTTGAAAGAAAAGAAAAATGGGGGGATAAGAAAGTGGAGAAAAAGGGGCACAAAGAGGGAAAGACAGTATGGAAAGTAGTTCGGGATGTGCAGGACGGGTGTAGGGAAGGTCCATAGCTGCCCATTTCATTAACAACAACTGTGCATATGGAATACATTTGGAGGTAGATATGAAACCTTCATCCACTGAGAGAGGGGTGAAGACAACAAAGTATGTTGTAATGCCAACTAAATTACATTTTGTGCCTAGTGGACATGTGTGCAAAATGGGCAGCTATGTATGGGGCATAATTTTTTTTTTTTTTGGGAGCAGATTGCCCTTTTTTTTTTTCAGGTGAGAGTGGAATGTGGGGTAGGGGAAGTAGGTATATTTGGGGAGGTAGGTTGGGGAGGTAAACAGACAAGACAAACAAGATGCATACAGGGGCAGTATATGACATATGTGGTGGGTGAACACCTTTCATGGGGAGGGATGTTTCAAAATCGTAAGCCCATCAGCCCACAGATGGAAACAGTGGGACTGAGATCCCCACCCATGGGCAGTCACCACTGCACCTTCACAGCCCAGAGGGTGGCTGTGCTGTGGGCTGTGTAGGAGGGGCAGGCTGACCCGGGAGTTGTGCCACTCGTGCCTCAAGCTGACCTAGAGGTTCTGCAACAGAACGTTCAGTCTCTCTACGCACCACAGCCCGGACTGTTCGAAGGGTGATAGGTGGTCCTCCTCCTCCCACGCTTGCACTGGGGGGGCCGAGTCCCATCCCCTACAGTGCTTCCACCCAAAGATGGCACAGGGCCAGTGGAGGAGGAGGTCCCAGGCTGGGCACCGGACCTGCTGGTGCCAGGTGCCATGGCCAGCTGAGGTGGGACAGGTGGGTCCGCTGAGACTGGTCTTCCCATATGAACTATGTTTTGGAGGGTTTAATAGAGATATGGGTTAGTAACTGTCAACAGCATTCCCAATTAGTTATAACAGCATGCAGAAGTATTCCCATTAACCCAACACACCAGATTTTCAACAGTTGAAAAGCAAGCATAACACATGCATATATAGAACAATAGTGGACATTACAACACCATGCAGGTTGAATTGATGGCAACAGGCTACCAATATTGTGGTATTTTAACAGGGCACATGCATACAAATAAATGCAAGTATTTATAAACCAATAGGACATATGTCCCAACAAATGTTTTGAGATTAGACATACCGATTGAAGTGTGGAATTGCATTTTTTATGCACATACAATAGGGTGGAAAAGGATAGCTCAATTAACAACTTATATATCCTTCTAGTTTTCACTACATTCCTATTAACTGCAGTTATATGTCCCTTACATGTATTATTATACTACCCAATGTCCTTATATTGTGCAATTGGATTTTCCTAGATCATTATATACATGAGCTGTATCTTACATACAAACTGTCCAAGATGCAGATGTTACTGCTACATATTTTGAGAGTTGCTCACACACACTACTGCTAAGATGGTACACTGACAGCTCTACTTTCATATAATTATCTAGATATGTTCAGGTGAAAGTATCAGTTATATGTTAACAGCTCCCTACATTTCTGGCAGCACACTGACATTTCTGGGGAACACAATACCAAGCTACTCATGTGCCAGATTAACCTGTACATGCTGGGCATGAACCAACAGTTGAGGGCTGTAACTATGCATAAAAGCTACTGGCACTCCCTTCATCCACGTTATATGGTCCTACCCAAGTGTATGTTAACACTGCTTAATACAACAGTACTATTTGTAAAATGCAACAGTACAACAACATATCAAAGAAAATGACACAGACGCACTCCAGGAATTATACATTTATTGAATGATTATTACACCTTTATTTATTGGGTTAAAACACTTTTTGAAGGCTCTCTCATTTATTTTATATAACAGTACATGCAGAATAATTACTAACCTGCCTGATGACGCAGCCTTTGCAACCTATCTTCATGGGCTTGCTGGTTCATAACCCAGACACCTGCAGCTGTGAAGTAAATGCAGTGATATTGAGACATACCTATCCATAGTATAGACAAGCATAGCAATTCTTAACTACTTAATACAATAGCTACTTACTCAGTACTGGGGCATTAGGCATCGCATGGGACTCCTGGATCCACTGGTCCAGTTGATCCTCCTTACGTCGCTTCAGGTCAGAATAATGGTGCCTGACCTGCTCACCAGTCCGAGGAACGCCAGTGGCACTGGTGAGATCACGAGCAAGACTGTTCCAGGCCTCCATTTTATTTTGGGTGCCCTGGTACTGGCCCCGCAGGAGTCTTTCCTCATGATTGTGGGCAAGGAGCCAAACCATTACTTTGGTCTCCTCAATGCCCCAGCATTGCGCTCGAAATCAAGTGCCTTCTCCAACACCGGCCATGCTGACTGCAGATGGGAGATACAACCAGTTATGGAAAGTATTCCCGCCTGTGGAGCTTAAATATGCCACATTTCCCGCACTTATTTGTGATTGGCCAGTTTTTAAAAAACTCAGCTGTAGGCACACCTGCTTAGCTGATGTTGGCAATGTTTAATATTCCTTTGATAGATATGTGTCTGTTGAAAGTGCATGGTTATGAAATGCTGTTATGGTTTAGTGGTTATGTACTGTGACTATAGTGCACAGTAGCTTTCGTTCGATCCCTGTCATTGCTTTTTATTTTCCTACTGGCCAGACCTGAATGGTTAAGGTACAGTAAAGGAGGTGTGGCCGTGTTTAGCCGACTTTGCTCAACTTTGCCTGACTTTGCCCAACGTTGCCCGACATTGAGCTGGTTAGCATGGTGCGCAGCTACATGCAAATAAATTGCGCTTGTTAACGTGGTGATCAGCTATGAGCAATCGGTTTTAAATATGCTAAATATTGCTAAAATGTGCTTAGCAGTGCTTTATATTGCTTAAAATAAGTTACTCATGCCTCAGAATGCATAACCATTTCACCTTCATATATATATATATATATATATATATATATATATATATATATAGATATATATGATTTGTTCACTTCTACATATAACATTTGAATGCTTTTTACAAAACTTATATATGATAAATGTCAGGAAATATTTTTGTATACAGATTTCCAACAGAAAATGGAGCGTGCAGTAGTGGGACTCAAACCGGGATGCCTCCTCTTTGTGCGAAGGATTTAACCACTATGCTATTGCTATTTTGCTTAATTTGCATATTATTTTCTTATTATCCTCTTCAGTGTCTAAGCTGCTAACTGTAGCTAAGCAATGGGCAATCCTGCGCAAACACGTGCAAATACGGGCAGCTATATCAGAAATAAAACAAAAAAATATATACATTTCTTTTAATTTTTAAATTTATAAGAGGTTTAACATATGGGGGAGTGTAGTGTTACTATGTACACATGTGAGCGGACTTGCTCATGTAACATGACATTTCTTGGGTTTTCTCAGAGCAGGGGTGTGGATTTTTGGACTGCTCAGCAGCCTGACACGCCCCCTACACTTGTCCATGCTCTGTGTAAGCTTTAGAGTTGAGGCAGTGCGTCCTCATTAATATGCATGGCATGCTGCCATCATACTCTTAGACTAGCGTTTCCGTGTAAGACTAATCTAGTCTTACACGGAAGATTAGTAAATCCTGGGGATTGTGTTATATTAGCAGTGTCAATGCCACCATTTTAACTGTGCTCTTAGCTTCAATACACTGCTAATAGAACAAGCTTCATTAATACCAGGGCTAGCCATGGCATTCAATCTTAGTTGCCATGCCAGTTCTTTTTATTCCAGCATATTTTTTGCATCCCCCTCCCCCACAATTATTCATTTGCACTCTATCTATAATAAAAAATAAAAAAAAAAAATTAAAATTAGTGCATTTGGTAGAATGGACATAGAGAGCATTAGTGGTTTTCTTATTTTTTTTATATCTCTTGTGTGTTCAGACATACATTCCTTCAATTTTCTAATACTTTTCCCTACATAGAATGCAGTACAGAAAATACAGAAAGCTACATAAACTACATAATCTGTATTACAGTTACACTTGCCAGGACAACATAATGTTCTATTGTATCCAGGATGACAATATATGGACCATCATTAACAAATTTGCACATTTTACAATAACCACATTTAAACATTTTCAAATTTAGATATATGTGTTTGTATGTGGACCTATTCCCATTTTCAAACCAATTTTTTAGGCTTCTGCTCTTAGAATATGTTACAACAGGTCTGTCCCCAAGCTTAGAAACCAGTTCTTGGGAAGAGAACCGACTCAGTGGTTGCTGAGTATTTCAACTATATATTGCCCACAAGAATTATTGTACTTTACAACCAGACCTCCTTGTCTATTCTTCAAAACATCACTTGTCACAATGTTTACCTGTAAACTCATTTTTAAAATGGGCACAGATTTGTTGCGTCGGATTTTTTTAATGTATTTTTTTAACTTTCTTTAAAGGATCCATGGGGGTAAGTGTATTCAAAAACAACCCCATCAAAGGTTGTATTTCTGTAAGAAAATTAGCGCCATCACTGACTAACCTCGAAAGTCTGACCATTTGACCTTTGTTAATACTTCTTTTATGGTGTGGGGATGACAACTATCCTAATACAACATTGCATTACAATAAGTCTCTTTTCTGTATATGTTGGACCCCCACTTCATATTAACAAGGTCCTTATAGATATGAATGTCTAGGTAATCAATACTTTCATAGTTAATCTTATTGGTAAATCTCAGGAAAGTGGTGGTTTTACTTATATAATCAAAAAATTCCACAACCTCTTCCTGATTTTCTTTCCACAAGATCAGTATGTCATCTAAAACTCTAACATACTTCAAAATGTTTTCACGTGTGTCGCAGGGAATATGTGGACTTTTTCCCACTCTGCCAAGACTAAATTAGCATAAATGGGTGCCCATTTTGCACCCATTGCTACACCAGACATTTGTTGAAACAATACTCCTTGGAAGTACAAATAATTATTTTTAAGCACAGTTTCCATCATGGTAGTAATAGTATTGTCATAGCTGTTAGTCAGTCTATTACTACCACACAAGGCTTCATGAAAACATTCCATGCCTTCCTCATGTGGTACTGTTGTAAATAAATTAATCACATCCATGGTTATAAAAACACATTTTTATCAAAATCAGTGTTTTAAGGACATTCAAACAATGCCACTGATTTTTAAGTATGTCTGTATAAGAATCCAATATGTGCTTTGCATGGTGGTCAATAAAGGCTGATAAAGATTCATTTTTTGACCTACCTGCTTCTACTATTGGTCTAAATGGGGGATTTGATGCACATTTATGAACCTTCGGAATACCGAAGCTAGATGGAATTACAGGTGTTTCTGTTGTCAAGAATTCATATTCATCATTGTCTATTTCCCCCTGAAATACTGTATCTAAAAGCCACCAATCAATTTTTGCATAAGCAACATTAATCTCATTGTTGGAAATTCTTGAGTATGTATTTGTGTCATTCAAAATCTCATACATTCTACCTATGTATTCTATGTATGGCATGACAACAGCACCCCCATGCTTGTCAGGTTTCATGATTTGATAATCTTTGGTAGAAGCCAAAGATTTTAAACATGAACTCTGACCAGGTATCAGGTTGTCTAAAATTTTCCTATTCTTATTAATCAATTGTCTGAAATACCTTTCACATAGTTGTTCAAACAAGTGAACAGTAGGATGAGATGGTGGAATAAAAGTACTTTTCTTACTTAATAAGTTCTCACTTCTATAATCAATATGAGTTGTTTCACTAAAAACATTTTTAAGTTACTTGTTTACATTTTTAAACTAATCGGCACATCAGCAATGTCCATTTTAAATTCAGGCACAAAAGTAAAGCCTCTCTTAAAGACTGTCACAAGATTGAGTGTAACATCCAAAGCACTAAAGTTAAAAATGTTAAAACCATCATTGTTGTGTATAGTGTGTGTGTGGGGGGGGGGGGGGCACCAAAATCAATTAGTGCATATTGTCATTGTAATGTTGTTTGTTGTTGTACCAGTCCATGCCCTTTTTCACCTGCCACTGTGGGGCTGTTTTTTTTTTTTTTTATAACTGTGGATGTGATTAATTTATTTACAACAGTACCACATGAGGAAGGCATGGAATGTTTTCATGAAGCCTTGTGTGGTAGTGATAGACTGACTAACACCTATGTCAACACTATTACTACCATGATGGAAACTGTGCTTAAAAATAATTATTTGTACTTCCAAGGAGAATTGTTTCAACAAATGTCTGGTGCAGCAATGGGTGCAAAATGTGCACCTATTTATACTAATTTAGTCTTGGTAGAGTGGAAAAAAGTCCACATATTCCCTTCAACACACATGAAAACATTTTGAGGTATGAGTTTTAGATGACATACTGATCTTGTGGAAGGGAAATGAGGAAGAGTCTGTGGAATTTTTTGATTATATAAGTAAAACCACCACTTTCCTGAGATTTACCAATAAGATTAACTATGAAATTATTGATTACCTAGACATTCATATCTATAAGGACCTCGTTAATATGAAGTGGGGGTCCAACATATACATAAAACAGACTTATTCTAATGCAGTGTTGTATTATGATAGTTGTCATCCCCCACACCAAAAAAGAAGCATTATCAAAGGTCAGATGGTCAGACTTTCAAGGTTAGTCAGCTAATTTTCTTATCAAATTTCAACCTTTGATGGGGTTGTTTTTGGATATGGTTACTCCATTGATCCTTTAAAGAAAGTTAAAAAAGAAATAATAAAATTTCGAGGCAACAAATTTGCACCCATTTTAAAAATGGGTTTACAGGTAAACATTGTGATGAGTGATGTTAAGAAGAATAGACAAGGAGGTTTGGTTGTAAAGTACAATAATTCGTATGGGCAGTATATAGTTGACATACTCAACAAACATTGTAGTGTGTTTTGTTCCCAAGAATTGGGTTCTAAGCTTTGGGACAGACCTGTTGCAACATATTCTAAGAGCAGAAGCCTGAAAAATTGGTTTGAAAGTAGGAATAGGTCTACATACAAACACAGATATCTAAATTTGAAAATGTTTAAATGTGGTTGTTGTAGAATGTGCAAATTTGTTAACGATGGTCCATATGTTGTCATTCCTCGATACAATAGAGTGTTATGTTGTCCTGGCAAGTGTAACTGTAATATAGAGTATGTAATTTATGTGGCTTCCTGCATTTTGTGTATGGCATTCTATGTAGGAAAAAGTACTAAAAAACTGAGGGGAACATATGGTAGAACACACAAGAGATACAAAAAATAAGAAAACCACTAATGCTCTCTATGTCCATTCTACCAAATGCACTAATTTAAAATATATATATATTTTTTTTATTATAGATAGAGTGCAAATGAATAATCATGGGGAGGATGCAAAAAATATGTTGGAAAATAAAGAATTGGTACGGCAACTATGATTGAATGCCATGGCTATCCCTCATACTAATGAAGCTTGTTCTATTAGCACTGTATTGAAGCTAAGAGCACAGTTAAAATAGTGGCTTCAACCCTGCTAATATAACACATTTTTATCATAAGGGATCCATATACCTGACAACATACAAAGTTTTAAAGTGTAAATTTTCATATCAATTTTTTTTTTCTCAGAATGAATTTTTTTACGATATGCTGTATGTCTTTAAGCAGTTGCATTAGATAAGGGTCACCTGTGTTTGATTTTCCTTATTTAAGGATTGAGTGATGCACTGTTTTTAACTCTGATGTTGCCCTAGGTTTATGGTGGGTGAAAGCGCTTAGTTCGTTGTGTTCTACAATAAATAGTTCTGTGCTAAATGTGACTCAGTGAAATGCATCAATATACTGGGCATGCTCATAAGGAAGTACAGCAATTACTGAATGCACCTTACCTACCCATTTTAATTCCTTATCAAACTTTGATAACTCAGAACCTAGGACATTTTTTTACCACTATGTAGCATGACATACATCAAGATTTGTTGAATAGCCATTTTAGCCTGTAACCGGTGTAATGTAACAAAAATAAAAGGCATACACCAGTAGAGTAGAATATATGCAATGCAGGTCAAGCTCCTTTTGTACTGTGCAGTAACTGAAAATGCCACCAAAAAACTCATGTTACATTTATCAAGCTACACGCACTTGAAGGGATAAACTGAGCATTGTATACGAATGCATATAGCGTCTGTTATAGCCAGTACACAGTTTGGCCTATCTCGCCCCAATGGTAAAAGTGTTATGTAAGTACAATTACAATGATCAGTTACTTTTAAGAAGTCAAAAATAAATAAGTACTACCACTCTGTTACACACTCACTGTTGCACCATAACAGACTTGAACACCTGCCTACCTGTGTTCATAGTTCACACAGCTGTATATCAACCACTGATGCAACAAACAGAACTGTATCTGAAGTCTAATGAAGACCATACTTGAAGGGGTTACATCAGCAGTCTGTTGCAATATATATTACTCCCCTAAAATGTATTCTGTCGCACAAAATCTTTTAGCCTTGACAGCGTTTACAGTACTGTGTGTTTGCATGTTAGGTAAGCCAGTCTTGTCTATCACTATTGTCTTCCACAATTAAATTACCAGATATGAACCTCTGATTATATAGACACACAAGCTAGAACATGCATATTAACTGTTGATGCCAAGGAAGACATCATTATTCAAGTTGTCATAAAGCACAGACTTGAATGGATTACTTCCATGATGGTTTTAAGCCATATGACTCACACAAAATGTGTAAGAGTTATAAAAATGAAGGAGCCATGTAACTGTTCACAGTACATTGACTTATCCGCGTTTTTCCACATTACATCTGTTGACGAAACCATTGTAACAGAATCCAGATCTTCTCATACATACACAGTAGGTGAGAAAGCTGGATTTTAACCACTTCCTATCTACTTCCTGCCACACGAGACTTTAAACCACAGGTGTCAGGAAGCACACACTTTAAGGTCTGTATTTTGTGGGTTCAAAATTCTTTAGCCCTGTCAGTGTCTACACAAGTATGAGTCAATTATTTCAGTATCTGTTGCTTAATGCTCTCCTGGCTATCACTATTGTTGATAACACACACACACACACACACACACACACACACACACACACATAATATAATATATATATATATATATATATATATATATATGTGTGTGTGTGTGTGTGTGTGTGTATGTATGTGTATAATATATATATATATATATGTGTGTGTGTGTGTGTGTGTGTGTGTGTGTGTATAATATATATATATATATATATACATATATATATATATATATATATATATATATATATATATATATATATATATATAAACAAATTTGAACAGATAGAATTGTGAAAAACATCTCCCTATGTAAATATGTCCACTTTGGAGAAGTGCACACACAAAATCTGTTGGATAAGCCACCCTACTTGCTTCTACAGTCACATGCACAAAATAGTCCTTACTAGATTTGAACTCTTCCCTATCCAAGTCCACAATCTACCAAAATGTGTATTAGTTGCTCATGCCATTGGAGAAGTTTAACTATAGGTGTTATAAGGAACATATTGGAAAGTGTGACCTTATCTCTGTGTGGCAAGGCAATTATTCTGGCTTAAAAGTGAGTGAATGAGTTGAGGAAGACGTCTACTCATGTAAATATTTCCACTGAGAGGAAGTCTACCTACAAGATCAGTCAGATAAGTCACACCTACTTAGCATTATAGTCCAACTTACACTAGTCAGTCATTGTCAGATTACAACACCTAAGTCCACAATCTTGACTACATACTATTAACTGCAACACCTCAGAAGAAGTCTTCTGACAGTTGTGAGATAGAACATAGCTGAAGGGATATCTTTACCATTCTGTTGCAAAGCAGACGTTTGGCCTAAATAGAACTAAAATTGTCAGGCAGTCCTCTCCTGGAGCAAATTCCCCTTCGTGGAAGTGCATACACTAGAATAGTTGGATATAACAGTCTAACAGCACTATAGACTCATACACTTACACTAGTTGGCCATTGCATGATCTGATCACCTGCCTATGGAGATACAATCTTGAGAGCAATGTATCAATAACCAGTGCCATATGAGAAGGCTTGCAACGATAGCATATAGTTGTGTTTTACATTACATGTTTGGATGAATGTGAATGCGTTTTGACAAGCAGACAGAAATAACAATGTGTTGATCACAATTCATTACATACTGATTAATAACTAAACATCATTTTATTCATGGACATTGTTGTAGTGTGAGTGATATATATATATATATATATATATATATATATATATATATATATATATATATATATATATATATATATATATATGTGCATTAATGATTTATATGATGGATGATCATCTCAGTTGTCAACCAGTGGAATGACACCCATGCTTTCCTGACTATTCATCACAAGATCTCAGGATCATTGTATGCAATTCTCTTTGATAATTGTCTATCAGTGGGAAGACTGTGTGCTATGTATACATTGTGCTACGTAACTACAGGACATGCACGCCAAACCTATGAATTACTACTACTCTGTAAATATGTGTACAAAAGTCTTACTCCATTGGTACAGATATGGTGGGCTAATGTGTTTCAGGGCAAAAATCATTTACATTATGTACTAAATAGACAACATCACAATGAGCTCCTTAAATCTTGACTACAACATGCCAATAAACTGTAAATAAGTAATACAAGCTACTGAAATTACTATTTTTATGTCAAAATCCCTTACTTCAGCACACCACTTGGTAGTATTAGCACATGCAAAATTACTTAAGGTTTTGACATAGAACAAGGAGGAGCTGTGGGTTATAGTGCTCCCTGCTAATTATCACACAACTTAGGAGTGCAGGCATATAGACATTTCTGATTCTGAGCCATTTAATAATGTATGTGTTGTGTTATTATTTTCTGTCATTATTTAAACATGTGTCATGATTATTACAGTAAAGTGTTAATAATGAATAGTTACAGGGGCATACCTCTACACTGCCCACATGCTTGCTGAATGCCCAGATATTTAAGCCATGCTTCTTATTCATTTTGTATTGTCTATTAAATTATTGAGGAATGAAGTCACTAAGAGATAATGTACACCTGCATGTCAAACTTCATGTGTTTCATTCAACTGATACATCTTTTACTATGGCAACTTCCTAAGTATGTAGGTGCAAAAATTATAATGTGTCCCTATTTTTGTGTCTTTGTTCTTCATTACTTTTGACTTTGTCTAGATTTCTTGTTTTTAGAGATGAAAAGGTATGAGCAGGGATGGGACAATGGTATGCAGGATACTTCTGTTGGACTAACATATCAATGCAGTACTTCAGAAGGGAACATGTTCTTAGAAAGAAAATATGTAACTAATGTTTGACATACTGCTGGATTCTAATATTTGCTAGTCTCCATAAACATTCACTAGAATGAGGGATTATCTTTGTACACCATAAAGCAAGTCATACTTAAGGTAGTAAAACTTATTTATTTGAAGGGACACCGAGGGAGATATGAAAAAGGGGCATTTGTGCACATCAGATTTCATAACAGTAATGAGCTCTGAAACATTTTATATGGTGCACATTAAACCCTGCAGCCTGCTCAACATACAAGAATACTACCTCAAGTAAATCTCTAATTTTGTTAAATGTTAATGAAAATCTAGAATTAAATAACAGCAATCTCTACTTACTTTGGAACATTCTAGCAAATGCTAGAAAATGTATTACTAGAAAATGGAAGTCAAATCTGAAACCATCATTTTAAGAATTTTTGTCAATATTGAAGGAAACTGCATTGTCGGAAACCAGAGTTAAAGAACTAAGAATAGCACCAAGACGATGGAACAAGAATCCATGGGAAAAAATACTATCACTCATCGAGACAATAAACTTGAACTGAAACTCTTAATGAAGATGAAAGAAAAAGGAACAAATGATCTCACATTAATATGATGTTACTTTGAATAGACTGATCAATATAATAATTAAATTTCAGGCCATTTGTAAATATTGTATATAGTTAATAATATTGTTCCATTTTTCAGAAAATGTATTAAGATTATTATACAGTGAAATTATTTGAAAATTAATAAAAAATATTTGAGTAAAAAAAGAATAACTACCTCCTCATACCACTTCCAGGCCTGCCTTCTGTTGTACAGTGAGGATAAACACAGAAAAGAAATGGATTACTGCAGCCAGAAGTAAAATATTCTGTTTTTGCCATAAGATATGAACTATCATTTACCATCAGTTAGAAAAATAAGAGTTTAGTTTATGGGATATTTCCAGCCATGTATGTGGTATGTGACTATCTTTTGACCATATTGAAAGTATGAAAACGGGTTGATTGGCCAATGGTGAAAATGGTGTGCAAAAAGAGTGCACGATACTTGGGGAAGAATAACAAAATGTGCAGAATGTGGGTAGGAGATTGCCATAGCTATCCACTTCTTCAAAAGCTAGCAGTGTACTTTTACAAATAAAATGAGGAATTTCAATAGCCACCACATCAAGGGTGTGAAAGAACAACTTAATAATGTGTGGTCAGTTGGACCAAATCAAGTATATAATACACATGCATATAAGCAAAGTGGAAAGCTATGGATCCGTCATATTTTTGTGGGATAGGTGCCCATTTTTTATTTGTTTTTTATTTTTTATTTTTTGGAGTAATTGGAAAGTTGGGGAAGGTAATTAGGAATAAGAGGATTAGGTAGGTTAGGTAGTAAGTGCAGGTATAGAGAACGTACAGAATAGACAGGGCTGGTGATGGACACAAAAGCTTGGGAGACATCTAGTTTGGGGATAGCTAAGGATCTTCAGAGGTGCTTAGTACAGTGAAAATCTAGTATTCACCCTCTGAACTATCATCACTGTCTCCTGTTGCAGACACATTGGACATTGCCAGATGGGTTATTGATGCAAGATTTTTCTGTTCTTCTGATGTGGTCACTATTCCCCTTTCCATTACCTCCTCCACCAGTCCTGTCAGCTATTTAATGGGTGACACAAGTACCACTTCCACTGGCACTACTTCCATTGGGTACCACAGTACCAGTTCCAGGAGTAGAGCTACCCAATGCAGGTGAAGCAGGTAGTGTAGGAGTTGTAGAGGTAACTCTGCCAGGTTGTGACCCAGAAGTGCTGAGTGCCTGTACTGGGTGCCTTTGCTTCCTGTGGTGATGCCACCACAGCCACATGTGGAAGGATCATGGTTCAGTCCTCTATGGTCAGTCTACCTCCCCATTCTGGTAGTCATTAATGTTGCAGCTAGAATTACTGTCCAAATATCATTATAGAAATATAGAAAAATAGGATGGGGAAGTCATCAGGGAAAATATCATAAATGCCATGTCATTTTAATATATCACATTCCATCCATATTGCCACATAAATGGTTTATTATTTATTACATCCACATATGAATGTGTCATACGTGTGTGTTGAAAAACACAGTAGTATCATCAGTATTAGACAAATTAGGCAAAGAGTTGTGTGACTATTGTATATATGCATACCTCTCAACCTCTTAGAGCACAAAATCTGGACAAAGCCGTAAATAAAAGTGGGGCAAAGGCCCAAAATTTGTGACAATTTTTAAAAATTTTCTTACAAATTCAGAAAATTCAAAGAATAACAGGTATTGCATTGGTATGAATTTTCTGAAGGATATGAAGTCTGAAACTCAAATTTCTGTCATTATTTTTGAATTTCAGTCTTTAATGATTTACCATTAGTTTTCCAGAAAACCACAATTTTATGAAAACAGACCAAAAATATGAGGCCAAAATTTGGACATTCTGTGAAAATCTGTACTGTTGAGAAGTATGTTATATGTTGTATGCATTACAACTCTTAAAATGTCCATAGGAAATGGTTACATTGTTATTTTAACCTACTAATTGCAGACTAATAAATGCTTAGGTAATGCATAGTAATTGCTGTTGGTCTGATTTGAAACCACATACAGCTATACTGACTAAAACATTGGCTGATTCAATGTTGCATGAGCTATTCAAGCAGGCATGTGGGTTATTTATAGAGAGTATGCTTGCTTGTTAGTGACTGTGTCAAGCAATTATTTACTGATGCCCTCATAACTGATAAATTGATTTCAAATTATGATCTTTTGTCAACTGTATTGCAAGGCATGGTATTTTATTGGCTGGTAGAGGGTGTTTATACTTACAAAACTCATCTTGGTCATTGGTTCAAAACTATTTCTCCCATCTGTGAAGGTGATTGTGCTTGTACCTTTTCAAATAACTGTAATGGAGATGATATTATTCAGCAGTGTTTGTGATACCAGTTGCACTGGTGACAGCCTTGGCCAAGCTACTCCAACCCTCAGCCTTGTACTGGGACCCAGTATAGTCTTCTTGCTGTAAGGCTTTATGAGGAGTCCAGCTAAGATCTTGGAATCTTCCTGATACCACTTTATAACTCTAAACAGAGCACTACTCTCACTGTTGCCTGCGACATCTTTTCAACGAAATCAGGAAAAATAGCAGAAACTCAGCTCCCAATTTTGATGTCACACCTACCAGCATGTGCACAATGAGACAAGCTAGGCATTTGCATTTTCATGACACAAAACACACAAATGGAATGAAATGAAATGTAGGTAGGATTTTTTTCAATGTCCACTTCAGGTGGGAAGAATGGTAGAAAGGCAAAGTCAAGTGTACTGATCAGTGTATGTACAAATGTTCATCAGTGACTCCATCTACTGCTGTTTAAGCATGAGGTCTCAGTTACAGTGCAAATGACATATGGCCACCTTTGGGCATGTTCTCTGTGATGGACGATGGCAATCTTAACTGGAATATTGTCACAAACAAAAATGACTTCACAATTTCACTGATGTTACTGTTTTCATCCAGTGTTGTTCTTTTGTAAATTTAGTTTAAATAATACATGGTAGCATATAAATTGCAAAAACTATGAATAGCATCTGGTGCATGAACCCATGGCAAAAAGAAATCTGAAATCCTTTTTTTAACTGTCACTACCAGAAGTGAACTGGCCTTCCAAGGATATAAGTTGAGATGCATAATTTAGAGCATGACTGGCGATAGACCACATTCTTAGAACAATATAATTGTTACACATTGATTTGCTCCTCGTTGGATTCATAATTTGAGGTATATATGCATTCCTGTGGAAATGTTTCCATTCCACTAAATTTCATAATATCTGTAATGCTAACTGGGGTGTGCTGAAGCCAAGCATATTTGTGCAACCAAAGGCAAAGTCTTAGTGCATTCAAATATTATCAGTTTTTGCCATAGGATATAATGTTCCATTTCTGTATAATCATTCCAGCATATTCACATTGCCCCAGGCCAAGTGTCATGTAATTAAAAAAGGAACAATTTTAGCATGCTGAATGTTATAACATAACATGATGCTTAATGTTATAACATATATTGAGGAAGGGGCCATAAAGATTTTACAGGACATCAGTACAATATACACTTAGGGTAATATGAAATCTTATTCCACTGAAGCCATGTTCAGACATATGTTTAGAACTGTATTGCTAACCACTTCAGATTTTCCTTAAGCCGTACTGTTGATATTCAGAATGCCTCATACTTTTTGTACAAGAACTATCTGTAACATCATGCACTTGCAAGTATGCCATAGCTTTAATATAATCAGTGATATGTATGATTCACTTGACACGGACCGCAGTTAAATTGTTGAGCATCCGTTAGTTGTATTTGTGTTGCAACATTAATCTTTTACTTGCAAGTATACTTCATGTTCAAGTATTGACAAAAATAAATGACAAAACTTCATTCTGACTTCTAAATTAAAGAAATCCGTAATGTGGATTCAGAGTTTTCAATGCTTTTGCTGTGTTTAGAACTGACTGCATTTTCACACTGAGCCACTGAGAACATTTTATGGAATGTGTACTTTCTGCATTCAGTACTGTCCAGACTGCTGACTACAGGGCACCACTGGCACACTCTTATTTGAGCTGGTGATGGCTATGTCTTTGTGCATAATTGATTTTTGGGAATTTGCTTTAGAAAATGAACTGTCATTCAATAATGAACACAACTGACAACACTTGATGCACAATGGCAAGCATCACACAAAGGGAACGCTAAAAAATAATCATAAATCAGTGCGATGATTTCTCATCAGTGAGGATCACTACTTTCACAGAAACATTATAAAATCTGGCTTTAAATACTGCATCTTTGCCATTGCTGTGAAACACTGACATGTTTAACATTGTTTGCCACCTGAAGACTTGTATATGTTATCATTTTGAGTCATACGTGTTACAAAACTTGTTGAGGAAGGGTCCACACATAGTTTACAGCTAGCACTTCTTGTGAAGTCCTCCAAGGCAAACTATGAATCCAAATTAGCTTCTTCAACTAAGGACAATCATAAGGCATTTTTTAGTTACATCCATAACCTGAAAGGAAAGTTCCAGATCTTCAGTGAACTGGTGGTTAATGACACCTCATATACTGAGCCTGTGGACATAGCTAACATATTAGCTGACAGGTTATGTGAAAACTTAACTCTCCTGTTCCTGCCACATGGACCCCATGATATCCCTACCACATGTCCCCTACCTTGAATCTCTAAAGGGCAGGTCATAAATGCCCTCTCTGAGGCAAAAAAACACAGCATCTATGGGACTTGATATCATCCCTGGTTGCATCTGAAATGGCCTTCAACATGAATTAGCAACACCATCAGGTACTCTTTTCAATCATAATCTGAGCACAGGCTTCATCTCAGCTGAATGGAAAATGACCACTGTTATGCCTTGCACAAAGCTGGTGTTTCCACTGACCCCAGGAACTATGGACCTATTAGCCTGACTAGCCTTATCTGCAAGGCCATGGAGCAAATCATCATGGACCTTATCAACAAAGATATAGGTAATCTCCATATACTTGAGATTACTCAATCTGGATTTCTCAAAGGAAGATCATGCCTGTTAAGCCTGGTGGACTTCTTCTAGACAGTCGCCAAGGCACTGGATGAGGGGCAATCTTTGCATACAGCCTACCTAGACTTGGCCAAGGCTTTTAACACTGTAACCCACTCAAGCATCATTGACAAACTCACCCAGCTAGGTATCAACCCTTATATCATTAGGTGGGTCACCAATTGGCTCACTGACAGAACCTATGCAGTCAAAAAAGGGGAATCCACCTCCAACAGGAGACCCATAACCAATGGTGTTCTACAGGGAATAGTTCTGGGGCCTTTACTATTTGGGATCTATTTCTCAAAAGTACAAGCAAAAACTAAAGGTCTGTGGCTGACAAAGTTTGCTGATTACTGCAAACTGGGAGTGGTCATAGAGTCTCCAAATGATGTCAACATTTACCAAGAGGGTCTTACATAAACAAATGATTGGTGTGAAAGTCATGGCCTTAAACTCAATGGAAAAAATGTATTATGAGTCCTTTCTGTTAAAGTGATGTTTCTGCTAACTACCACATCAATAACAACACCTTAAGTATGCACTCAGTGGTGAGAGACCTGGGCACACAGGTTGACAGCTACCTTATCTTTGATCACCATGTTCCACAGTAGTAAGAATGGCATTCTATCTTGCTCATGTCATAAGTAATATCTCCAGAAAAACAGAAGTTATAACCTCCCTACAATCTACACTCATCCGGCCAATAACTGAGTACAACACCCTTTTTGGTATGTACCTTTCCAAGCAGCTGCAGCAATTGGAAAGACCACAAAGGTTCCTCAAGGAAAATGCAAGGTCTTCACCATCTTTCCTATGTGGATTGGCTAAAATCACTGTCACTTTATTCTGTTTCATACAGACTACTCAGAGGTGATCTCTGCCTTGCAAATAGGGCAATCTGTGAGCCTGCTTTATTGGAAATGCTGCATATCCACAAGTCAAATGGCACATGGATTACTTACTCTAAAAAACTTAACCTGGTATGTGACATTAACAGAACCTGCTGGAGGGACAAATTTGTCTCCCAGAGGTTACCAGACCTTTGAAACTGACTCCCACTTCATGTCAAACAGAGCACCTCATTGGCCTATTCAAATGCAATCTGGACAATCGAACGGGTAACCATAAATTCACTTGGGGGGTTCCACCTGTGTCTCTCTTGGATGGAGGCAATATGTGCTAATCGTGGAAACAAGGGTAACTTGGCTAGACTTCTAAAGGCCCTATGCCTATTAGCCTAGTAACTTCCTATGATTCTATGATCATAGCCTATATATTATATTATATTATATTATATTATATTATATTATATTATATTATATTATATTATATGATACCCTATGATGTTCTGCATAGCATGTTAGTGCAATATATACCTTTGGTATTGAAACATATTGGGCCGGATTCACGATGGCTTGCACGGAGTCTTAAGAGTAGAGTAAGACTCCATGCAGCCATCATGTCCAATGAGCGATCCAGGAACAGCCTGCAGGGGCGTGCAAGAGAGCTCCTAAAACGGCTCTTACACGGACATGGCCAGGTTATGCAAATTACCTCAATTGCAGGTGAAAGGCATGCAAATGAGGTAGATTTGCGATTCAGGAAATCCGAAACTGTCCGAGTAAGAGCAGTGTTATCTGCAAAAATGTACTCAGTTGACAACTGAGTACTGCTCTGCAAATAGCAAAACGGAGCCGTGACAGCTCCAAATAAAGGTTGCATCCAGTGCAGGAAGCATGCCAATGGCCAAATATACAGCCAATGGCAATGTTTCCTGATGCAATATGAAAAAAAAAATAATTTATTTTTTTTCTCCGATTTCCGATGTTTAAGTGTAGCGCAGCGCCACGCAAACAGGCTGCGCTCTAAAAACCAGAATAATTAAAATTAAAACCCACAAATGTGGATTTTATTTAAATTGTTAATTTACAATGCAAGGGAATGGCAGGGTGAAGACAACATGGCCACCGAGTAGAGGTTGCTAAGGGAGGAAGCACAGTCTAAGAGATGTAACCAAGCATTAGTAGGCAATCCTATGTAAAGGAGGGTTAGGATAGTGAACCGCAGGTTTACATAGCAAATGAGCACAGTCAGTGGAGTGTAGGAGTAGGATAAAGGGAGTAACAGAGTAGAAGATAGGTGACATCAAGAGTGGGGTATGTAGGAAAGAAGGGAAGCTCATTGGAGCAGAGTGGCATGTGTCAGCTGTCATTTACACATCATTGAAAGAGGTGTGTCAACAGGTAGGCTAGGTAAAGGCAAGAAATGGAAGGTGTATGCCATGAATAACACCAACGTTTCTTGCTGAGCAGTTATACGTGTGTGTGCGCACCTGTAAACCTGAGTAAGACAGTGTGCGCACATGTAAGTGTGAGTGCGAGCGTTTAAGCCGGAGTACACATGTATAAGGCAGTTTAAAGTGTTCTAAGTACGTTTGCACTGGTGCTCGCGTATTTTAACCCAAATAAGCAAGTTGTAGTCCATGTAAACATGTGTGCGCGCGTGTGAGCTGCTGTGAGTGTGTTTGCGCTTGTGTGCGCGGCGCTGCCCCCCCTGAGGAAACTGAAAGGAAATAGGAAGCACAACAAATAGTAGGAAGCTACCAGGGAGTACTAGCAGAGCTATCAGGTGAAAACAATCAGAATCAGGCAATTACACAGGCAGTACACTAGCCCAGCCCAGCCTAGCACTTAAAACTCTGCAAACAACAGTCCATTATGTTTCTCGCAAGAGACACTGCAGTAAGCTAATAGAAGTGAAAACTGAACAAGCTTTACTGAGACAAAGAAATGTTAGGGGCTGCCATTGCTGTTATAAGGTGACATATGCAACATGCTGAGGGTGGTGACAATGGAAATGCTGCTGGACAACCCACAGTGAGGAGACGGAGAAGAGTGTCCAGGCCCAGGGCCTCCTACCAGGGTCTACATGAGCTGGAGATAGTGGAGCACTATAGAGTGGACAGAGACCTCCTGCAGCAAATTGTTGAGCTGTGCAGGCCACGCCTCATACACAGAACCAACAGAGAGGAACCCATCTCAGTGGAAACCAAGGTATGTGTTGGCCTAAGAATATTAACAACAGGTACCTTCCAGAGACCAACTGCTGATATGATGGGGATATCACAGGCATCAGCATCCAGGGTACTGCACCAGTTCCTGGATGCCATGTCAGCACATGTCGGTGATCATGTATATTTCCCCAATTCCTGTGAGGTATTGGCCAGCAATATGCGTCTCTTCCAGCAAATAGTGGAATACCCTGAGGTAGTGGGTGCAATAGACTGCACGCACATACGCATCAAAGCACCAGCCGGCGAGTGGGGTAGGGTCTACTTCAACCGCAAGTGCTTCCCCTACATCAACTGCCAGGAATTGTGTGATGCCCAGGGCATAATACTGAATGTGTGTGCTGGCTGCCCTGGAAACTACCATGATTCCCATATCTGGCATCTGACGCAGCTGTACCAGACATTTGCCAATGGGGACATCCCACATGGTCACCTAGTGGGGGATGCTGGCTATGCATGGGAGCCGTGGCTGATGACACCCATCAGAAACGCACACACACCTGAACAGGAACACCATAATGAGGCACATGCACAAATACGAAATGTAATCGAGCGTGTGTTTGGGCTGCTCAAGTCATGGTTCCGGTGCCTGGACACATCTGGTGGAGCCTTGCAGTACTCACCAACTACATGTACCCAAATTGTCATGGTATGTGCTATGCTACATAATATGATCCTGCGAAAACAGCTGCAGCAGGACCAGCATAGGCCTGGGCCAAACGGTCCCCCACCATTGCCAAGGTCATCACAGGCAGAGCGTGACTCGGAGGAGGAACAACCTGAGCCTGCCCCAGTAGGCAGAATGTGGCGTGCCCAGTATGCTTTGGCCTTGGCAAAGAGGCAACGCATAGCACATACACTGGCTCAGTAGGAACTCTGGAAATAATACCTCTCTGACTCACACATATAGTAAAAGGGATGCCTAAGTTGACACTACCTGCTTTCAAACATGTACAGGGAGTGCAGTATGTGCATCCGACATAGGCAGCCCTGCAGCACCACCTGAGGTCTGATTGCCATGTGTTAAGCAATTTAAAGCAGTGCTAAGCAGCATTTAGAACCATGTAGTATATGCAAACAGAATCGCACACACCAACTAGTGCAACTGTGGTCAATGTTGAGTAATAGTGGGCAGCGTCCAGCAAAGTTGGTGAATATTCAGCAATGTTGGACAAGCCTGGTCTAAGTAGGGCATAGCTGAACAAAAGCCAACATGCCCATATTTGCTTAACAGGCCCTTAAGCAGTCTGGTCTGCTCAGTATGAAAATATAAAGCAGTGATGGGCCTCAAACCCAGGGTACTGTGCACTATAGTTAAAGTACTGAACCACTAAACCATGACAGTATTGCAGTGGTCAGCCAGTATGAAGGAATGTTGATAAGTCTATGCAAAGTATCTCATGGAAACCCTGCAGGCACAGCATAATCCCTGTTGAGTTATGACACAAAGGTGAGTCCTGCAGTAAGAACTGAACTTGACTTCCAACGCACACACATAGTATAAATGTTAATATTGGTCATGTTCACACACATCCACAAATGTAGTGGACCTCAGATTGCAACATACTGAAAGGTCACACTGGGCATGCTCACACACATGAATAAATGAGACAAATGTCAGGCAACAAAACATGGAAAGCCTGAACTGGGCATGCTCACACACTTAGGCCATGACTGAGTACAGCAGTGGGCCACACATATCTGGCAGTTGCATGTGTTAACCCAGGAACGTCTCACTATCCAGCAATCCACCCTGTGCCCACAGTTACATGACAACAGACACATATAATATAGTGGAACCCTGTCATAATCAAATATGTTCTGCAGATACCTAAGTTGTTCATAGAAAATGGAAAAGCAAAAACGATAAAGACCTGCAAACAGTATCAGCAATAAATATTGTGCATCCCAAACATAAGCATAGGTTCAGAGGTCGATACTAGGCTATCTGCCCTAGGGCATGTACAAGCCTAGCCAGAGTGTGTTTGGCTTTTGCAACCCTGTCAGATTATTACACTGTGCCAGTGAATAGTAGGTCACACAAGATTGCCCATGTACGTCTAGGCTACTGTGCCTCTGTCTAGCAGGGACACAGAAGATATCCCAGGGGTAAACATACGATCACCCATACAGCCGTCAAGATGTCCCCTGAAGGTGGTCAGTGGGTGGCTCTGCCTACGTGAAACTATGATCACAATCTGGAGTGAGTGGAGGCCCTGGGATAAGAATCTGTCCCTCCAGCATGTCCTATTAACATCTGTGCTGAGGTATATGTCCCTGGAGTGTGTAGCTCCAAGGGAGTCGGATATCCTGATGTGGAGCATGTCCAGTAATTCTGGGTTGGGTATTTCTGTAAACAACAGGCACACATCATATCCGAGTAGGTGGTAAGTGACTGAGTATAGCTGGAGTTACTGCATCCGAACTGTGCAGGTCATCCATGTGAGTCCCTACATCTGCTTTGTGAGGAACCTCTGTGGCCAGTACAGTTGCTGCAGGTGTTGGGTAAGGTACACCCCAAATGTGGCATTGTAACCAAGCATGGTTGTGATGAGTATAGGGGCACAATGACCTCACTCGATCTAGATGTGAAACCATATGGGATAAGGTGGCTTATATAGAAGGTCTGTTCAACCACTTTGGCAATGTGAATGTCAAAGGCGACGGTACAAACAAGTCATGTCCCCAATCACCTAACAACTCCTACCGTATGTAATGGAGTACTACCTATGTGGTAATGTGTGGGCATGTTGCTATTCCCTAAGGGGATGACTATGCAACTAATGGCATTTAGCTGTAGGCCATGGCTCAGACACCAGTCATCCATCTCTGTGAGACCCTGTTTGAGTATGCATGTGGCAGCTGGAGAGTTGATTATGGCACCCAGTTTGAAGTCAAGTGTGAACAAGGTCAGCCATATTCCCCCTGTGGTAGCCTGTACGTCAGACAAATATATACTGAACAAGAGATGTCCCTGGACCGAGCCGTGTGGGATGGCACATGTAACTGGTGTATAGTCAGACATGGCACCTGCAATTCTGACCATGTGGGTGCTATCCCTGATCCAGGTAGCAATCCATCATGTGAGATATGTGTCCATATCGACGCTGGTGAGCCTATGCATAATGGCCCAGTGGGTTATTGTGTGGAAGGGGTTTGCAAGGTTCACGTAGGCTGTGTGGACAACTGTCCCTATGTCGATGGACCTGTTAACTGTCTAAAGAATACAAACATGTTCAAGAGGCAAGATCTGCCCACAACAACACTGAAATGTGTAGGACACAGTGTCTGTAGGTTCTCGATGTCTATGTGTAAGAGACCCATGACAATACACTCCATAGCTTTGCAGAACAGGCTAGTTAGGCTTTTAGGGCAATATTGTCTGTGGTCCATTGTGGCACCAACTCTGTGGAGTGGGACCACTGTCGCTGTACGCCATTCCGTGGGTACAAATCCTGTGGTAACTCTGATATTGCACAGTTATGTAATGTGAGGGTTACATCTGTCATGAAGCTCATGTAAGGCGCATGCCAGGACACCATCTGGTCCCATTGATGCTGTGATGTATGCTTTGGGAAGGGCAGCACTCACCTGTTACTGTGTGATGTCAGGGAGGTTACACTCTGTTGGGATGGATAGTTGCTCCCTAGGGGGGGTGGGGGGGGAGACATCTGCACTGAACCTGTTTGCCAGGATGTTGGCAATGCCAGTGGGTTCAGGGTAGGTTTAGTCAGTATGCAGTAACTCACAGCATATCAGTGAGTGTCCACCCAGGTTCCTGACATAACTGAAGAAGGCCTTGTGATAGTCCTATGTGTCTGGTGCAATTGTCCGTGAGAAGCAGCCCTTAGATAAGTTCATGAGTGATCGCAGCTGTCTGCTAGTACAGATCACAGATGCTTTCCCCGTCTGGGATTGTGCTCTATCATGTAGTAGCTACCTCCTGACATTGTACAGCTTATTAATGGCTGGGGTCCACCAGACAGATCCCCTGCCATTGGAGGAGTGAGTCCTGTTGTTATTTGGGATAGTACAATCCATGCAGTCCACTAGGTGTCCATAGAATGTGTATGTAAAGGAATCAGCAGTCGGAGCCATATTTGCCACTGTCTCAGGGTCTCTGAAGGATACCACCTTGCTTTGGTGAAGTGAAACGTTGGCTCATGAGAAGTTCACCAAGATTACCCAGGATGGGTGTGTGGAGGGTATATGTATGTCCAGTGAGATATATGTATGTTCTGACCTTACCAATGAGGGGTATATCGCTGGTGTGGAACATAGAGTCCCCATGTTGGTGATAATCAGGTCCAATATGTATTCCTCCTTGTGGCTGTGGTGACCAGTTGTGCCATAGCATCTGAATTTACAAATTGTAGTGACTGTAAGGCGAGGGTGTTGGGGCTTGAGTAGTATCCCCAGTCAATATTTGTGTATTTGAAGTCACCCAATATAATGGTGTTTGTGGAGTCCTTCATATTCTCCACTGTTCCCAGGAATGCCAAGTGTGGTTCCTGAGTATGGGAGGGTGGTCTGTAGCCGGCAACAAACTGAAAGGCAGTTTTGCACAATGGTAGTTGTCTATGTATGGTCTGTGATGCTTTGTGCAGTGCTACTAACCCGGAGGTGTGTGTATCTTTGATGTATATGGATACTCCCCCTAGTTGTGTTGTCTGTTCCAAGTCCTGTGGTCAGAAAGCATGGTATGAAACATAACCTGGTAGTGCTGGCGTGCATATGTGAACCTGAACTAGGCATCTGTTAGTGCACAGATATCGCTATCCTCCATACTGAGGAGAGTCCTGAGTGGCCGCAATATGAGGGTAACACATCTGGTGTTGAGCAGCATTACGCTTAGTGTCATTTAACCTGTAATGTCTATGGAGGTGGGTTTGTCTTTTGAGCCCTGCTCAACAAATGCACTATGGTGGTAGCAAGAGCCTTAGCCAGCATTCGAAGGTCCAAGGGTGACAGGTGCAAGTTGTCCATAGTGAAGCTACGTGGCATGTCGAGCATGTCACCACAGGCTGACAGACACCATATCCCCTATGAATGACACCAATTTGTTAGCCAACTGTTAAACATGATATGTTTGTCTGTATACTGTGACATCATAATTGGTGGGTGTAAGATGCTAGACAACGTCAGGGTCATACTGGCCTGGGCTACATGATCAGAGTGTTCCTCCATGTACCATGTCATGTTGTCCAGGGAGTAATGTCTGAGGTTTTACGCACCAGCATGGACAATGATGGTGCCAGTCCTGTACTTGCTTTGGAGTGACCTGACTGCATGCGTTATGTGGCAGATCCTGGCACCCGACAGACAGCCCAAAGTGACTATTCTCATGTTTGGGCTGGTGAGTGGTACGTCAGTGTGTCTGACAATAAGTGTCACCTATTACAAGTGTATTAGGTGTGTTGTTTAGCCCGAAGGGCAGTGACTGTGTGGCACACTAACATTGTGAACTATGTGATATGTGGGTATTGTAGTGGGGTAGCAGTTGTGTGTGTCCCTGCTGTGGAGGTCTCTGCTGCTTAAGCAGAGTTCATTCACAGCATCCGAGTATGTCTGTGTGTGATAATGTGGTTTGAGTGCTGTCACCAGAGGATATGTGAGACTGATATGTGGTGTGTGTGGTTACCTTCACCACCTGATAGACTGTGCCAGTCATGGGTCGAGAGAGTTCAGTACCCTGTATGTCTCTATAGGTGCATCTCATACATATATGTGAGTTTGTCGGGAGGAGGATAGGGTTGTCTGTGCACATGAGGCAGATGTGACATCGTGTCAACATCACAATATTCACCAGCTGGACTGGAGAGTACACACGAAACTGACGCCTGGACATGCCGGGATATTATGATGACATAAACTGTAGCCAGATCACAAAGGATCAGTAGGGTGTTAAGTGTGTAAAAGAGTATAACAGGGATTAGTGCTCAGGTTCGTTGGTGTTCTGTAAAGAGTAGCTGAGAAGGAGTCCAGACTGAATCATGACACCTCTGACAGCTATGTCATATATAGCAATGTACACCCATATATGTCCTGAGTCAGGGCCAACTGTACCTGACTGACAATGCCGACATCTTGACAGACAGGCCCATATATATAGACCCACCTCCCACTGATGATAGTCCATATCATCGTACCAGGAGATATCTCATGTAGAATGGATGAACAGCTACCCCCAATGCCAAAAGCATAGCAGCAAGTGGAATACATTGATTCCCAATATGTGTCATGCATAAACTACAGAACAAACAGATCCTGCACCTGAACAGTCAGCTGAACCTCCCCCCTTACACAGGATGTGGAACCATTGAATGTGTTACAGCAACATATGGCACTCCCCACAAGTGTTGGTGCACAACACACCATGGGAAGTACAGTCCAGTACGCCTATGAAGTCTGATCTGTAAGGCGATGGAGTCCATCATGGCTGAAGTCATAAACAGAGCTATTGGAAGCTGACATGCACACAACCCTACTAACTGTGGTATGTTCATCTGCGGATCATGGTTCCCAAACATGCTAGACTGTTTGCAAGGCAGCCACCCAGGACATACATCACTTAACACAGCTACACATGTCTCACATAGACTTTGAATAGCCCTTTATCAACATCCCAGACACATGTAGTACCCACAAAACCAACAAGCTGTGCATAAATATGTGTTGACATATGAAGGAATGTCAATGTGTCCACTGATAGATCTCACAAGGTATGGATTATGAGTTCCTGTTCAAGCTGTTGACACCCGACGACCCACATGGACAATTCCTGGAATGGCATAAAACAAAGTGTACACACATTACCATGTCCAGTCTGATGATGTTACCATCCTATAAATACAGCAGGAGAAGGGAAACCAGTCAGCAAAGCAAATAGCATGCCTTGTTAATGCGTCTCTTTCTAGTATCATAATGTAGTTAGGTAGGGGTTTGAATCTTACAAACACTGAGTGTGTGTGGGGGCTGTGTGCAAATGTCTTTGAAAGGAGTGCCTTTTTTGGAGACTGGGAAAACACACTAAAAGAGGTACATTCCTCTTTGGAAAGACTGATGATGTCACCATCCTACAAATACAGACGGAGAAGATAAACCCCACAGTAAAGCAAATGGCACGCCATATTAATGCATTTCTTTCTGTAGTATCATAACATCGTTAGATGTGGGTTTAAATCCTGCAAATGCTGACTGTGTATGTATGCAATTGTCTTTGAAAGGAGTGCTTTTTTTGGAGACTGGGAAAGCACACTAAAAGAGGTTCATTCCTATTTGGAAAGACTGATGATGTCACCATCCTACAAATACAGATGGAGAAGGGAAACCACCCAATCAAGCAAATAGTGTGCTGTGTTAATGCATTTTTTTCTAATATCATAACATAGTTAGATAAGAGTTTGAATCCTGCAAATGCTGGTGGTGTGTGTATGTATGCAATTGTCTTTGAAAAGAGTGCCCTTTTTGGAGACTGGGAAAACACACTAAAAGAGGTACATTTCTCTTTGGAAAGACTGATGATGTCACCATCCTACAAATACAGACGGAGAAGGGAAATCACCCAGTAAAGCACATAGCACGCAGTGCTTATGCATCTCTTTCTGGTGTCATAACATAGTTAGGTAGGGGTTTGAATCCTGCAAACACTGACTGTGTGTGTGTGTGGGGGGGTGTATGTGTGCAATTGTCTTTGAAAAGAGTGCCCTTTTTGGAGACTGGGAAAACACACTAAAAGAGGTACATTCCTCTTTGGAAAGACTGATGATGTCACCATCCTACAAATACAGACGGAGAAGGGAAGCCATCCAATAAAGCAAATAGTGTGCCATGTTACTGCATCTCTCTCTAGTATTATAACATAGTTTAGTGAGGGTTTGAATCCTACAAATGCTGACTGTGTGTGTGCAATTGTCTTTGAAAGGAGTACCCTTTTATTAGACTGGGAAAACACACTAAAAGAGGTACATTCCTCACTGGAAAGACTGATGATGTCACCATCTTACAAATAGAGATGGAGAAGGGGAAACACCCACTAAAGCAAATAGCACACTGTGGTAATGCATCTCTCTCTAGTATCATAACATAGTTAGGTAGGGGTTTAAATCTTGCAAACACTGACTGTGTGTGTGTCACTGTTGGTCAATGCAGTGTGGGTTTTGCTTTTACTATGGTATGACATATTATAATTACAACAGTAAGTGTATTGCACACATCAGGTATCTGCTTGGCAAATATATATGTGTACATGTCCCCTCAATCAGTACATAGGTGAGAAGCCTGCATACTACATGAATACATTTGTTTCCATTGACAGGTTGTGCTGCTGCTTCTCAGATTGTAGGTCACATATGTATGTATGTGACAAGGCCATCCACTGTCGTGATCTGTGGCCAAGGTCATCTGTGCCACACACACCCATGACAGTTACTTAAGAGTAGTGTGAGTGAGGGTATATGCCTGAGGTATATGTCAGACATGTTCATACACAACAACGACTGCCAATAATGGGCAGTCTTTATAGGTGTACAACTGCCTTGTGGATATGCATTCAGGCCTCTAATGTCTTATGTGATACACCTTGGGACTCCACAATACCTATGGATATGTGGATACCAAGGGACACATGAAATAACATGAGGCTGTATGTACACACTGGTACCCAACATACATGTTGAGGGCTACCACCTATGTGGTACTGATGGGATAGTATGTATACTACATGTGGATGACTATGCCATAGTCGGCTTACTGCTATACAGCATGTATCAGACAACAGGTATCTGTCTGTATGATACCCTTGTGTAGGATATGCGTCCCATCCAGGGAATGCATTGTAGGCCAATGCATGCATTTCCAGATTTGTATGGACACATCCCTAGTGTGTTTGCATGTACCTAAGGGTGCTATATGCCAAACAGGTGTGGTCACAGGAATGGGTGGAGGTCATTACCACTGGTTAGTGTTATAGTGTAGCACCGGAAGGATCCAACTGTTACTGAGTTCCCTACAACTGTGTGTCATTTGTCAGGACATCATCCAATGATTGCTTATAGTCATGCTGTTGAGGTTGTGTATACTACCAGACTGTAAATCATTGACAGATATTAATGGTATCACCCACAGCATAGTGTCAACCCATGTCATACACACGTCTACCCATGTTAGTACATAACTGTAGTAGAATGCATACTGGCCATTCAAAGATATTATGAGATGTTAACAATGTGTACAACAGGGTATGCCACACATCTCATGTGTGGCACTATGCACGTACATGCAGACAGTGTGCACCCACCATGTTCACAGATGTACACTTTCTAATCTGTACTGCACACATCACACACATACTGTCCACTCACTACCACATGCTGGCAACACATTACACTTCAGCCAAGTGGCACATGGGTGGACAATACATACTCAGACCTAACAGTGGTGTAAACAATGCTACATTGACAAATAGAGCTTTGATGCATAATGTCTGCTCAGATATACCTACAAGGATGTCATTACACTTTCCTGTTGACAACTTGCTAATATTGCTACACCGCTATATTGTCACCCTGTGTGTCAGCACCATGTTAGCCTGTTCCTCTGTCAATGTTACAGATGACAGGAGGCGACACAGGTATCATCATATGCACAGGACGTTTTGTTGTTTGCCAGAGCCTGACACTGACCCATCCAATCAACATGTCTGTGTGTGTGTGTGTGTGTGTGTGTGTGTGTGTGTGTGTGTGTGTGTGAAGGACAACAGTACAGCATGGGCCAATGTTGATGTAATGTGTGTATGAGTGAGCCCTAGTTGTTTGGTTAATGCGTGTGTGTCTGCATGCACACAGCTCCACCATGTGGCTGCCATATACGGTAGTTTGTGGGACAGCCACAGACTGTACCTGCTAGGCTGTACAGATCACTGCCTCCGGCCACAGACACAGTACCTGTGCCTGGCAGGGGTGCTACGGACAGTATCGGGTACCAACCCTGACTGGGTACTGTCATCAGAGGCAGAGGTATGACAACTGGACCCATGTCCCTGCTGGGACTGGCCAGAGCCACGTGCACGTGGTCTACTGGGATGGTCAATGGACAGGCCAGCCCCAGCATTGCTGGGGCTGGTACTGCCACTACAGGAGTGGCTGTGAACTGTGGGATGTCCGTGACCACTGCCAGCTGTTGCTGTTGCTGGCATGTGTCCGCGTCGACATTGCAACCGTCTCGCAGGGTTCTGGCTCATGGAAGACATGTTGTGGAGATCATCTAATGTCTCCCCCCAATGTCTATCACTGACCTCAGTGTAAGTCCGGATGCCACTGGCAAGGTCACGGATGCTGTCATTGATAGCGGTGTAATGTGCCCTCTGCACCCTAAGTCCCTGCCTGGTGTACCATTCCATACATGCCTGAGCCTGCATTACAGCCCGAAACATACTGGACATCGTAAGACCTGTGAGGGCATGCCTGCCAGGGGCAATACGACCAGCGGTGCTCCCCCAAGACCCCCTGGACCTCCGCCTATGTGGTACCATTCCAGGAATATGGCTATGGCTGCTGTGAGGGGATGCAAGTGCCATGGGTACCACACTCTTCTGGTCAATGCCAACTGTATGCTGTCCCTCACCTATGGCCATTGGTGGTGAGGGATGTATTGACAGTATGAGTGTGTGCATAGATGGGGTTGAATGCTGTGTACTGTTGATTGGCGGACCAACAACAGATTCTGTCAAACCTTCCTGTGCCAAAATACATGTCTCATCATCACCACTGTTTGTGGCAGTGGCTTCAGGTTCCCTGCTGCTTTCGGCCACCCCTAACTCAACACCTGTGAGAGGAAGACAGGAAACACACTTTACAGTCTGCACATGAACACATGCACACATGAACACATGCACACATGCACACATGAACACATGAACATTTAAACACATGAACATTTAAACACATGCACACATGAACACATGAACACATGCACACATGAACACATGCACACATGAACACATGAACACATGCACACATGAACACATGCACACATGCACACATGAACACATGCACACATGAACATATGCACACATGCAGACGTGCACACATGAACACATGAACACATGAACACATGCACACATGAACACGTGCACACATGAACACATGAACACATGCACACATGCACACATGAACACATGCACACATGCACACATGAACACATGAACACATGAACACATGAACACTAATACACTCCTCACTACAGCACATACATGCGCACACCAGCAATCCAACACATACTCTATAGTGGGTGAAGGTGGGTGTCAGTATCACAAGGTAAGCAATCACCACATGTGTGTCAGCATGCAGAATATGTGTTGCACAAGACCATACAGTGCAAGTGTAGATGCCCCTATTTAATGGCAGTATACATGGCTTTGATGCAACTGTGTAGTTGTTCAGTTATTGGCTACACCCTGGAACACAATGTGACATGGACACAACATTGCTGTGCAGGTATTATCAGCTCTGCAATGCCCTGTGCACCATCACTCACAAGTATACATGACATGGCTGCATGTGTTATCTGTGTGACACATAGATATCCATGTCTGAGTACAGTGTCTGTGTCCATAGCAGATAATAGTGGGCACGGGTGTAGCAAATGCATGCTATGTACACACACGGGATGAGTGGTGCATGTTGATGTGAAGGAATCCCAATGCTCGACATGGCCAGTGTACATTGGTTATGGTGAGTGTGGGACATATTGCAGATATGTTGGTGCCAGACATGGCATGGCATGCTACACGACTGCAACATTACACACCACACATGCCCAATGTCTGTCAGTGACCTGTAAACCCACTAGCATTCCAGGACATATATGTGACACTTTGTTTGGATGGCGACTGCTGTGCATATTGTGTATGCTGGCATATGTAAGCACACACAACATGCTATGCATATTGAGTACAGGTGCACACACACAACATTGAGGTGCAAAGCAATGACTGCTATGAGTAGTACTGTGGTCACTGTAACTGGATGGGGTGTAGTACCCTGTGCCATCATCAGCATGCATCTTGTGGTCACTCACAGCTACTAATGTGTGCAAGACCACTGCCTAGCATGCTGTACCTGAACTGCAGTGCCGTGGCTACATTCACAATTACACAGCCACCTTGTACATGGGTGTGTGAGGTGCCCAATAGGGAGCATTGCCTAACATGATTGTGTTATGTGTTGCAGAGTGTTGCACAGCCCCATGATAGGCCTCTACCCCTGAGGTACATCATGTGTGTGTGCATGACATGTGGGATACTGAAGTCTGACCTTACAGCGGGTGTGTGGTAATCCCAAATGTAGCATGTTTTCGTGTACTGCGTATGATAAACGTGTTCTGTTGTGTACAGCTGTAGCAACTATGCATATCTAATGTGCAGTACAGTGTTTCCAGAATTGTGTCTGCTGCATTGTGCATTGCATGTGATTGAGGCAGCTACTGACTTTACTGAGATGATTGATGTCTCACAGCAAACATGCACAGCATGCATTATGCGTAGGTGTGTTACGTGTACATGGCCTACACCTCACCTATGACATGCACATTTCATTACCAATATTAAAGTGTTAACACACTCACCAGCATGTATCGTCTGCCCTGCTGTCACACCAGAGGGACCTACAAGAATATGACACAGTTTGTCAGTGGCCACAACTGTGGCATTGCTACTGTGAGTGTGCTAAACTAGAGTGGAACAACAGTCAGCAGTCACAGGTGTACAGATACTATTCCAAATATCAGTATTGTACTCAATAGGCAGCACAACTTCTAAACACACAGTACACATCTCACATATGCATATTCTAACAATACAGGTAATGTTAGTCTACAGCTAGGGCATACTACCTGCACACTCCATGTCATCCTGCTGGGTGGCTCCAGCCTCCATGTTGACACATGTGTAATGCTGTTGCTGCTGTAGGCCAGGAGCCACCATGCTTAGCAGCAGCTCCTCCACTCTGGTGAGGGGGGATGTATGGCCACCCCACCACTTGTGGCAAGCTGTTGCCTATGGATATCAGATGCATGCTGCCGGACATGTCTAATTAAAATACTGGAGTGATGGCGTACCTGCTCATATGTCCAGTTATGCATGCCTATGTCATTTACCCGGCAAAGAAGATCTTGCCACAATGCAGTACGTTCATGTTGGTACTGGCTGGCCCTGGAAAAAAGCAGGTTATAGTGCTGCACCAGGCTGTTCTGTATTTCCTGCTCCTCTGCAGCTGTATACGACAGATTGCGTTGATGAGCCATAACCCTGGATGACAATTAAATGATATGTGTGAGCAAGTCATGTGGCACACTTAACATTATGAAGTACAGATATCACTTAACTGCCATATATAGCATCTATCTGTCTATCAGAGGATACACACATTCAATACCACATATCAGTGCTCAGCCCACAACTGGCTGACAGTGCCTGCCACACTCCATATAACAAACCAGTATACACCAGTAATCGGCACACTGTTTGGGATACAATGCACAACCTCACCCTGGGGGTATATATTAAGCTAATGCATGAAGAAATATGTCATCCAATGCAATGAATGTAATGTACATTTACAGTATTACCAGTAAACCACCCTAGTCTTTGATGCCATACCCCTACCTAACATATGTGCACGGTTGTTAATATAACTGGCATACTGCTGTAACAGAGTATACACGTTGCTAGGTACACACACACATACCCTGTAACACACATGTGAATGCGGGCATGGTGCAGGCATCATTACACACACATCAGACATACATACAACACACAAATGTATGCCGACACAGATGAGCATTACCTGTGTACCTTATAGTACTGTGTGCCCCTACTTACAGATACCTATGCCTGAGGTATGTCATCTGTGCAGACTACAGGAAACACAGAAGACAGTGTTACCAGGGAATGTGAACATACACCATACGGTGCTGTTTAGGCCTACAGCTTCAGGTAGTACAACAGTTCATATGTGAGCTGGAGTCACCAGCAGTACCACTTACTGAGCATACATGTATTGCTTCAGCCTACAATGGGACACCACAATCGTACACGAGGAACTACGTCACAACATATGCCATCCTACTATATCTGCATCCCAATAACTGACACATCTTTCTCTGGCCTCTCACCTAGGACACAAACTACCATGACAGACACAACCTCACACTAAGCTATCACACCTTTACAAACCTTGCACACAGTCACTGTCACACTCATTTTACCTCACATAGGTATTGCACTGAGTACATGTGTGTGTGCATTGTGTCATAGGTAGGTAATACACTATTGGCCCTAGGGCCTAGAGCAGCCTAGCCATATGCTACACTGTCCTTTGACACACATGTAATGTGATTTCACTTGCTCCTGTCAACCGGATACACAGAGGTGACTCCCAGGGCATATTACCTATCTCAAAAACAATCATCAGGGGTATGCATGACATCTGCTAATGAGGAGCCTTGTTTGTTAATGCTGGGTGGTTTAGTCCAGAGTATGGCATATTTGTGGATAGGAACCTGTACCTCCAGCATGTGCTGTTTAGTGAGGTGACAAGGATTAGGGCCCTAGGTCATGTAGTCCGGAGGGATTGTGAGGTGTTGTCATGGTGGTTGGCCGACTGCTATGGGTGTGACATACCACTGTATGTCCGGCAGTGGTAACCTCTGGGTGGGCGGTATGCAACGCACTCTAGCTGTGGTTTTGTGAGTCAGTCTGCATAGGGCATGTGTTTGAGGGCAGTATTACTCTTTGTTAGGTATGTCTGTGGTCTTTCCACTTGCTGTAGTTGTCATGTGAGGTACATACTACATGGGGCATTGTGATGAGTAGAGGGGAACACCGACCTATATTTCCCTAGATGACACACCTTTTGTGATAACACGTACCACGTAGACAGATTACAAGACTAGTGTGGCACTCTATCAAAGGGGAGCCTACTGTCCACCTGTGTCCCATGTTCCCTTCTGACACCTTCAGTGTTAGGCAGACTACCACCTATGTGGTAGGTACTGCGTAAGGTGTTTTGGAATGGGGTATGGCACTGCAGTATCAACACTGGTGTTCAGTCCATGCCTTGGACAACAGACAACTGTTGCAGTGCATATGACTCCGTGTCTCCCTCTCTCTCTCTCAAACCCTATAGATATATATATATATATATATATATATATATATATATATATATATATATATATATATATATATATATATATATATATATATATATATATATATATATATACATACATATATACATATCTATACATATCTATACATATCTATCCATATCTATACATATCTATCTATCCATATCTATCCATATGTATACATATCCATACATACCTATACATATCCATACATATCTATATATATCTATATATATCCATATATATATATATATATATATATATATATATATATATATATATATACATATATATATCCATATATATCCATATATATCCATATATATCTATATTTATCCATATATATATCCATATATATCTATATATATATATCCATATATATATATATATATCTATATATATCTAAACATATCTATATCTATATATGCATATATCTATATATAGATCTATATATCTATAATTCTATATATCTATAATTCTATATATCTATATATATCTATATGTGTACATATCTATATATATATATATATATATATATATATATATATATATACACACACATAAATCTAAACATCCATTGCTGTACATATAGCTGCACATATAGGCACATATACTGCCCACCTTTCATGGTGGGGATGTCAATTATGCAACAGTTGTGAGACATACGGTTATGTAATACTGTTGCATAATGTTGTGCAAAATGCATTCTGCTGTCCTCAGGTCGTATAGCTGTAGCAGGCCTCACTGCCTGTAGCTCAGTCCCACAGCGTTTAATCACCACATGACATATACAGGCACTGCTTGCTGTCTGCAATGCCACACACTACAACCTGCATACATATGTGCACATAGCAGCCTTCAACAACATGCATATGTCCAGCCTTCACTAACAGTTGCAGTATGTCCCTTGCCCTATGCAAATGTGCATGTACATATAGATATGGACTGCTGCCACATGTGGATGATTCACAGTATGTAGAGTACCCTTCAAACACATCATTCGGATGTCAACAAATACATATCTGTTACATACTTTACCTTTGTATTCCTCACCTCTGTCTGTTGTAGGTGTTGATTTTTTTTTTTTGGTTTTGGTTTCCTCTGTGTGTTGGTCTTTCTTTTCAGTGTCTGTCTCCTACTGCCTGTTTGTATCTGTCTGTCTGTCTGTCTCTGTCTGTCTCTCTCATTTGCACTCTCTCTCTCTCACCCAATTGGTGCAATGATATTATTGCATGTGTGGACAGCAGATACAGGCTGCTTTTCTAGGTATCTGCACATGTGCATGTGATGGCCTCTGCACCAATTGGTGCCCACCATTTAGTAATTGCATGCAGCCTGCTGTGTGGTAATTGCAATTCTCACTGTGATTTCAGGACACTGCTATAAAATGATAGGTTAGGTAAGCATAGCCCTTTCTGTTTTGCAAGGTGGGGACCATGCTTGCTTGCTGTGGACACTGTTGTCTCAGTCAGAAGGTTGGTATATGTCTCATATCTGAAGCTGGGTTGTAGCCAGTGAAATGCATGTTGTACTGAAACCTGACTGTTGCTTCTTCCAGTACACTCTTCTCAGTGTGTAGGTTTACTCACACCTCCTAATGCTAACACTGGATACATGGGAGTATGTACTTTCTTTTCGAATTAGAGAATTAACTGGCATACAACAGTAGTTATTGCAATGTATTCCTATGGCTTTCCTATTTTCCCTTTACATTCACTCATTGTAATGCATGTTATATTTCTTTCAGCACCAAGTTATTGTATATCTGCTGTGGCTTAGTGGTACGTCATGCAGACTGGTGAGTCCAAAGTGTGGGGCTTAAGTCTGACAAGGGTATTTTATTTTGCTGCTGAGCAGTACAAGGGCCCTGTCATACAGAGTGACTAAGGCACTTTTAAGCAGTTGTAAGCAGGTTTGCACAGGTTTGCGTGATGCTTAGCAATGCTAAGCTTAGCTTATTTTACTTTAGCAATACTAAACTAAGCTTGGCTTAGCTTATCATATCTTTGCAATGCTAAGCTAAGCGCACACATGCGCACACTGGTGCAAACCTGCTTACTACTGTTTACAAGTGCTCACTCCCGCTAACCCCTGCACTCATTTCTTTGACAGAAAAGTAAATGGGGAGATAGGAATGTGGTGATAAAGGGTGCACAAAGAGGGGAAGACAGTAGGGAAACCAGCTCGGGATGTACAAGATGGGTGTGGAGAAGGTCCATAGCTGCCCAATTATTTACCAGCAACAGCTGTGCATATGCAATACATTAGGAGGGATATTTGAAACCTTCCACCCCTGAGAGAGGGGTGAGGACAACTAAGTATGTTGTACTACCAATTATGAATATCAGGCACATGCACTGTTTGTGAACTGCTATACTGTCATTAGTATGTTACTCACTTCTGAACAGTTTGTGGTTTGTTTGTGTTGACATTAGCACAGTCCAGTCTGCTCAGGACAACTGGACATATTTCAGTACTGTGTATGCCTACCTACACCCTTGGTTGTACCTGACTACACGGGTATATAGTACCTTTGGGTAGGGGTGCAGAACTGCAGAGTGCATTATTTATTATCATGTGATGTTTATCTTGCCGAACATGCAGAGTTGCTGTGTACCTGTAAGCCTATAAAGGCTAGTAATCTGTCTGAGTAGCTCCCACCTGTGGACATATCCAGATGGTAGACAGAGGTTAGCCTAGTATTCATTGACTGTGCACCACACCAGTCTTTTCAGGACCTGAACAATGGCATTGTCACAGGTGGTTGCTAGCAGTACATGGCTACATCCTTTGATATTTCTGTGTTGTACTACTACATAAGGGCATGCTTGTGGAATTCATTCTACACCTATTCGCAGAGAGTGTAACAGCAGACAGGCTGATATGCCTGTGTGTTTCTGACTCTTCCCAGCCTCAGATACTCTCAGGTATATATTTGAACTCCATCAGGGAAAGGTACATATCAGTGGGATACACCTGTGATATATTTCAGATATTTTGCAGTTGCGACTTTGGGGGATTCTGAGCATATGTATTACTACACCTTTTCTGACATGCAAGCAGTGTCTACTCTCACTTATTGACATTTATCATTAAGTGGGATTCCCCACTTTTCTGCCTACTGTTACTACATTTCACAGGGAGTCAGAGGGGCACAGCTAACATTTGTTTGTAAATCAGGGACATCCCTGTAAACCAGTCACCGTTGGGAGGTCTGGCCTCTGACCTATTCAAATATGCCAGTGTTTATCCTGATCTGATACTGTGTGGGGTTTTTAAGGTGCTACTGTAACATTTTTCCCTACTAGCATGGCTGGTTCTCTTTTCACAGTCATGTCATGCAATTCCACAACACTTGCTGGTTAAGGACCACAGAACATGATTTGTGTTATGGCATTCCTATTCTCCCTTTACATTCACTCATTGTAATGCATGATATATTTCTTTCAGCACCAAGTTGCTGTATATCTGCTGTGGTGTGGTGGTATTTCATGCAGACTGGTGAGCCCAAGGTCTGGGGTTCGAGACTGACAGGTGTATTTTATTTTGCTGCTGAGCAATACAAGGGCCCTGTCATACAAAGTGACTAAGGCACTTTTAAGCAGTTGTAAGCGGGTTTGCGTGGGTGTGCGTGACACTTAGTGATGCTTAGCTAAGCGCACACAAGCTCACATTCTTGCACCCCCACTAACTACTGCTTAAAAGTGCTTACTCCCGCTAACCCCCGCACTCATTTCTTTGAAAGAAAATAAAATGGGGAGATAGGAAAGTGGTGAAAAAGGGGGCACAAAGAGGGAAAGACAGTAGGGAAACCAGCTGGGATGTGCAGGAAGGGTGTAGGGAAGACCCATAGCTGCCCATTTCTTTACCAGCAACAGCTGTGCATATGTTTGTAATTTGGTGTGAAATTTGCAACCTTCCACCCCTGAGAGGGAGGTGAGGACAACAGAGTATGTTGTACTGCCAATTATAATTATCAGTTTACATGTCCGGCGGACATGTGTGCGAAATGGGCAGCTATGTATGGGGTGTAATTTTTTTGTGGGAACAGATTGCCCTTTTTTTATTTTTTATTTCAGGTGAGAGTGGAATGTGAGGTAGGGGATGTAGGTATATTTGGGGAGGTAGGCTGGGGAGGTAAACAGACAAGACAAACAAGACGTATAAAGTGGTGGAATTTGACACATGGGGTGGGTGAACACAATTGACGGGGAAGGTTGTTTGGAAATCGCAAGCCCATGAGCCCACAGATGGTAACAGTGGAACTGAGATCCCCACCCAAGGGCAGTCCCCCCGAGGGTGGCTGCGCTGGGGGCTGAGTAGGACAGGCAAGCTCACCCGAGAGACGTGCCACTCAAGCCTCAAGCTGGTGTAGGGGATCAGCGACTGAACGCTGGATCTCCCTATGCACCACAGCCCAGACCCTTCGAAGTGTGACAAGTGGCCCTTCTCCGCCCACGCTTGCATGGGGGGATGAGCCCCATCCCCTGCAGCGCTTCCACCCGAAGGTGGCACAGGACCAACAAAGGAGGGGAGCCCGGGCTGGGCACCCAAGCTGCTGGTGCCAGGTGCACTTGCCAACTTAGGAGGGACAGGTGGGTCCGCTGGGACCGGCCTTCCCATATGTTCTGTGATTAGGTGTGTTTAATTACAACATAAACAACAGCATTCCAGATTAGTTGTAACAGCATGCAGTAATATTCCCATTAACCCAACACACCAAGGTTCCAACAGTTGAACAGCAAGCATAACACATGCATATATTGAATGACAGTGGATATTCCAACAGCATGCAGGGATGTTTGGTAGCAACAGGCCACCATGAACGTGGTGTTTGAACAGGGCACATGCATCAACATGAATGCAAATATTTATAAAACGATAGGACATATGTCCCAACAAATATTTAAGATTACACATACCCATTGAGGTGTGGAATTGCATGGTTTATGCACAAACAGTAGGGTGTAGAAAAAACCTCAGTTAACATCTTATAATCACTTTTACTCTACACTACATTCCTAGTGACTGCAAGTGTATATTCCCTACATGTTTTATTACACTTGCCACCATGCATTAGGTTGTGTAATGGGTTTGGCTAGTTCAATATATACTTGACCTATATCTGACATACTAACTGTCCAGGATGCAGATGTTACTGCTATATATTTCATGGTTGCATTTATATTTCTTTATCTACATATCTGGATGTTTTCACATGACATTTGCACTTCAGTTTGTACAGAACCCTGCATTTATTGAAGCACACTCACATTTCTGGAGAACATATTAGCATGCTACTCATGTGCCAGATTTACTTATGCATACCTGCCAGTAACTGACTGCTGAGGACTGTATATATGCTTCACAACTACTAGCACTTCCATCACCCACTGTAGATGGGACTGCAGAACTCTGGGTTTCCAGCACTTTCTAACACAGTACTATTTGTATAATGCAAGGGTACAACAACATTTCAAACTAAGTGGCACAAATACACTCTGGGTTTAGACCTTTATTACTGACATTACACACTTTTCCACAGGCTCACTCTTTTATTTGTTATAACAGTGCATATGAAAGACATATTCAAGACATATTATACCTTTATTAATGAGTAAGAGCACACTTTTGCAGGCTCACTCACATATATTATATGACAGCACCTGCAGAGATTTTATTTCAGACATATGTTACCTTTCTTAATGGGTTACTATGCTCTTTTTCTGGCACTATGACTATTTCATATGACAGTACATGCAGAGGACTTATTCAGGCCATTTTATGGCTGTATTATTGTACTACAACACTTTATTTCATGCTCTCTCCCCTATTTTATATAACAAAACATGCAGAATTTTCACTAACCTGCCTGGTGGCACAGCCTTTGCAGCCTATCAGCATAGGCTTGCTGATTCGCAGCACGGTCACCTGCAGCTGTGAAGTAAATGAAGGGATATTGAGACATAACTATCCATTATACAGAATCAATTATCAGTTCTTGCATACTGCATTTTATGGCTACTTACTCAGTCGTGGGGCATCATGCATCCCACGGGCCTCCTGTATCCATTGGTTCAGGTGGTCCTCCTTCCATATCTTCAGGTCTGCATGGTGGGGACGGACCTGTTCACCGGTGTGAGGAACGCCTGTGGCACTGGTGAGGTCATGAGCTAACCGGTTCCAAGCCTCAGCCTTGTACTCCATCCCTTGGAACTGGCACTGCAGGAGTCTGGACTCATGACGGTGGACAAGGAGCTAAACCATGTATTTCGACTCCTCGATGCCCCAACGCTGCACTCGGAAGCGTGAACCCTCTCCTGCACCTGCCATTCTGACTGCAAATGTGAGCTACAATCAGTTATGGAGAGTATTCCCGCCTATGGGGCTTAAATATGCCGCATTTCCCTCACTTTTTTGTGATTGGCCATTTTTGAAAATTCTAGGCTGACTGCAGACATGCTTAATAATGGTTATTCTACCATTTCTAAGTATATGTATGCTAATAGTAGTTGTTTCGTCTAAGCTGTCATGGCTTAGTGGTGCTGTACATTGATTATGATGCACAGGTTCCTGGGTTCGAACCTTGTCATTCTTTTATTTTAATACTGTCTAGACAGGCTTGGGGGTGTTGCTGCGTTTAAGCAACTTAGCTGTACGTCGCTCCTCGGTGCCCTACCGTGCCCTGATTGGCGCGGTGGGCACATCTGCGCAAACACATTGCACTGGGTAAAGCGCATTTAAACTTTGGCCAACTCTATTGCGCTGGGTAAAGCGCTATTGAGCTATGGGCACCTGTATTGCACTGGGTAAAGCACTTTTAAACTTTGGGCACCTCTGTTTAGCTGGGTAAAGTGCTGCTTAATGGCAGGCTATTATATATCTGGATCCTTTAAAAATATATATTTTGTTCACTGATACATTGGCCATTTCACTGCTTTTACTAATATTTTAATCATATATGTCTGGTATTATTTCATATACTGATTTACAACATAAATACAAAGGGGAGTGGTGGGACTTGAACAGTGAATGCCTCTTCTTTGTGCATACGCTCTACCATTACACTATTGCAATTTGGTGTGATTTGCATAAACATTCTTTCTTATGCTCTTCCATGCTGGAATTGCTAACTACATCTAAGCAATGGGCACACCCACGCACACACGTGCAAATACGGGCAGCTATATCGTGGATTAAAAAAAAAAAATTATTATTTACTTTATATAAGTGTGATGGGGGTTTACAGTGTCAGGGAGTGTGGTGTTGTGTGCAAGTACATTTGAGCAACCTCACTCTTGTATGTTGATATTATGCTTTTTAAAACCTTGCAGGGGCGTGGACATTTAGACTGCTCGGCAGTCGGACACGCCCCCTACTTTCCAACTCAGTCCGTGTAAGAGTTACGGTTGAGTCAACGTGCCCTCATGAATATTCATGGCACGCTGACATCATACCATTCAACTGCAGCCTCCGAGTAAGACATATTAAGTCTTACACGGAGGTTTCGTGAATCCGGGGGATTATTTTCCAGAAACCATGCTCAGACATGTCAATATACTTGGTATCCTACAGATTGTTCAGAGGTGACTTGTTTTTGGCATATAAGACATCCTCTGACTCATTACTGATGGATTTACTGCACATCAGCAAGTCAAATGGCATCAGAAATACCCATCTAGGGATCTAAACCTGCTCTGCAACATTAACATCATGATTCACAGGGACAGCTCACAAAGGATACCACTGATATGGAACAGATTCCCCATTCACCTAAAACAAAGTTCATCTCTGTCCATAATCCAGCACAACTATGATCTATGGGTGGGAAACAGAAAGATTATCTCAGGACTTCCCCATACTACTAATGTACAAAGACAGCTTCAAAATGATTTTTACCAGGCTAAATGCTTTATACCATGTGTGTCTTCCCTTAAATCATGATCCCAGTTAATCTCATTAGTGGTAATATATAATTATCAACCATGGGCTGAATATGGCAAGTCTATCAACAAATGGGATAGGTTAATTTGAGCACATTAAATAAAGAAAGTGGAGCGCATGCACTGATCTCTATAATTCTGACATTTTGCATTTAGAGAGCAATATACCCATGTTATCACTAATTGTCATTTCCTTTCAAAGTATCAATTTTGTTGAAAGTGACATGACAGTAAAGCATGTGAAAGTACAAGCACATGTTTGCAATATGGGAATGTGTTATTTCCTTTTTGTGTGGATTACTCCATTGTGATCCCTTTGTAACATAAATGGATTATGTTTTGCAATACATTTTTTAATGTATGTCTACATTGTATACATTTGATCTGACTTACAGCCATTTTCCTCAAACCACATACTCTTCTTACAGTATTTTACTAAAGGGTGTATAGAGATAATCTCATAAGAGTAAATTTATATGAAAACTTGTTAGTTGTTCTTTCTGACACACCACACGTAAGTGTACTTCCCTTTAGCAGAAATGGTAAAGTAATTAAACATGCACAGGTGCTAATGAGTCACACCTGCAAGCAATTGCCTAGCCAAAGTTCTAAACACTCACTCTTGTACTGCTCAGGCATGTGCATGGCATTGTGTCGATCCTAACACCATGTTTACCTGCCAAGAACCTTGAGTAGATTAAGTGATTCAGGAATGACAATGACCTGACACCTGATTTACATATCAGGTGTGTTCACAGGAGTTAATCTCCATGATATAAGCAGGAGTTGTGGCTATAGAACTTCCATCATGCTAGAGAAGACTGCTTGGTTTTCCTTGTGGTGGCAAACAAAACGATATTGCTTACTGCTCATTGCTTTTTGGAGAACTCTCTCACAGTCCATCAACCTATGTTATGGTCTGTATAACTAGGGCTTACAGATTTATTTTGGTTTGTTTTTATCAAAATGAGCACTGTCTACACTTTTGCAAAGTTGCGTTTATTCTGAATGTATAATAGTTTTATTGCAGTGTCCCTTTTCATCTATTTCATGGATTTCTGGCAACATTTTCTGAGGATGATGACATAAGTTTGACTTGAGAACCTTATGTAGGTAAAAGTTACATTAAGAAACTATTCACTGGTAATGCTGTTCTATGTCCCTGATGTGCAATGTCAAGTTCTGTGCAAAGGGTGAAGCAAAATGAATAGTATGATGATTTATGAACTTGTTGGCCTTGTACACTTAAAATGTTCACTGTAAGGATCCATACTTTTAGAGACATATTGACGTCTCTAAATTAAGACCCTGAAATGTTGCATTTCCCCTGAAACATTAACATGATTAACAGTGTTTACCACCTCATTGTTGACATTAGTTAAATGCAGAAAGTGGATCACACACACTGATCTTTGTAATTCAGACATTTTTCCCTTTCTGTAGTTGTGTTTTTGCCAGGGGAAGGAATATGGGGGATTGTACAGGTGTTGCTTAGATCTTTGTATTCAGATATATATTATTAATAGTTTTAACTGCAGATTCCAAAATGTTTCTTTCTGACCAGTATTAGATCAGCTAGTAATCCCACTGCCCCTGTTGTGTTGCATCTGATACATTTCATTTTTACTTCATAACAGAAATATGGCACCTAAACCAGCAAACACAGGGTCAGTCTCATGCAAACCTGCATTTTCAGATGCTGACAATGAAGTTATTGTCCAGACTGTCAATTTCCATGGGGCACAGGTCAGCTGGAAGGCCCATCCATGACCATATCTGGTGGCAAGTGGTCAAAATTATGAATGCTGTGGGTAGCCATGGCCATGACTGTAAGGGTATATGATGCTAGTGATACAATTAAGAATGGTACCAGTGGAACCAAAACGGTGGCCCAGGAATGAAGAGCTACCCGGGGGGGGGGGCTGCCAAAAAACACCACTCATTGAGGTGGTGGAGTTAATGCTGACTGTGAGGGATTCAGAGAGCTCAGAAAAGTTACGCAGTGCTATTATGGACATGGAGACAGAGGTGGATGACAGATATATATACATTTATAATATTTTTTTAGGTTTCCAACTTCTGTTTAATACTTATCCTATCCCTGTCAGTTGCAATTGCGTGCATCTAGAGACATCTAGCATTGAGTCTCAATGGCTAACTGCACAAGGTATGGACATAAGTTATTTGCATTCATATATATATAAAGTTTATTAGTATTTGCATCTGTTGTTGCTTTATTCTGGGTAAGGGTGCATTTTTGGATAATTTCTTTGTATTTCTTCTATTTTCTGCTTTCTGCTTTCTTAGTGTAGTTACAGGTAAGACTGGCACCAACACTGTGGAGCTCCTACCACCTGATGTTAGAGGATAAGTAGCCTCTGAAGATGATGGTGGTGATGAACAGTACAGTCTGGGGATTCAGAAGTATATCCAACACTCAGGATGTGTCTCCAGCATCCCCTCCCCAAAGTTTTGATGTAGAAAGAATGCCTGCACATACCCATGATGTATAACCATCTGAGATTGGACAGGTTGAGGTGGGACACAGTTGATCAGGGTAGTGTTGTTACCCCAGTTAGATAGCTGGCAGAATCAACACAGGGCTGTCAGTAAAGGTGCTTAGAAGAAGCATGTCTATCATCCTCCCCTTGATGTTGGTGTGTCAGTTTCTGCCACCCAATGTATTTGCAGGGTCATTGTGGAGGCACAAGCAAGATCCCCCAGGGCCTTGGAAGAAATAGTCAGAGTACTATGTGTCATGCATTCTGACATGCAAGCCTGCCTGAACTGTGTGTATGTTTCCTTGAACCAGATGACTGACACACTGGACAATACAGTGTCTATTTTGGAACATCTGTTGGGGGATGAGGCAGCATCCTGAGGTTGAAGAGCTGGTACATTGTCAAAAGTTAGATGATGTGGCCATGCCATGCCAGATCCTGCTCCCATAGTGGTACTACTTCCACTGCTCCATCAGTTGTGGAGGTGTGCACACCTAGACATGGTGAACCATGTGGTTATTGTCTAGGACATAGTCATAATAAGAGCTCATCCAGCACACATTGTTCACAGCTAACACCCTGCTTCTAAGCAGGATCATCAAACTAGCAGCACATCTCCTTGGCAGAGGTATTTCATATGGTCAGGAGAGACAACTATGAAATGAATCCTCTACCATGGACGGATCACACTTTTCCAGGATACCAGGGTGCAGTACAAGCACAAATACGTTGGTTGTGTTTCTGCAGAGCCATAAACAGTACACCTCATGTTGCTCATGTCACCAAACACACACACACGCGTGCATGTGCGTGCGTATACACACACACACACACACACACACACACACACACACACACACACACACACACACACACACACACACACACACACACACACACACGCACACACGCACACACACAATTATTCTCCAAAATTGCCTTCTTATATCTGGAGCCACTAATGCTGATAATATATACTTGTATTGGCCATCTGGCATTTCTCCTGACTTTGTCTTGCAGCCTTCTCTCACAGAAATATACCCACCTCCCTTTCAACTGGCCCTGATTTTACTGAACGCTCATGCTGTTGCCTTTTATATGTTATGGGCAATTGTAATTAGTGAATGTTGTTAGACATTAGAGTTTCATACTTCTTATTAAGTAAAAATATTGTTTTACACTAACTACTTTGTTAACATAGAGGAGTTTCTCATTATTGTTTTGTGAAGGGTGCAGAGTTTGAATTTTCCCCCTATTTTTTTGAGTTGTTTTCAAAGACTTAAACTAATATGTAAGGACTATCCTTAGTGTGCAGTGGTGGTGTGGAGAGGTAACACAGTGCATGACTGCAATGGGTACAGGGTTTCAATTGTTGCAACTGCCTTTAAAGCATGATATAAATACTTATCTCTGGTGTCTAGTGTTCCATATGATGTGTCTTTAATGCTGCAACATGTTGTTCTATTTGTAAATGCCATAATATAAATATTTATCCCTGGTGTCTAGTGTTCCCTTTGACCCACATCATAGATTGTGCAAAGTTTTGCTCTATTATATTTTTAAGTCCCCTTAAAGCATAAAATAGAGCATTCATGTTGTCTAGTGCCCCCCTCCATGTTTCAGGATGTCCACATTAGTCTTGAGGAATGCGGAAGTATGACAGCCACTCACCAACACATTCACATATTTAGAGTGAGAACATCTAGGAGTGGAAGATGATGTCAGCGGCCATATATGTATGCTCAGATAACATAGCTGCATCTGGTTCAGAACTTTTAGGTCATGACATGCCAGCCATACACACGTACAAAGCCAACAGGTGATGTGTATCATTGGTGAAGGCATATCAGTACGACATGTAAAAGCCGCAGTAATTTATGTGAGGGTTTTTCAAGGGGAACATCATACATCCAATAAAGATAGCTCTATTGTACCATTCTGCACAATAAATCTTTTGTTACCACCTGCACAGAATGCATGTGGATGCATACAGGGAAGTACATAATTACTGTAAATGGAGGAATGTAGAATGGGTATACCAGCTACTGTGGACGTATTTCTTTGTGTATGAACTGCATTTGATGAATGCCTGTGTAACACATAAGAGTCAAGGTTCGTCCTTCTATATGTCTGCTGTGGTGTGTGTGTATAGCATAGTACTATGTGCTGGAAGCTGGTTATCAGTGTGTGCAAAGAGGAGAGTAGCACATTAAAACTACAAATATAGGGGTGTAGTATGTCTTATACAGATCCATAACTTACTTAATATGTGCATAGCTTATTGTGCCTGACATCATTCTAGAATGCATACTGCATTGGGGAAAAAGAAAGTTTAGAAATGTGCACACATAAATTCATATTAACATAAAGGTAATAAAATCTAAACTTTTGTTCTGGTCTTAAGTCCTTTGAGGAGCGCAGACTCTGAAAAAGAAGGATTAAAAGTCTCAAATCCAGGCCATAAATCTAAATTTCTTATAAAAGAATCAACATTAACATAGGAATAAACTGAAATAGTTAAATGATTCTAAAAATGGGTAATGACTGTATTTGTTTATCCAAAATAACTTATTCAATGGTATTGTAGAAAAAAAGAAAGAAATTGAGTAGAACTGGACTGAGCACAGAACTCTGAGGGAGACCTTTCTGAACTTTCATCTCAGTGGAAGTGTGTCCCTGTAGTACTTTGCTTTGAGTTCTGTCAGTCAATTAATTATTCATTTAATAACAAAGGATTGTAATACAGTTCACACATTGATAAGTGTGACAAAGAATCAAATACCATTGTTAAATTCAAAAAACAACTCCACAAGAAAAGCCAACATCAACAGTTTGAGTCACTTGTTTATAAAAATCATCCATGGTGGTCAATACCAACCAATCCCTTAAGAACCCATGTTGATGAACATCCACAATGTTTGCACAGTTGTGGTCATGATGTACCAACTCTATAACAAGTCTCAAACCCCTTACAAATTATAGAGGTAAGACTAACTGACCTATATTTGTTTACATCTGAGGGATTGCCTGTCTTTATTGTTAGTGTAATATTCATCATTTTTTCATAAATTTGTCACTATATTATTCTGCAGCAATGTATTAAAATTGTTACTAATATGGGTGACAAAGTACTTTCCAAATTCTTAATTAAAGTAGCTGGTATAGTATCAGGGCCGCTTTTTGTATTATTTCTTATACTCTTATACAGTATCAACATCTGAGTTAATCAGATGATCACAATTCATCATTTGAGTTATTGCTGAGCAGTTATGGTTAAAATGTAAATTTTTAACAAGTCTTCCATAATGCACATATTTCCATAAGTACTGTAGAAATGATTATTAAAAACTTCCACAACCTTACCAGTATCTATAACAATTTGTTTATTAAATTCTATTAATGAGGTAGGATTTGTATTCTTTTGAAAGGAATGAATATAATTATAGTACGCATTTTTATTAATAATAACTTAGTTCCATAATTTATCTTCTCCATCTTAATTAGATTCTGTAATTTCTTAATGATGTTATTTAATTTTGTTTTATTCTTGTCAGATAGTGATTTTTGTATAAATAGTAACATTTTTTCTTCTTTTAGAGTTTTGTTTGCTTTCTACTCCACCATTTAGGAAATTTCTGATAGCAAGTTCTTTGGAAACATGCAAAAGTGTATTCCATTCCTCTCTAAGAGTTGTTGATGTGTGCCAAAGCCATAATCATTAATTTCCATAAATTCATATAGTATCACAACCAACCTGAAGGATTTCTTTATTGATGTTTTTAAAATCTAATAACATTAGGTCAAATCTTTTAATAGAGTTATATGAAGATGTTCAGTTATATAAACAAAAACAAAAAAAAAAAATAGAATAATCATTAGATTTGCCTAATGGATGTCCAATCTCTAAGTTAGTAATCACCTCAGTGATATTAGAGGCCACTATATCTAAAATATTGTTGACACTTGTTTTTTCTTCAACAACTTGTATTAATTGACATATACACACACAATCCAAACATGTCCCATAAATGTCACAGCTCTGATAATGGGTGTACACAGCATCCTAAGTATGATTGCCATGGTCTATAATATAACAGTGTAACTGACTGTAAGTAACATACATGATCAATATCTGAAGGTTCACACATGCATGAACATTTCAGGAAGTAAGGCCAAACCTGAATCATTTGAAGCAACAAGCAATATATAATTAGCAGGATATTATGGAGTATTGGACACATATGGAAGCATGGGTCTATCTTAGGTTATTGAATGGTATGTTTTCCGAACTGTCATTCAATGAGAATAAACTCTCAAAAGTCCCTTTCAGTGAAACCACAAATCATCATAAAAAAATACATCAAATGGCCATAGTTGGCCAACAGAAAGTAAACAGCACTTACGTATGCATAGGTAAGGTAGCGATAAGAAAGCTTTCTCTTTTCCCACTGTAGCGTGGTCTCGGAATTGGTACTATATAATTGTGGGGGGGGGGTTGTGGGAAAAGGAAAGTTTCCTTATCACTACTTTACCTACATATATATGTCCATGCTGTTTACTTTCTGTTGGCCAACTATGGCCATTCAATGTTTTTTTTTTTTTTATGATTATGTACCTCCTCGAGGAAAGGCACATTCGAGGGTTAGTGTTTGGTGAATGCCATTCCATGAACATGCATTTAATGGCCGAACATAGACCCTGGAAGCACATACAGGATGCTAAATATATGTAATGTCATAGATACCTAGGACTGTGAAGTACAGGAGCAGGGGATGCAAGACTTGGAAAAGAATGTGCCGGGGCTGATACATTATAGTCACTGGCAGTAACCATAATAATGTGCAAAAAGAAACAGGGGTATGCTTTGTGATGCATGCCTGTACAAATGTCATAACCTACAACAAAGTCATTGCATGTAATCAAAATGCATTTGAAACACAATTCTAAATATATACAGTTGTACAGCACAAGTGAAAATCATTTACAGGAAAGCCTTAAGAAGCTCATTAAACATGTTAGCAGATTTACATGAGGAGAACAATGGTATTATGTTCTGGCAAATAAATCATACAAAAATATAATCCCTGTGGCATCACACATGTTAAACACCACTGAAATGCACAGTATGCTGTGGTCAGCAAAGATGTCATCATTATCGCAAAAAGGAACATACACTGATAGTAATGCCACAGTAATGCTAACATTAAATAGAATGCAACACTGATGGCTCATATTGCAGTAATGGCTGATCTGTTCCCTATGTTGGGGTTATATCCTGGCCGACAGGACTACCCACTCCCAGGCTTGAGAAAGTTAACTCAGTGCAGTGTCATGTGTGTCATTAGGTGTACTGCTTGTTATGTATCATATCACATCTTGTGTCAGGATCTGTGAAAGAGTTTGTGGAGCAAACAGATGGACTACAAGCACAGAGCTAATAAAATAGGCAAACACACATTATATAACTGCACAGAAGCTTAAGCTTATCCAAACCCTAAAAAAAGTGAATAAATATACCTGATTAAAGTGGCTTTTGGCATTATGATACTCTTGCATAAGAAACAAAGTCATCAGAATACATTGGCTCACAATGACACCTAACGGCATACTATTGTGGCACATATTAGCACATTTACGAAACCGTTCTTTTCTTAGTATACCTCCATATATTGATGTTTGCCTGGCACTGTGGAATACATAAGAACTTAAAATAGCTCTATATGTGTAGCACGAATACACGCAAAACAGATTCCAAAGTCTAACAGTATGGTCATCAGTAGCAAACAAAGGCAACACAAACCTAGGGGTCTGGTACTCCTTTGTCTATGATAAGGTCCTGCATAGGAATAATGACATAAGTGTACATGGTCATAAAGACTCCTAACAGCATCCTGTTATAGGTAAGATCTAGGATCTTGCTGTCCTTGAGGACCATTTTAAATCTTATACAACTTCCCTTAGTGTGAATCAAACCCTGTACTTCTTGCATGTGAGGTAACCACCTTAACCATTGTACCAACCCACATTTTAGCACACGTAAGTACTCAGTATTTTTTCATCTGATTCTGCCTTGATACACTGATGTCTGACTAGCACTGTGAAAAACATAGAAGCATCAAACACACTTACATGTCTACCACTCCTGTATGAAACAGATTCCTATATCTATCAGTAAAGTCATCAAAATCCAGCAAAGACAATGTGTTCCTAGTGATCTGGCACTTGTTTGCCAATGGGAAGATCCTTTATAGGAAAAGAGGTCATCAGTATGTATGGTCATAACAATGCCTAGCAGCATACTATTGAACCACATAGTGGTACACTTACCAGACATGCCCTCATTGGAGGCCACGTCTGTATGCTGATGTCTGGCTGGCACTGTGCACTACATAAGAACATAAAACACATGTAGAAGTATAAAATAAATTACAATTAACACATACTAGGGGTTATGTATGCTAATAGAATACACACTATGGGGTCTTTGTACCCCAACCTCTATGCCACCACCAAGCGTGTGAGTAATGTGGCATATCTTGTGTGATGCTAGGAAGAATGTGTTTTTTTAATCTGGTGGCGGTATGGAAGGCTTCCCACCTGTGGTAAATCTTTCACGGTGAAAACGTTATACCTTATTTGCAGCCTGGGATATCATATTGGAACACTGCATTCTACATTTCACATCTGTTCAGTTCCTACTGCCCATAGTATTCACCATGGTGGCAATGTCATACCACACCTGTCTCCACCACACCCAAGTACCTGTCTGGCCTCTCATGCTGAAGCAATGTGTCCAAGATGATATAGTTACTGTGTAGAGAAAATGTGTCTTTTATTGATGTATGAGTCATCTGTAATATACACACACATATCAGGATATAAAAGTATGGCAGAGGTATCCAGGACTAATTCCAAGTCCCCCAGAAGCTTTGAGTCTTCTGACCATGCTTAACATTCTAGTCACATAAGCATGTGCAACATATGCATTGCTATGTCCATCCATGGCAGTATACCCCTTGGGCATTTGTCAGATATAGCTACATATTACACTGTTTTCTATTACTCCAAAATGGTCAAGGACATTTTCTCAAAAAACATAACAGACACACACACACACACACACACACACACACACACACACACACACACACACACACACACACATACACACAAAAAGACAAATCAGTACATGTCTAATGCACCTATACAGAAACGGCAGTAAGACTCGATGGGGGATGCATGTGTCTCAGTATTTGCTAATTTAATTTTGTGTATGTGTAGACTTAATATTGTCTTTAAAATGGAACAAATTCAATTTGTTAAACTGTATGTCAGGTACCTTGACTAAATTCTAAAACTTCAGCGGATTGTGATAAGCAAATTTGCAGATGAGTGGTGACGAGCAAGGTGTGTGTGTGTGTGTGTGTGTGTGTGTGTGTGTGTGTGTGTGTGTGTGTGTGTGTGTGTGTGTGTGTGTGTGTGTGCGTGTGTGATTCAGTAAACATAACTCCACAAAGAAGTCATTGTAAATAACATGGCCAGCCATATTATATGCTAACGGCTGCATAATGAAGTGCCATGTATGATAATAAGGCAAAAAACATGGCAGAGTGATTTAGATATTTTTAAACTTTACTCAATAACACTGAAGAATGTTAGGGATTGTTGCAACTATTGTAAACCTGTGTTTGCAAAAGGATCCTATAGCAGGTACTCTTGGTGATGGCATGTAACATCTCCCCCAGAAGCTCTGAGTCTTCTGACCATGCATAACATTTCATGCCCTCTATTATTCCAACATAGCGAACTGGTACAATATGGATAGGGACACCATTCAGTAAATCATGGATATGTCTCTGACTTGACTGCACACCCATGAACTTCATGGAGTATCTATCCCAGTAGATCCAAAGGTAAGTAATGCTTTACCTATATTAGCTACAGGAACCTTTCAACATCTCACTGGGGACACACCATGGCATCTCAAACATCAGTTCCTCTATGCTATGCTTCAGCATGTGAAAGATCATATATGGTTCCTACATACCCCAGAGGAGAGATCAAGCACCAGGTGGGACTTCTATATAAAAGTCCACTTCCCTGAAGTACTGGGGACCAAAGCATGTACCCAAATTAAAATAAACATCCTACCTGGAGAACAGTGAGGGAGGTATGTGAACCTCAAAGGATATCACTCCATCAACTATCAGGTAGTCTGTAATGCACTGGCTATTATCAATGATGTGAGCACAGGCCAACAAGACAGTTTCCTTGACTCCCACATACGTGCAACTTCTGTCAATGGTTTGCAAGGGATGGCTTCCCACATGAGCATCTTGTGAATGATGCTGGATATGATTTAGAACCCTGACTAATGACATCATTCAGAAGTTCTCATAACCAAGCTGAATACAGTTACAACCAAGCTTTATTACAAACCAGAAAGTTCAGAGAACATTAGGTCAGGCTACTGAAGTCATGATTCTGCTGCCTGGAACATCAGGTGGTGCTCTGTAGTATGACCCTGCCATATGTTCAAAATGCCTATGTGTGCTGTGTTGCACAGTATTATAGTTAGGATGCAATTGCAGCAGAGTTGCCTCTTATAGGGACCACAGATGGAGATGAGTGCAGGACATAATGGCACCAGCAAAGCTGCAGAGTTTTACAACATAGCTATACAAGACATAAGCAAATACATAGAGTAAAAATGATGCCTACAAAAACAGCAGACTATGCTTATCCATGCATAGTCTGACCACACTGTGCTTCAGACACAGCATCCCAAGTAACAATGTATAAAGGACAGGGCATAGTTTTCATCTGCACAGATGGGGATGAGTGTACTGGCAAAACTATGCAACACCTAAGCAGATGCATACAGCAACAATGCTGATCACACTGTGCAACACAAGTCACAATTTACAAAGGGCATGGAACAGATATTATCATTTGCATGGGTGACGAAGGAAATACAGAAGCACTCTTTCACAGGGAAATGTGTAAGTGTGAGAATGAGGTGCAGCAAAAAAAAGTGCATTCATGTCTATTGTGAAAAGTTGCTTTAGAGGGGATGCTAACATATTGAAGGGCCATGGGTTTGCTACTGCTCATCCATGGATGACTTTTCTTGAAATTAACAAAATTATCTTGGTAGCCCCCATCCCACAATTCTTTCTACTGTTCTATTTCCAAAAAGTTTTATGAAACAAATTACATGCATATGTCGACAGGTTACAAGCTGCATCAAGAACTAAGTTTGTTGGTATGCCATTTTTGAAAATCAGCTGCATATTCAAAGGTGAATTTCAGTTATATTAATAAATATGGAGATGTATGAATTTAATTTAAGATGCATTTGACAGATGAAGCAAAAAAGCACACAGCAAGAACCTGTGCACTGTGAAAAGATTTATTACAAAATTTAAATCACTATTCATAGATCTAGTCTGTGATCTCCCCCACTGTCAGCTATACTTCATGCTCTATAACTCAAAGGAGCCTGAATGTGTTACTTGAAAATACCATGTCTGAAAAAAAAGCATAAAATAAAAACATGTTAACAACCACTGAGTTTTTTAATAACCAGATTGGTTTGCATCTTTTTGTCACTCTTTTGGAGGAACATATCTATTTTTTTGGCTCAATTTACTCTCCACATATTTTTGAGGTATGTCCCTGTTTTGAGGTTTCATTTCTTCCTTACAGTTTTGATTCTTGAAGCTATCTTATACACAGGACATTACATACATGACCAACATACTAGTGGTATTAATTATCTAAAGAAAGAGGAGAAACTTTATACATCACCCTTTTTCGAAAGCAAACACAAGTAACACTGTGAGAATTTTGTGATAAATTTTGTTAAAGTCTGCACAAACCCATGCTTTCCTCTTGACCCTAAGGACGTATATATATATTGGGTAAAATTGGATTATATTGGCTATGCTCTTAAGCCATTAGCCTATTTATTTCCTATGAACCCATGAACATATTTGACTCTCTGATAATGTGCTGACACTTTTCTATTATTTCTACCAGTCCATTTTTCAAATGTGTTTCTTAGTAGTGTGCTATATTCCTACTGGAAATGGGAAGAGTTATTTTCTATTTGGTATTCACATTCACTGCTAATTAGATGTCCAGATATTTGGCTGGGGGTTCCTACTTTTCAAGGGACTTTATACATATTTTCAATGTCTGCAGTGTAAGCAGAATGATCTGCAGTTCTAAAGGCACAGGCCAAATCAAGTAATAACTACTTTCATACTCTGATGCTAAGGGTAGGAAATGTAATCGCTTTGTGATACTACTTTTTACTAAGAAACAGGGATGTGCTGAACTATTGTTCCTTTTTCTCTAGGCTGCATGGTCTCACAGCTTGAGCAGTCCCATCAATACAATAATTCACACATCTATTTCTGTCTATGAATGAGAAATCATGAAGTAGGAATTCCTATTTTCAGTGGAAAAGCAAACAAAAGTGGTTCAGGGACTTAATAGTCACATTGCTTGCAAGTGGAAAATGTAGGGGGAAAAACACACCTGCAGAATGCAGTTTCATTTTTTGCTACCATAGACTGTGTAGTTTAGCCAACCTTCTAGAATGCCCCCATTATATGGCATTGTGTGTGGTTGGTTGAATCATGCACAGCTTAAATTAACTGAGCTTCGGGTTAACGGCTCACCTTGCTACAAATATAAGCAGCAGAGATTAATGAGATAGGTTTCTGGGGACTGCAAATTATTTAAACTGTTGTTCAGTCCTCTATTAAACTTGTAGGCATGATTGAAGAATGCAATGGGAAACATTAAGCTTATGCATTACTTGCAGCTTCTCATTTGAAACTATACATATTAGTTTGTAAGATTAGAGATCACCTACGTAGACAGTGTTTTGTAGGCATAAAGCATGCAGATTGTTTATTTCTATAAAATCTTTGAAATGCAAAAATCCTCAGACTGGTTTAAATTCTAAATTAAATGTTTAACTGGTTTGGGTGCTAACATCGCATTTAAAAAAAAAACAGGCAGTTAAATTGAGCTGTGCATATTTTTTGTCATTAATGTATTGTAGTATGAAACACAAAGAAAAAGATACAGAACTCTATTTCATAAATTTAGCTGCCACGATTACTTATAATTGCATGACTGCAATTGTGTTAACTTTGCCATTTTTAAACCTTCCTAATACAAATGTAAAATCAGACGGTCCTTAGAGATGCAGTCAGGTGTGCATGACAAATGTTGGTGTGTTATGTGAAAGCACGTCTTTAGCTCTCTTCAGCAATCTCCTTTTCTTGAACTTAAAACCAATCAAAGGGTCCACTCATTCATGTCCTCCCAGATGTATGTGCAGATACTGATGATTTTAAAATGGCTCTTTCTCACTTCTGTGCAGGTTGAGTGGTTTGCCTGTTACATTATATGCAATGAAGCTTTATAAGAAGAAAGGGGGTCTGAATAAAACATCAGAAGCAAAGGAACAGCTTGGCGGTTGAATGAAAACAATAATCAGGGAACTTGGAAGAGTATTCCGTATTTGCTAAGCAGCAGAAATTTTGCCTGTCAGTAGGGCCCAGGCAGCTTGCACAGCTGAGCTATGGGAATAGTACTGTACTGGCAGGATTAATTTTAACTTAAAGAAGGAAATGAATTGTCTGTGGTGTTTACCTGGGCATGTAAATCCTTTATATACAAAGCTGTTGTTATTACTAATAGCAAGCAATGCCTGCAAATAAGTAGAATTTCCATGAAAACTGAAAATCTGAAACTGTATTTTGACTACACTATATAGGGTAAAATAGCTAACGTCCTTCCTAAGTGTATGTGTGTGTGTGTGTGTGTGTGTGTGTGTGTGTGTGTGTGTGTGTGTGTGTGTGTGTGTGTGTGTGTGTGTGTGTGTGCGCTTGTTTTTTTAGTTTCAAAAAGTCATTGAAACTCTACATTTATATGTTGTAATTTTTTGTCATACCAAGCAGTTTATATGACAGCTTTCTATAAAGCATATCATATGTTATGATGCAAAACTTTCAAATACTTTTTTTTATTTTCTATCAGTTAAATGGAAGATATATCAGAAGAGATAGCTTGGACAAAGACAAAAGTCTAAAGCTCACCTTACATATTAAAATGCCTTCAAAGGGAGACAATAATACTAAAAAATCACAATGCAAGCAGGCTATTTGTACTAAGTGGATGCATGCCAACTTTATTTATTTATTTATTTAATGTTTGTTTACTGGAAAAGTCTGACCTGGAACAAGCCAATTTTCAGCAGATGCCTAGGGAGAAATGCTCCAGATTCATGTCTTTGTAATGTGGGAGGAAACCAGAGTGCCCGGAGGAAACCCACACAAACGCAGGGAGGGCATGGAGACTCCACACAGCAGGCAGCCCAGCTGAGAATTGGACCACAGAGCCTCTTGCTGTGAGGCGACAATGCAAACTGCTGTACCACTGTGCCATATTTATAGAATAAATATGATAATGACATGAGACTAAGAGGTTATATGGCATATATATGTGCTGGAAGGGAGCCATGCTGGGTGGGTGTTAAGAGCCATTCTTGTAAGAGATAGTGGAGGAGGTGATTATGGATATATCTTTCAAGAATTTTTGAGACAAGCTATAGTATTACAGTAAGACAGACATTTGAAACATCAGCAGAGATGCTACCTTTATAAAGAGGGATAATATATTATGTTTTCCATTATGAGGGCACATAGGATTCTGCTATTGCTCTACTGATAAGGATAGAGACTGGGTATGCTATGGCATCAACAGCTATCTTTAAGTATTCAAGTAGGAGGTTGTCAGCTGCAGTGCAGCAAGGACTGAGCTTAAGTAGTGTTTTTTTTTCAGTTATTGATGTACAGACAAGTCTTATGTGAAAGTTGCTAGCAATGGATGTAGGGGGTGAATTGGTTTCATGGAACTGCATGTTATTGTGAGGGAGACAGGAGCACTGGAAGGGGTGAAGAGTTTTTAGTTAGTGAGGCAATGCTTTCTAGTATTGACTAAGGTAACAGTTCCTAGTAGAAATCTATTATGAGAAGGACCGGGTTTCATATTTGAGCTGAGACGGAACAGGTTTTATATTGATGTCCAGTGTTCTTTGGTGCCATTTTTTTGTTGAAGTTGTATTTTTTTTTTTTTAAATCAGACTACGTAATGCTCTATAGCATTGCAGGTTATAAGGAATTTTATGTTTGACTGCTGTTTCTAAGCTTTGTCTCTGTTAGACAGTGTAGTTTTTCTCTGAGTAGTGAAGCATGGGATGTGATTAGTTTTCACATTTTTTTTTTTTGCAGAGTAGGGCATGACTGTTAAGAGTACTTAAGCATAATGTACTAAAAGTATTTAGTGCCTTGTCAAATGGGAAAATTTTTAGGGCAGACCATTAACAGGATTTCCAGCTGTGGTAGCGTTGTCGCCTCACAGTAAGACGCTGTCCTGTTTGATTCTCAGCTAAAGCATCTTCTGTGTGGAGACATGCGTGAATGGGCATACCTTCGTTGAAGGTTGTGCCTGAGGCCTGGCAAGCCGGTACATAAAAATCTACTGCCAATCATTAGCGGACCGGAGTTCCGCTGTGGCGACCCCTAACCGGGAAAAGCCAAAAGATACAAAAACAACCATTTACAGGATTTCAATGTATTGATGAAGGGGTCTTTACTGAATTTACAAAGGCTTTGGATTGTTTTAATTTGGTATCTGTTAGTTTGGTAGGTCATTTATCTAGGGGTATAATCTGGGAGGTGGTCACCAAGTGAGTTTGGATAGTTTCTAGAAGTTGTAAATTTTATTTGGGTCACAGACCAGTATCTAGTCTAGAACTGTACCTTTACTTTGGTGTTATTAAATCTAGTGTGTGTTTTGATAAGTTGCGCATAACCATAAATGTTTATACCATCTGATGAAAAATTTACCGTAATTATTTTCTGGTCAATATTCACATATCCTAGTATGATATTTTCATAAGGTATGTTATTAATTGTCCAGGATAGGATTTCTTTAAAAGTTGGTGTATTTTTTCCAGGTAGGATATAGACTGTAACAGTACATATTTTTTTGTTAAACTTTAGAAGTGATATAACTATTTTGGAAGTTTGGAATTTGAAGCTGTTATGCAAATAGGGAGATAGATAGAGATTGTATGAACTTGGGATAAATTAAGGCTACCCCATTTTCTTGTGGGGTCTATCAGTTATGACAATACTATAACCTAGAGAGAGTTCTGAATCTTTAGTGCTAGGTTTGAGCCAGGGTTTTGTGATGGAAATAAATATCAGGGGTATACTATGATTTCCAAGCATATAGATCTGTAATTTTGTCACAAATACTACAGAGGTTGATAGTGGTAATACTCAATTTTCTTGATATGCTAGTGGGATAATGGTAGGGTGAGGAATTTGATGTGCTAGTTTTACTAGTATGGATAAGGTAATGGTTTACTGGTAGGACAGTACAGCTGTGTAGGGGTATAAGGTGACGTGGTGGTTGAAGGAGGGTTAGTTAAGTTGCAGTTTTGTAGGGATGAACCTTTACCAGTTCTACCAGTTCATCAAAGAAGGGATAAACATTTTTTCACAGACAAGTAAGAAAACATAGAAATTCATAAGGATGGACAGTGAAGCCAACAAAATGGATGGCAAAAGGCTAGCATGAAAGGTCATGAAAAAGTAGCTTTGCTAAAAGAATATGCCTGCTAATTTTTCTCAGGGAAATGTATAGACAGTGACTAAATCAAATCAGCATAAATGTGTAGCATGTTGCTTAGCCACAGGAAAAGAAGATATCTGAAAAAACTCCCAGCATTAAAAGAGCACTAGGCAAGAGGACCTAGCTTACTCAGCAAACAGCAGTTTTAGAATTGAAAGAACTGTTTTATCTCTGTGTACTCTTTTAATAAATCATAAGCATGGAAAAGCTTTTGGATGCCTAGGAACATACAAGTCTCATTCTGCTTGATAATATAGGAGCAGGAAGGAGACTGGATATTACATCTTACTAAGGCACATTATCTCATTTGCATGGAAAATCTTGGACTCATTGATGAAAGAAGGATTTTTGAATATATGCAAGACTTTGACCAATGGATTGATGTCATGATGGCTTCACAACTAGATCATCTCAAATAAATACTTAGAGTTATATGTTAAGTTAACAAGGAATTATGTCAGACCTGGGCTATTCATAATGCATACTTAATGTCAGTAAGCCATCTTACAACTTACAGTGGAACTGGAAGATTAGGGACTTTAGCTGGCAACAGAGAGAAGACACCGACTGGAAAAACAAGATATAGATTACTATGGAGCAGGAACTGCAAGTGAAAAGAAAGTAAAAGTGAGGTGACAGCAGTGCTCAGTCCAGGGACTGGTGCTTTATTATGTCATTGCAAGTAACACTGCAGCTGTTACAAAAGCAAATGTTTGCCTTTTGGTTGATGATATCAGATCAGTGCAGCACAGAAGATATTTCGCATGTAGTGAAAGGAAGAAGAATAGTTGTCAGACTTATAGAAACAGTGGTAAATATGCTAGACAAAAATACAAACTAATTTACACAGGAAATGGATTCCAACTGTAGTGGAGATGGTAGCAACAACAAGCAATGAAACTGACTTGTAGGTTCATAGTAGATTATTAGGCTAATGGCTTAAAAGCCATTACAAGCCTAGCCAATATAACCCGATTTTACCAAATATATGTCCCCTAGGGGCAAGAGAATGGCATGGGTTTCTGCCTGTGCCTTGAATATCTTACAGATTGCTATGTCTATTAGGGACATAACTACCCCATGTATGAATTTGCAAATTCCTCATCCAGTGATCTAAGCTGTGTGTAAAGAGGGCCAGGGAAGGGCTCTGCCTAATGTGAATAGGAAGCCTGTTCCAAAGAAGGGTCAATCTGTGAGACACCTATCTCTCCAGCATTTTTTGTTTGAGTTACTAAGTTTAGATCCCCAGATTGGGTGAGTAAAATCAGATGACCTAAAGAGAAGCAAACTACATAAAAGAAAACCAAGTAAGTATGGCATACTATTATGATGCTTGGGAAGATAAGCTCCAAGCCCACTACATTTCCTTGAGAAATCTGAGCCTCAAAATAGCTTAACTACAAGATGTTATAAATGTCAGCTCAAATGCAAATATGTTTGTAATGTATATCCTCAAATTAATGTGATAAAAAAGCATTTTTTCCAGTGGGTGTAAATGTGATATAAAAAGTAGTTTTCTGGGGGGGGCAATACCCAACAATCCTATGCAGACAACAGTTTCAGGAATCCACCAGCTGAAGAGATTCACAATCCTACCTGTCATCCAGTGGTCTGGAGTCCAGGACAAAGACAAAAATCTGTATTAGGATAAGTACCCAAACTGACTGCAAACTGAGGTGTCTATCCAGTTAAACAAGATCCCCTTTCCAGAAGTTATTCAAGGATATTCAAATACAGTGGACTCCACCAATATAAATTATCCACCCGACCTGGCTGCCATAGCCCATTCCCTCCTAAAAAGTTTCATAGCAAGGTCCATACCACTGTAACTTCATTACCTATATGAAACAAGGACTCTAATCTATCAAAGGATAAACAATACTTCCAAAAACTACTTTTGGTTGCCTTATTCCTTCAGAAGGGGAATCTTGCGCCATAGAGAGACACCTCATCTTGAAATCAGTTTTACTTATCCTAATCTGGATTTTTATAATCTCATGCAAGGGACTTGGACTTTTGCCCCCCCCCCCACACACACACACACACACACTTTTACTTTATTAGTATCACAGTGAGATCATTGATTCTTGGAGAAAGACCGATCACTGACTAGTAATGTATTGTCTGCCTTGGGCTTTCTTCAAAGTATACCAGCCTTGAACACTTCAGAAATCTCTTGCATATGCATTTATGTTTAGATACAATTTTTGTAACTGGTTCACTGAGTTAATGATGTTTATGTTTATTAACACCTATTTGTAAAGATTGTATAAATTTGTAACCTTAATGTATCTCCCGTTTACATTTGCATTGTTATGACTTTGTATATCTATGTTACTTTCTGGAGCATTTCTCCCCGGGTTTTTGCTGAAAATGAGCAAATTGCCTAGTCGGACATTACCCTGTAAATAAATATAAATACATAAATAAATATGAGCATTACAATGTTCAAGCATCGAATGATAACTGTGACATGAGCAACCAACTGCCATATCATTTTTTTTTTTGTAATGGAGCATCTGTTACTCAAATTTGAGTGATATAAAGTATTATTTATAGTCATAAGTATAAAATATATGAAGTTATGTATTATTATTATTATTATTATTATTATTATTATTGTTGTTGTTGTTTTGTTGTTGTTATTATATATTTTTAAGTGCACTTGACAAGATCCCATTAGTTAAAGCATGGACTATGGACTAATACAGGCAACAGCCTCATTATCACATTATCATAAGGGTATAAATAAGATACAGGCAGTTCATAAGGAGGTCAACATGTGTGCAAAGTGTGTGACAAAATGCTTTACATGTATTACTATGAAAAAGGATAAAGATACTGAAAAACCTACAAGTGCCTCTGGGATCCACAGTCAGATGCTAACTTTGGCTAAAATGTATGTGATGGCCCTGGTAAACACTTTACTTTAGACTTATTCACTTTATACGTTTGGGCCTGCTGAAGGAAAAAGTTTCAGAGTTCAGATAAATTCTGAAGTACCCATTCTAAAGACTTAAACCTTTCCTGTAATATAAATAGGACCTGCCGGAGATACAGGCATGTATCCCAGAGACTACCCAATCTAGGGAACAGGCTACACATCCATGTGAAGCAGAGTTCCTCCCGAACTCAATTTAAGTGCAACCTGGACAATTGGATGGGGAACAGGAAATTCTTTCCTGGTTTAGCACCTATGTATCTAACGGACACAGGCAACCTGTAAATGGTTCATCTCCCAGGCCCATGCTTACACTTTTCAAGGGTATCAGAACTTGTCAGAGATTTGGGATGCATGGCTAGGCTTAGAAAGGCCCTTGTGGTCATTAGCCTATTAAACGCCTATGAACCAAAGAATCTATGAGCTGTTTCAGCAGATATCAACATTTTGTTTACATTTTCTTAATAGGTAACACCGATACAGCAAGAAGTAGTAGATACTTATGTCTATCTAGATGATTTTGCACTGGGTCTAACTGCTGAAAGTGAAGGAGGCATACATCTCATAGGATTAATAAAGTGTGAAATGTTGAAGAACATGCAGTTTCACTAGCAGATGACATACTGTTAAGTACCTAAATTATTAAGAGCCATATTATCCTTACAATCATCACAACCAACCTCCTGACCTGGAGAATGAAATTCCATTGTCTCCCTTGTGCAACATTGATGTCCTTGAGGGGTATATTCATCTAACACATAAGTACATCAGGTCATTGTTTGCATTCTCGCTGTGAAGTGTTCTCACCCTCATGTCTTCTCTCCATGTACTTAATTTAATTTTATATGACTTCCAATTTGTCCTGCACATGACTTGTCCAGTACAAAGAAATCCGTATTGTACATACTGAGCTTCCTGTCGGTCTGCTACTTAACATAAAGGATATGTTGACAGGAAGTCTCCTAGCTATTGTCTGACATGCATCTATTAGTGGAAGTCCTTTTCAGCCTTAAGCCATCCACTGAGTGAAGTTTTCTGGAGCTGTGCAGCACATCTGTAGCTCCTGACTGTCGTTTCCATTTTATTTAATGCAGTTTTATTCATCCTTCCAATCTCAGTGCAGTAAAACATTCCTTCCTGCGGCATTATGACTCCTTTCTGGAGCAGAACTTTACTCTCTTGTAGTCATCCTTCTCTTTTTGTATTTATTGCTGGCATGTATTTCAAACTTAAAATTCAAGGTAAGTTGTTCTAAGATGAAGCCCCTAGAACTGATAATGACTACATAAAAATTCCTCAGAGATGTATAATATGGACAAAATAGCTATCATTTCAACAATGACTAATAAACGCACAGTGCAGCATATCTTTCAGTGCTATACAACTGCATACATCAAACTATGACACTCTTCAGATAAGCCTGGGTGAGATGAGGTGTCATTTAAATAATTCCAGTAAGCTTACCTGTACTACTCGCTCTACCTTTACATTGGTAAACATTGTCCAAATACTTCCTTTGTGGAATCCTAATTTTTTTTTTTTTACAAAACCTTATTTGATTATATCATTCAGGAAATATCTTATCCTAGTATTAGGGACTTCTCAGCCAACAAAAATCCTCCCTTACAATGAAATCTTTCTCTTTTGTCTACCTCCAGATTTTCCGCTTCAGCCTTCCACAGTCTGCTTGGAATGGACTGAATAATCTGTTTGCAACCACTATTCAGTCATAGCTCATGATCAAGTTCGAGAACAGGAGCAGATCTAGAGGCTCACTAGAAACAGTCTCATTGCTAGGATGCAGTAATGGCTCCACTCACCACCGTGGTTATCCAAATGATGATCCCCCTCTGTGTACCTCTTACCTATGGGCTAAGATATCCAATACTGTTGAAAAAAAAAAGGAACTGAAGCTCAAAAGGGAGATGCCTGATGGCCAGCAGCTTTGTATGAAAAAAGCATACAAAAATGTCTCCATAGTTCTTTCTTAACTACCATATGCACTATTACAAAGTCTTCACCCATGTCTTTATGCATCCAGTCATTTGTTTATTACTCAGCTGTGCATTGTAGTTTTCCTTTTATGTAATAACTATAGTCTTTCCTTCCAAACTTTCAAGATTAAATGACTGTATTATTACTGCTATTTTGATTTACATACATTTAAATAACTACAACTATAATATAGTGCCCAGTAGCAGCCCTTACTAAAGATCCCCAACTACTGGAATATGCAAACATATCATAACATGTTCTTATTCCCCTGCCATTCCTATTGATTTCTTGAGACTAAAAGCATTCTTGATATTAGTTTCATTATATTTCCAATGTATAATATTCTGTAGACCTCTAATCATACTGATGTCTGCAATCTTTTTAACAGCTGTATTGAATTATCACTTGAGAGACACACATTTATTAAGAGAAAATAAAACAAACCATGTTAACATTTTTTTTTTCATTTTAATGCATTACACATTATATATGTTTTCTTTCTTTTAACTGTTAGAATACACTCCCTCAGATTTATGAGCCCCTTTATAGCGTGTAGGATTAGTTTAAGAGCTATTTTTGGCAATATGGCCAACGTGTGATCCAGGAACGAGCTCCCGGGAAGTGCACTTGAGCTCGTAGGCTAATCATGCACGGACCAAGCTCCTGTATGCAAATTACCCTCATTTGCAGGTGAAAAATCTTGCAAATAAGGGTAATATGTGATCCAGGAAGCTGGCAGTCGTCCGTGCAGGATGAGTGCAGTGTGCAGAAATGTACTCAGTTAGTTACCGAGTACAGTTCTGCAATCTACAAAACGGAGCTATGACAGCTCCAAATAAATGCTGCATATCATTGAGGAAGCATGCCAATGTCCAAGTAGAAGCACATTGGCATTGCAAACTGTTAAAAAAAAAATAAACAACTTTTAATTTTATTTTCGCCGATCTCGCCTGGTTAAGCATAGGGCAGCAATGCGCAAACAGGATCGGGGGAAAATAATAAAATAAACCTAAAATAAGCATTCTAACTGAAATCAGTATTCTTCCATGTAAGTCAATGGCAGTCAGATGACAACCTGGCCAGGGAGCAATGTTTGCTAAGGGGGGAGGCTCAGTGTGGGACATGTAACTATGCATTAGCAGGCAATCCTATGCAAATGAGGGAAGGGTTAGTAAATCCCAGATTTTCCCGGGGTGTGAGGCAGGTCCCAAGAGTGCAAGAGTATAAATAGCTGGGTGCAAGACTAGGATATAGATGACATCATGGGGGTGTGTGTCAGGCATACTGTAAGTGGATTGGAGACCTGTGGCTCGGGATTGCTCCTAGCTTAGCACAGCTAAGCTAGGGGTGTGTCTAAACCTGCCTAGCACTCTTTAAAAAGTGTAAGCGGGTGTGCGCGCCACGCACTGGGTTTTAACAGAAGAAAAAGGAAGTTAAACCAGGAAAAACAGCTCTGTGCACATTGGAGCACTCCGTTTGTGTGACGCGCACACGGGCCTAAACAAGGAGGCAATAGGGAGGGAAAACAGCAGTAGGAAGGTAATCAAGGAGAACTAGCTGAGCTGCTAGGTGAAATGTATAAGAATCAGCTAATCACAAAGGAAGCAGACCAGCCCAGCCCAGAACATCACTATAAACCAAGCAAACACCTACCCCCCTGGCTGTCCCACCCTCTACACCACCGGTGTATACAAGCGGGAAAATTTTAAAACCAAACCTACAAAATGAGAAGGGCTGCAACAGGCAACAAAGAACAACAAGTGCAAGAGGCTAAGGGTGGTGAGGATGTCAATACTGTCAAACAGCCCACAGTGAAGAGACAGAGAAGAGTGTACAGACCCAGGGTAACCTACCAGGGGCTACATGAGCTGGAGATATTGGAGTGCTATAGGGTGGACAGAGACCTCCTATAGAAAATCGTTGAGCTGTGCAGGCCACACCTGACACACCACACTATCCGAGGGGAACCCATCCCAGTGGATACCAAGGTATGTGTAGGCCTAGGTATACTAACCACAGGTACCTCCCAAACTACAACTGGGGATAAAATGGGCATCTCACAGGCATTAGCATCCAGAGGATTCCACCAGTTCCTGGATGTCATGTCAGCACACGCCAGTGAATATGTATATTTCCTCAACACACGTGAGGTGTTCACCTGCAATATGCATCTCTTCCACCAAATAGCTAACTACCCTGGGGTAGTGGATGCTATAGACTGCATGCACTTATGCATCAAATCACCACCCGGTGAGCAGGGTAGGGCCTACATCAACCACAGGGGCATCCCCTTCATCAACTGCCAGGTCGTATGTGATGCCCAGGGCATTATACTGAATGTGTGTGCTGGCTGCCCTGGAAGCTATGACGATTCACACATATGGCAATTGATGCAGCTATACCACAAATCTGCCAATGTGGACATCCCCTATGGTCACCTAGTGGGGAATGCTGAGTGCCCACTGGAGCCGTGGCTGATGACTCCCATCAGAAATGCACACACAACTGAACAACAATGCCATAATGATGCACACACACAGGCCAGACGTATAATAGAGCATGTGTTTGGGATGCTCAGGTCACGGTTCCAGTGTCTGGACACATCCGGTGGAGCCTTCAGTATTCAACAGCTACATGTACCCAAATATTAATGGTATGTGCTATGCTACACAATATGATCCTGCGGAAACAGCTGCAGCAGGAACAGCATGGGGCAGGGCCACACAGCCCCCCACCAATGCCAAGGCCTGTACAGGTACAGAGTGACTCGGAGGAGGAAGAACCTGAGCCTGCCCCAGGTAGGCAGAAGATGGCGTGCCCAGTATGCCCTGACCATGGCAAAGAGTCACACATAGCATATGCACTGACACAGCAGGGCCCCAGGGAATGACACCTCTCTCTGACTCGCACAGACAGTAAAAGGGATGCCAAACATGACACTACCTGTGCCTAACCATGTATAAGGAGTGTACTATGGGCATCTGACATAGGCAGCCCTCCAGCACCATTCTCAAGTCCGGCACACCCTCAAGGTAAGTCAATCAACCTACCAATTGCCAAATGGAGTAGAATGTGTTTTTACCTGCAGCTATGGTATGGATGTGAACATGCAAGGGAATTGGGTGGCCTGATGTCAAGGCAGCAGTGAGTAGACACCCATAGCGACAGCATGAGATCTGTAACACATACCGGAGTCACCATAGTAGCCAGTACTACACAGGGTGACAAGACCCACTACAGGAAATGGCCTGAGCAACAGGGGTGTCCATAAGAACCACACATACCCGTCAGGAAGGATCACATACCCAGCAACAGTCTCAGCCAGCAGGACAGGAAAGACAAACACAAACAAATGCTGTGCTATGGCCTCCGAATGTGCCCTATGATTAACCTCTCCACCAGGCCTACACAGACGGACCACAGCAGGCCAGGCAGTCAGATGTAAGTTGTGAAGGCTAGGAAGTCAGACACTAATAAGTAGGCAAACAAAGCTAGGATCTACACTGGTAAGCCCTAGCCAACAGGTTAGGTAAGACTACATACTGAAATGGAGTACCTGACATACCAGTACAGTCCTAGCAAATGTATGCAAGTGGCAGGTGCACATCCCATCCAACGTACACATAGAGTAATAGTCAGGTGTGCCCCCCACCCCTGTGTAGAACAGTAGAAACAGTCAGGTGCCCCCCCCCCACTATGCAAAAATGTAGCAGCAGTCCATGGCAAATGACTGATGGATACCCTGCAGACACAGCATGCTACCTGTCGGTGTACAACAAAAGGTCAGCACTGCAGTACAAACAACCTGGACGTGATCCACACATGCAACACAGATGGCCATACTGGGCATGCTCACACACACAGAGGAATGAAGGCAATGTCAGTCACCAACATATGGAGAGGTCATACTGGGCATGCTCACACACTTAAACACATGAAGGCCATGTCTGCAAACACCAGTAGACCAGACATATCTGGAAGTTGCAGTTCTCAGTGTGGACACATGTCAGTATGCACCACTCCTGCCTTGTACACACAGTGGATAGGAATACAGACAAATATGTAAGGACAACACAATATAATAAGTCACAGGTACATGGGCATAGATGTGTGGAAGAAGGTGATCATGACAAGGAGTCATGCAGGCCTGTCCCAATTGGCACACAGCCAAAGGGCTCCCAGCACATGAGGTGTGGATGTAGCCCACTGTGGATACTAGCCACCAGTACCTATCAGCATGACAGACTATGTGGTGTACGTGCCAGCTGTGCAACAACACTGTACAAGAAAGCAGCCATCTATTCGCTGTATACAAGCACCTGTGACATATGACCCCATGTGTGCCCGCATGTGGAATGTCAACCCCTACATGGACGTGGTATAACCCATGCACACACTCCCCTCCCCATAGCAGTAGTATGACAAGCCTGCTGAGGTCAATTAATGTGAATTACACGTTTGGGAGAGCTATAGCTCAGTAATATGCATGGTGCAACCCATAACTGCGTACTGCTGTAGTAACAGAGTAGTTAGGTAGATGTACTAACCCCAGACCTGTCAATTGTGTGATTGTGTGTTGGTGTGTGTGCGTGTCTGCCTCTGACTGTGTAGAGTGAAATGCTTGTTAGGCTACTCACACTCCATGCAATACATATATTCAACTTTGGCAAGGCTGCTGATGTCACTCACCTAGAAGTACATCTCTGGGAACGTGGTAGCCCAGTAATCACCGCAGTGTGTCCTGTAACTACATATTGCTGTAGTGTGATAAACTAGTTAGGTAGGTGTTCAAACCCCAGTCCTGGAAATGTGTGTGAGTCTGTGTCTGGGTAGAGAATAATGCTTTTTAGGCTACTCACACTCCATACAATACAAATACTCTACTTTGCCAATGCTGCTGATGTCACTCACCTAGAAGTACACCTCTGGAAACATGATAGTGCAGTAATCACCATAGCGTATCCTGTAACTGCATACTGCTTTAGTGTGCTAAACTAGATGGGTAGGTGTTCGAAGCCCAACCCTTGAAATTTGTGTGTGTGTGTGTGTGTGTCTGTCTGACTGGGTAGAGAGCAATGTTTTTTAGGCTACACATACTCCATACAATACACATATTCTATTTTGCCAAGGCTGCTGATGTCACTTACCTAGAAGTACACCTCTGGGAACGTGACAGCTCAGTAATTTCCATAGTGAGTCCTGTAACTGCGTACTGCCATAGTGTAATAAACTAATTAGATAGGTGTTTGAACCCCAGCCCTGGAAATGTATGTGTGTGTGCCTGACTAGGTTGAGAGCAATGTTTTAAGGCTACTCACACTCCATACAATACAAATACACTACTTTACCAAGGCTGTTGATGTAACTCACCTAGAAGTACACCTCTGTAAACATGATAGACCAGTAATCGCTGGAGTGCATCCTGTAACTGCATACTGCTGTAGTGTGATAAACTAGCTAGGTAGGTGTTCAAACCCCAGCCCTGGAAATGTGTGTGTCGGAGACTGTGTGTGTGTGTCTGACTGGGGAGAAAGCAATGCTTTTTAGGCTACTCACACTCCATACAATACAAATACACTACTTTGCCAAGGCTGCTGATGTCACTCACCTAGAAGTACACCTCTGGGAATGTGATAGCCCAGTAATTGCTGTAGCACGTCCTGTAACTGCGTACTGCTGTAGTGTGATTTAGAACGGTGGTAGTGTTCCAATTCCATCCATGCCAGTTCCAGATGTGATTTTATGTGCGTGTCTCAGTGTCTGTGTATGGAGAAATGCATTATAGGCTACTCACTAGCAGTACATTACAAATGCCCAACTTTGGTAGTCCTGCTGATGTCATTAATTGTGAAATACACCTTTGGGGAAATGTACTTCAGTAATGTCTGTGGCGTGTGACAAAACTGCATAGTGCTGTAGTGTAGTAAACTAGTTAGGTAGGGGCTCTACTCCCAGACATGACAGGTGTGTGTTTGTAACTCATATCCTGTGTAGAGGTGGGTGTGAGTCTGTGACACCTGTGGGCAATGGGGAGGGGTTTTGCTAATTTCATTTATGGTGGTCCTACAATATATCACAATGTCAACCATACAGGGATAACAGATGTAAATGGGTGAGGGGCTGGGATGCAAAGCCATACCCATACATGTGACATCAAGGCCTGCCAATCACAGTTAGCAATCTCACTATGCCTTCATATGTGACTCACAACAGACATACCATACCTGACAACATGGCTTGTATGGACAGATGACACCAACATCAGGAAATGCTGTTAGCATGCTATCAATGTAAGTGCAGGGTAAATCTGCTGACCAGTACCATTCCCTGCCACATGTGGGCATGACTGGCACATCTGATGATAAGCTGTGTTCACAGCATGGGCCAGACATGTCACTGTACATGCATGTGGGAGGTGTGCACATCCTAGACACCATCCAAGTCATGGACTAGGAAACACGGACATGGCAAGTGATGCACAGCATTGGCCACACACAATAGTCACCCAGGTGACTGGAAGATGGATGCAATACCCACCTGTGTGGGCTAATGCAGAAGCTACAGTCCTGTGCCACAATGCAGGCCACTGTCATGTGGGCTGATGCCAAGGTATACCCATCGCCTACCCTTGCATTTCCTGCTGGCACTGTTGGCCGCCACAGATCCATGCAGACATGCACCCATGCATGTCTGAAGTGGACCCTGTGTGTTCATGTGTGTATTATATGGTGTGTATATCCACATCCACATGCACTACTCCCCCAGGGCACAGTGAAGCATGCCACCTTATGTCTGACACCTCCTCATACACACTGCCCATATGACCTCTGTATCACCCGTGTGGTGCATGTTTTCCCTACACATTGATGTTTTGTGGCAATCCCACTAGTGACGGGTTGCACAACTGGCCCTGCCAAGTGTGTTAATGTGTGTGCATCCCTGTGTGAGTGTGCCTGTGCTGACACTGGCACCTGTTCATGCAGACAGGCACATGTACATCATCTACTGTACATCTACCATATCCCTGTTGCAGATGTCACTCACCATCACATATATGTTCTGAGTGCTCCCCACCAAATAACCCATGTGGCGCATCCAATAACAGCATAAAACTGTGATAGCACTAGATAGCTGTCAGGTGTTTGATACCCTGTGCTGGTTAGTGTGTGACACAAACATGCGTTGGTTTTACCCTCCCACCCCTCCCTGACATGTATTCACATCTGTCTGCCTCCCCCACTCCCTATCTGGTGAATGTGGAGGGCCACACC